>NC_056697.1:7815000-8170000 GCF_018350215.1 Panthera leo
TCATTTTCTTTGTTGTATTGTAGGAATAAATGTCACTTGGTTATGGATATGTCTCTGAAAAGTGGAAGGCAATTTTGGGGTAAGAAAATGTAAACTGAAGAATGATTCAAGTTAAAACCAGTAGTACACTTGTTTGTTTGTTTGTTTTAAAGAAATTTAAGACAATTTTCTCCCAAGAGTTTGCTTTTTAAGAAAGTCACTGTGTTGTGTATTAGGAGCCAAAATTTGTGATACAATGTAATGACACCTGTAAAAGTCTTGATGTCCATAAAAACAATAGGCCAGGCAATCAAGTATCAGAAGCTTTGCTTTCCCCATCCTATCCCTTGCATACAGGTTTGTAACCCCAACTTGACATTTCCACTTAACACTAACTCGTCCACTTGTCCCCGTTTTCCCAGCCTGTTCTCCAGGAACCCCTCCTCACTGTTGCAACAGCTTCCCTTCAGGGATGCTGGTGCCCCAGCCACCCTGTTCTACCCTGACTCCTATCCACATGGCCTCCTGATTCTAAACCTTCCAGCACTCCCCACCACCAGCAGCTCAAGGTTCAAGGGCCTCTAGTTACCTTCAGCTTGCCATGGTGTGTAACTAGGACAATCTGCCAGCACATTTCTGTTTCCCCTAGGTAACCACAGCTGTGGCCAGGAGGGTTTATCCCTCCTTGTGCACATTCCTCTCCTTCCTTCTACTTCCGGACCATTATTCGTGTTGTGCCCTCTGCCAGGAATGCATGAGTCTCACTTCCAACCTCACAACCACCGTAGGAGATGGTCATCATGGCATAGATGTTAAGACAGAAGGCTCTGTAGTCACACCAAATACTTTGGTTATTTCCCTACTCATAGTGATGTTTTGGACCCTCCACCAGGTGTGGTGGTGATTTTTTCCTTGAAATAGCCCTGGAAGGGAAAGCAGAGACACAGAAAACACAAACACACAAACACAAGAAAGAAAAGAAAGAAAGAAGGAAATAAAGGAAAGAAGAAAGGGAGGGAGGGAGGGAGGGAGGGCAGGAGGGAGGGAGGGGAAAGAAGGAAGGAAGGAAGGAAGGAAGGAAGGAAGGAAGGAAGGAAGGATGGAAGGAGAAAGAAAGAAAGAAAGAAAGAAAGAAAGAAAGAAAGAAAGAAAGAAAGAAAGAAAGGAAAGAAAGAAAGAAAGAAAGAAAGAAAGAAAGAAAGAAAGAAAGAAAGAAAGAAAGAAAGAAAGAAGAAAGGAAAAAGAAAGAAAGAAAGGAAAAAGAAGGAAGGAAGGAAGGAAGGAAGGAAGGAAGGAAGGAAGGAAGAAAGAAAGAAAGAAAGAAAGAAAGAAAGAAAGAAAGAAAGAAAGAAAGAAAGAAAGAAAGAAGAAAGAAAGAAAGAAAGAAAGAAAGAAAGAAAGAAAGAAAGAAAGAAAGAAAGAAAGAAAGAAAGGAGAAAAAGAAAGGAAAAACCAGAAGCAAAAAACCAGAAACACCAGCTACAAGCAAAGAACAGGGTGGAGGCAATGCTGATGGAAGAGCACATATAAAGAGAGAAATGACAGGAGCAGGAAAATGAAAAAAAAAAAAAAATATTGACCAGGCCGAGAGACTGAATGGTTTCATTCAGAGAGAGAGAAAGGAAAATAAGGAATGAGGGGTGGGGAAAAAGAAAAGAAGATAAAGTCACCCAGATAGAGAAACTATACGGATTAATTATTCCACAGAGAGAGAAAGTAAAGGAGGTGTAGAACATGTATCAAGAAAATGGATTAAAATGGTTTGCTTAAACAAACCAACAACAAGGTAACTGGACTAGAGGAGGGAAGAGATAAGAAAGAGAAAATGAAGGAAGAATATATCTGTAAAACAAGAATTGTCTGAGAATTAGACAACTCTCAGATTGAGATTTGAGAGAGATCTGGGATTAGATATAATCCAGGCAATGCAGCAGCACTGGTCTGGAGGAGGGGGGCATCTGGTCCATCAGTGTCTATCAGACCATGGGGCCCAATCTCTGAGGCCCTGCCTTGGTGGTGTTTGGGAGAAAAATCGCAATTCCCCAGTCTCTCCTCCATAGATAAGGCACTCTGTCTCACTACCCCAACTCTCATGGCCTGGTGCTTGGCTGGGATTCAAACTCCCACTCCGTGTGTCCTGGTACCATGGGTACTCTGTGCCACCCAAAATGTGTTCCCCAGACAGGATTTGTCTTGTCTCACAGAACTCCAGGGAGGGGATTGCTTTCTCCTACTGTAGACTGCACCTCTGAGCTAGCCACCTACCTTGGGGGTGGAGGATGCAGGAGGGCTGTGTCCTATCCTTCAGCACTCCAGGGTGGAGATCACTTTCTGCTACTGTGGTCTGCATTCCAGGTCTTGCTCCTTTCCTCCTGGTGCACAAACAGGGCAGCCGGCCCCAGTCCAGAGAAAGCCCTGAAGTTGGAGATGGGATCTTTCTCCGTCTTTGTCCAAGATTTTTCTCTTGTCTGGATACAGTCATATTCTTCCCCAGCTGCTCTTTCTCTTCCCTTTGTCTCTCCACAAAAGGGGATCCTTCCCTTCTGTGCCTACATGGCCTGTTTTATCTCTCCCAGTTCGCTATCATGCACCTATGGCCTGTCAGGTTGTCCTGGTATTTACCTGGTAATGATTCAGTCTCTTTCTCTCCCAGACTCTTGGGGTTAAAAGTCCTTTGGCTTCAACCCTTCTTTGTTTGAGAGACACAGGAAATTCTGATCCCCCTACCTCTCTGCCATTTTGCCCCTGCCCAATTGCATGATTTAAAATCATGCAATTTTAAATGGGATTGATTTCTTGATATTTCTGCAGCTTCATTATTGGAGTATAGAAAAACAACCAATTTCTATGCATTGCTTTTATATCTTGCAACGTTGTTGAATGCATGAATTGGTTCTAGCATATTTTGGTGGAGTCTTTCAGGTTTTTGAAATAATGTATCATGTTATCTGCCACGAGTGAAAGTCTGTCTTCTTCTTTGCCATTTTGGAAGCCTTTGTTTCTTTGTGTTGTCTGATTGCTGAGGCTAAGACTTCCAAAACTATGTTAAACAACAGTGGTGAAAGTAGATATCCTCATTTGTGTTCCTGATCTCAGAGGAAAAGCTCCCAGTTTTCCCCCATTGTGGATGATATTAGCTGCGGAACTTTCATGTATGGCTTTATGATGTTAAGGTATGTTCTTTCTATCCTCTCTTGAGGGTTTTATCAAGAAAGGAGGTTGTATTTTGTCAAATGCTTTTTCTGCATCTATGTACAGGAACATAATAACAATATGGATAAAATAAAATACTGTTTTATTAATTTGATACATCACAACGCTATGAAACTTGAATTCAACCACAAGAAAAAAATTGGAAAGCCCCCGAATACATAGAGGTTAAAGAACATCCTAGTAAAGAATTAATGGGTCAACCAGGAAATTAAAGCATTTAATCCTCCAACCAGACTTCTTGGAAAAAAAAGGACCCAAATGGATAAATGTATAGATAGATGAATGAAAGAGGAGACATTATAGTCAACACCACAGAAAAGTCCTGGGTCAGATTCCTGATGATTGATTTGTGAAAATTGAACCAGACCTGCTGCTGAGGAATGAATCCCATTTGATCAGAGTGAATAATTCTTAGTATACTGTTGAGTTTGAATTCTTGTATCTTGAGAATTTTTGTATCCATGTTCATCGGTATATTGGCCTGTAATTCTTTTTAGAGGAGTCTTTGGTTTGGGAATCAAGGTAATGCTCTCTTCATGGAATGGGTCTGGAAGCTTTCCTTCCATTTCTATTTTTTTGGAAAAGCTTGAGAAGAATAAACTAGCTCTACTTTAAATGTCTGGTAGAATTCCTCTGGGAAGCCATCTGACCCAGGACTCTTATTTGTTGGGAGAGTTTTGATAACTGATTCAATTTATTCGCTGGTAATGATTCTGTTCAATTTTTCTATTTCTTTCCATTTGAGTTTTGGTAGTGTGTGAATGTCTAGGAATTTGTCCATTTATTCCAGATTGTGCAGTTTGTTGGCAGATAATTTTTCATAGTATTCTCTAATAATTTTTTTTGTTTTTCTGTGGTGTTGCTTGTTGTCTCTCCTCTTTCACTCATGGATTTATCTATTTGGGTCCTCTCCCCCCTCCCCACCCCCCCCAAGAAGTCTGGTTAGAGGGTTATCAATTTTGTTTATTCTTTCCAAAAACCAGCTCTCAGATTCATTTATCTGTTCTATTATTTTTTAAAAATTCTATATTGTTTATTTCCATCTCATGGAATTGTTTATTTCTCTTCTTCTGTTGGCTTTAGGCTTTCTTTACTGTGGCCTTTAGTTCCTTTAGTGTGAGGTTAGGTTATGTATTTGCGACCTTTCTTGCTACTTAAGATAGGCTCAAATTACAATATATTTTCTTATTAAGACTACCTTTGCATCAACCCAAAGGGTTTGGGCTGTTGTGTTTTCATTTTCATTTGCTTGCATATATTTTTAAATTTCTTCTTTAATTTCCTGGTTGACCCATTAATCTTTAGCAGGATGTTCTTTAACCTCCATGTATGGGGCTTTCCAAATTTTTTCTTGTGGTTGAATTCAAGTTTCTTAGCGTAGTGATCTGAAAATATGCATGGTATGATCTCAATCCATTTACACTTCCTGAAGGCTTTTTGCGACCTAGTATGTAGTCTATTTGGGAAAATAATCAATGTGCACTTGAGAAGAATGTATACTCTGCTGATTTTGAATAAAAAGTTCTGGATAGATCTATTAAGTTCATCTGATACAATGTGTCATTCAGAGCTATTGTTTCCTTATTGATTTTCTGCCTAAATGATCTGTCCATTTCTATAAATGGAATATTAAAGTCCCCTAAAATCACAGTATTATAATCTATACGCTTATTTATGTTGGTGATTAATTGACATATATTTGGGTGTTTCCATGTTGGGAGCATAAATATTTACATTTGTTAGCCCTTTTACAATTGCTTTCAAAATTTACAATTGATAAACCTCTTGGGCTACTTGGGTTACTCAGTGGTTAGCGCTCAACTTTGGCTCAGGTCATGATCTCTTGGTTCATGGATTCAAGCCCTGTATCAGGCTCTGTGCTGAACAGCTTTGAACCTGGAGTCTACTTTAGATTCTGTGTCTCCCTCTCTCTGTACCTCCAATCTCATCCTCTGTCTGTCTCTAAAAAATAAATATTAAAACATTTTTAAAAAATTGATAGGGCCCTTAATTATAATATAATGATATTCTTCATCTCATTACAGTCTTTGGTTTAAAATCTAGTTTGTCTGATATAGTCATACTCCAACTTTCTTTTGACATCCAGTATTATTATAGATTGTTCTTCATCCCCTCACTTTCAACCTGCAGATATCCTTGGGCTTGCAGAATATAGATGGATCGTGTTTTATTACCCATTCTGATACCCTACATCTTTGATGGGGCATTTAATCTATTTACATTCAGAGTAATTATTGAAAGATATGAATTAAGTGCTTTGTGTTACCTGTAGGTCTCATGCTTTTGATGATGTCTCCAATCCTTTGTAGTCTTTGCTGCTCACCACTCAGATTCCCCATTAGGACCTCCTGAATGGCTGGCTGGTTTAGTGGTCACGAATTCCTTTAGTCCTTGTTTGTCTGGAAACTCTCCTGTTCTGAATGACAGCCTTGCTGAGTAAAGGATTCTTGACTGCATCATATTCCCATCCAGCACATTGAATATTTCCTGCCACTCCCTTCTGGCCCATCAAGTTTCAGTGGACACATGTGCTACCTTATGTGTCTACCTTTGTAGGGTAAGGACACTTCGTCCCTAGCTGCTTTCACAATACTCTCTCTATTTGTATTTTGTCATTTTCACTATGCTATGCCATGCTGTTGACCTGTTTTTGTTGACTTTGAAGGGCGTTCTCTGTGCTTCTTGGACTTAGATGTCTTTTTGCTTTCCTAGATTAGGGAAGTTCTTAGCTGTAACTTGTTCAAATATACCTTCTGCCCCTTTGTCTCACTTTTCTTCTCATGGAACTCCTATCATATATATATTATTTTGTTTCATGGAATCACTAGGTTCTCTAATTCTCTCCTCATGATCTAGTAATTTCCTTTCTTCATTATTTTACATAATTTTATTTCCTTTTTCACCTATTCTCTCTTCTCCTTCTCTAGTGCTGTCACTGCATCTAGTCTATTTTGCATCTCATTCATAGAATTTCTTAATTCATTATGACTATCTTAGGTCTCTGATCTCTTCAGCAAGAGATTTTTCTGCTGTCTTGTATCCTTTTTCAAGCCCAGCTATGAGTCTTATGACTACTAATCTAAATTCTTTTTCAGATATATTGCTTGTATCTTTTTTGAACAATTCTCTGGATGTGATTTCTTCCTGACATTTCTTTTGGAGATAATTCTTCTGTTTTGTCATTTGAGGCTCAGTTTCTGTCTTTTATGTGTTTTAATAGCTTGTTATGTGTCTTGCACCAGCTAGTAATACTCTATCAAAAATGGGTCACACACTGTCCGGGGCCTGGACTTCAAGAAGTGTTTTTGGAGTGTGTTGCAGGCACTCTGTTTTAAATATTTGTCTGCTCTATCCACTGATCAGTCTTCTACAAAGCTCCTCCTTACTCACAGTGTTGGATTTTTTTAGACCTTCCGCCAGGTGTGCTTTGGTTTGTCCATTGAAGTAACCCTGGAAAAAAAAGGAGAAAAAGGAGATATAAAAAAGGTGTAAAAAGAATAGAATATAAGTGCCTGATAAAATAAAGCAGAGAAAGAATTATATATATATACCTGATTCCAAAGGGGGAATAAAAGAAGAGGGTAGAAAGAAAAAAGAAGAGAAAGAAAAAAAGAAGAAAGAAGAGAGAGAGGGAAAAGCAAGAGACCAATATACAAAACCACAGGACAGTTGTCTCTTGGTGCCTGGAATCAGTGGCCATGCTGTTCTGGAGCAGAGATAGTCTAGTTTGGTTAGTGTCTGTCCCACTCAAGTAAGTAAGCAGTTACACAGAGAGGTGGGGTTTGTAAGCAGGTTCTTCCACACTGGGGGCAGCTATGCTGCTCCCTGAAGCCCCACCCCTCCCCCAAATTTCCTTCTTGGTGTTGGGGAGAAAAAAAATTAGAGATACCCCAGACCGGGTGTCTCAAACCATGCTGGTTAGGCAGCCCTCACAGAATAGTGAGGGTGGTCAGCATGCTCTGCTCCGCAGTCTCTACACTGCCTGTTCTGGTGTAACGACACTCCCCTCACCCCCCCCCCCCCCCCCCCCCCCCGATAATAAAAGGCCTTTGGCTGGCATCTGTAGGGTCTTTTGTCCTTGAAAGGGCAATATACCCTCTTTCCACAGTACCAAGGGAAGAGACTGTTCTCTCCCAATGAGCTCCTGAGGTTGCTACCATGCTGGGGCTACCTCCCCTCCCCTGCATGTGCAGGAACTTATTAGCAGAAGCTCCAGTCCAGAAACTCACATGCTTTTGAAAGCTCTGCTCTTCAGCTCTTAAAGCTAATTGAATACTAGAAACGGGGATTTCTCTTTCTACAATCCATGGTCTGGAGAAATTTTTATATTGCACAATCCACAGCTTCTCTTTCTCTCCCTTTTGTCTTTCCACAGAAGGGGATCCTGCCCGTCCATGCCCACTTGGTTTTATCTACCCCAATTTGCATACATGCACTTCTGACCCACCAAACTATCTCCCTCCACCTGTGTAGATTTTTCTGTCACTCCGCTGTGTTTTCTGACCTCAGTACAGCTGTGTTTGAGGGACAAGGGAAATCCCAGTCCCCCTACTTCTCTGACATCTTAACTGCTCTCCCAACAATTCCAAAGAGTGAGAATTTTAAGGAGACTCCATGCCCACCACAGAGTCCAACATGGGACTGGATCCTATGACACTGGAATCATGACCTAAAGAAAATCATGAATTAGACACTCAATGAATTAAGCCACCCAGGAGCCCCATAAATAAACACTTTTAAAAGTATCTGAATGTATAGTAATAACCACTTTCTGAGTTTTAAGGCTATGTGATTAGATATTTAAGAAATACATAAATTGTCCAATAAGAAAAAAATAAAACTTTCCATATTATTTCAAAGAAACCAATGGAAGGTACAACTTGGAGGAGAACCACTCATTGGGAGAGGCTGGGAAGAGCCTACTCATTACCTAACATGTGATACAAATACAATTTTTGAATATTTCTGGCTTAGATTTTAAACCAAATCCATAATAAGTATGTTTTGAAACATACTGGCAATTAAAATATCAAGATAATGAAAAAAAGTTGTTTTACTAGTAAGATTATTAACATGAAAATCTACGTAAATATTGCAAATATGACCTGATTACGTATGGTTAGTGTGTTTCTATGTCCTATTTGTGATTTAACATTAAATCTATTTAATAATACTTTTTGAACATCTATTTTATATATGACCCTTTCATTTTAATTCCACGCTTAAAAATTACTACAGGGATAGTAAGATATTTAAACATAAAGCCGGATATTAAAAAAAACAAAACAAAAACCTATGGAGTGATGAATGAATAGAAATAATGTGCCCTTAGCCAGTAAAAATGTCTTCACATTGGGAGATACTGGGAAGATGGAAGTACAGAAGGACCTTAAGCTTGTCTTCTCCAATGGACATAACTAGGTAACAATCACATCAGCATAAATACCCAGAAACAACCCAAAGACTGACAGAATAAACTTCACTACTGAAGTTAGAAAAGAGGCAACACCAAAGAAGGTAGAAAGACTGTTTGGGAGAAAAGGGGACAATTCTATGGGTGGCTGGGAGTGAGCTGGGAGAAATAGAAAGGAAAAGGTGATCACACCAGGGAGCCTGCCCAGGGGAAAACAAATCACAATAACATTTGACTTTGAAAGCAGTAGGGCAAAATTTTATTAGTTTTTAAAACCAGAAGGATCTAAAGCGTAGAATTTTAAAACTCAGTAAGCTCAGCTGTCAGAGAGCCTGGAGAGTATTACAACAGGGTCTCCATCATTAAAGCAAACAAACCGGGGAACCTGGGGGCTCAGTCAGTTAAGCCTTCAACTTCGGCTCAGGTCATAATCTCACCATTCATGAGTTCCAGCCCTGTGTTGGGCTCTATGCTGACAGCTTGGAGCCTGCAGCCTGCTTCAGATTCTGTCTCTCCTCTGCCCCTCTCCTGCTTGTGCTCTGTCTCTCTCTCTCTCACAAATATAAATAAATGTTAAAAAAAAAAAAAAAGGCAAACAAACAGGCTGTGGAAACAGAGCATAGAAGCAATAGTTTGAAAAATGCCTGGGGTGGGGAGGGGCACCAGAGAAGGAGAATCATTTACTCATCTCAAGGAGAGACAAGGATCACAGGAAGACTCCTGTGGGAACAAATAAGAATGCACTATTTCTATCACCCACCCCTCAGCATAAACAAATGGCCACCTGCAAAAACCAGCACAGAGCCATCCCTCTCAACATAATTTGTTTGTAGCAAGCATGTCCCACAAGTATATCTATAAGAAAGCCAACAAACCATCACAGAGACTTAGAGAAAATAACATCAGAGAAAAACTACAAAAACACAACAAAACAAGAATAAATTAGCAATGAATACATATCAATAATTACTTTGAAAATAAATATACTAAGTGCTCCAATCAAAGGACATAGGATAACAGAGTGGAGATTACATACACATACATAGATATACATATGTACATATCCATACATAAATGTACAAAAATATATACATATATATACACATATACATATAAATATGTACCGGTATGTGTGTGTACATATACATATACGTATACACACATATATAATATATCCATCTATATTGTGCTTACAAGAGACTCGTTTCAGATCTGAATACACATGCAGATTGAGTGAAGCGATGGCGAATATATCATGCCATTGGATGTTAAAAATAAAGCTGGGGTAGCAGTACTTATATTAGACAAAATAATCTTTAAAATGAAGACTGTAAAAAGAGACAATGAAGGGCACTGTATAATATGAGAAGGAACAATGCAACAAGAAGATATAAAAATTATAAATATGCACTCAACATGGTAGCACTCAAATACATAAAATTTTGATAACAAACATTAAGATACAAACTGATAGGAGGAGCCAACATGGCAGAACAGCATGGAAGATTTTTTTCATGTCTCACATCCATCAAATACAGCCAGATCAACACTAAACCATCCTGCACAACTAGAATTTGATTTGAGGATTAACACAGCAATCTATACAACCTGAACCACAGAACTCAGCAGGTATGTCACATGGAGAGTTGAACTGGGGGAGAGAGAAGCCACCGAGGGCAGGGAGCTGGTTTTGCTTGTGGAGAGAGTAGGGAGATGGGGGGAGGATATGGGAAAAGCACCCCCCAAAAGCACCTGAAAGAAAGTGGAAACAGCCATAGGGACTGAACTAAAAATGGAGAAAGAAAGGAGAGGGTTTAAGTTCCATTAAGACTCTATAAAGAGGGGGAGTACAGAGTCTGAAACTCTGCAGCCCTGTACCTGGCGGTGCTCTGGTGAGAAGGGCAAATCCCTAGGAGCAGAATGGGGTTTGGTGGTCTTTGGGCCACATGGGGTGAAGTGGTTGCCCTGCTGTGAGGACATCTGGTAGAGGCTGTGTGGCCCCCACCCCCACAGGCAATGATCCCAGGGGGCCTGGGAGAGTAACCACATTTGTTGGTGCTGGAGCAAGGTCATTAGTGTGAAGCCTGGTGCTGTGAAGCCTGGTGTGTTGTGATTTTCCATAATCCCTGAAACACTGCTGCTACACGATTGGATGAACTTTTTCTGGGGTGGGCTGGCATCCAGGTGCAGTCTCTGGGCATCAGCAGCAGCATGGTCCTGTGAACATTCCTGGGTGTGGCTGGCACCTGGCCATTGCTTCTTGAGATCCTCCTGCAGAGGGGCAGAATGGGTCAGACACAGTCCTCAGAAATAAGGGGTCAGAAAACCTTACATGGGGTCAGCAATATCTGAGATAAAGCTCAGGAGGGAAGTGCTATCGGGGGATTGGTCATGGACAGTATGAAAGTGGGGAGTGGATGGAAGCTGGAGACAAAGGACGGGTACACAATTGCTGATGAGGTAGAACAGAGTTCTGATACTGGAGATTGGGTACCTGGGTGATGCCACTTTCACTGCACCTGCGCATACGAATACACACCTACAAGTGCCACAACAATCCACCCTAGTAAGCTAAGCAGTGCTATCTAGTGGAGAATGGAGCCATTACATTAACCCCTGCCCAACTGGGTCAACCTCGCTCTTCAGGAACACAAGTCTGTCCACCTGCTTAGTTTACAGACTATAAAGCGCTTCATCATTTGACTTCTAGGGGAAAATGACGTAATTTCGATCGTATTTCAGTCTGTTCACTGACCCATCTATTCAATTTTCTTCTTTTTTTCTCTTTTTCATTTCTTTTTCTTGATTACAGAAAGAGAAAAAACTTATTTTTATTTTCAATTTTTATTAAGAATATTTTCGTTAATTTTTTTCTGCTACTTTTTTACTTTTTTGTAAATGTTTTTCAAATTCTACTTTACTTCTATCATTTCATTTTGTTTCACTGTATTCATTTTTTCAAATTTTCAAACGTTTCCCCTGCCCCCCCCTTTTTTCTGTAATCAAGCCACTTTCAACATCCAGATCAAAACACACCTAAGATCTAGTGTCATTTGATTTTGTGTGTGTATGTATGCTGTTTTAATTGTTTAATTTTTAAAATTTTGGTGTTTTACCTCATTAATTCCTTTTCTCCCTTTAAAATGATAAAATTAAGGAAATCACCCCAAAATAAAGAGCAGGAAGAAACAGCCAGGGACGTAAACAACACAGATGCAACCAAGATGTCTGAACCAGAATTTAGAATCATGATAATAAGAATACTAGCTGGAGTCAAATATAGATTAGAATCTCTTTCTGTGGAGATAAAAGAAGTAAAAGCTAGTTAGGAGGAAATAGCAAAATGTTATAACTGAGCTTCAATCTCGAATAGATGCCACAGGGGCAAGGATGAATGAGGCAGAGCAGCAAATCAGCAACACAGAGGACAAACTTGTGGAGAATAATGAAGCAGAAAACAACAACAACAACAACAACAACAACAACAACAGGGAGACTAAGGCAAATGAGCATGATTTAAGAATTAGGGAAATCAGGACTCAGTAAAAAGAAACAACATCAGAATCATAGGGGTCCCAGAAAATGAAGAGAGAGAAAAAGGTAGTGGAAAACTTCCTTAACCTGGGGAAAAACACAGACATCAAAATCCAGTAAGCACAGAGGACTCCCATTAGATTAAGCAAAAACCAACCATCAACAAGGCATATCATAGTCAAATTCACAAAATACTCAGGCAAGGAAAGAATCATGAAAGCACCAAGAGAATAAAAGTCCTTAACCTACAAAGGAAACAGATCAGATTTGCAGGAGACCCATCCACAGAAAGTTGGTAGGCCAGAAAGACTGGCAGTATATATTCAATGGGCTGAATCAGAAAAATATGCAGCCAATAATTCTTTATCCAGCAAAGCTGTCATTCAAAATAGAAGGAGAGATTAAAAGTTTGCCAGACAAACAAAAATTAATGGAGTTCATGACCATTAAACCAGCCCTGCAAGAAATTTTAAGGGGGACTTCTCTGAGGGTAGAAAAGACAATAAACAAACAAACAAACAAACAAATAAACAAACAAATAAACAAACAAACATAAATAAATAAATAAGTAAATAAATAAATAAATAAATAATAAATACCAAAAGTAACAAAGGTTAGAAAGGATCAGAGAACATCACCAGAAACTCCAACTCTACAAGTAACATAATGGCAATAAATTCATATCTTTCAGTACTCACTCTAAACATCAATGGACTCAATTCTCCAAAAAGACATAGGGTGACATAATGGGTAAGGAAACAAGATCCATCTATATGCTGTTTACAAGAGACCCTTTTAGATCTAAAGAAACCTTCAGATTGAAAATAAGGGGATAGAGAACGATCTATCATGCTAATTGTCCACACAAGAAAGCTGGAGTAGCCATACTTATATCAGACAGTCTAGACTTTAAAATAAAGACTGTAACAAGAGACAAAGAAGGGCATTATATCATAATTAAGGGGTCTACCACCAATAATATCTAACAATTGTAAACATTTATGCTCCAAATGTGTAAGCTCCCAAATATATAAATCAATTAATCACAAACATAAACTCATTGATAATAATACCATAATAGTAGAAGACTTCAACACCCCACTTACAACAATGGACATATCACCTAACCAGAAAATCAACAAGGAAACAATGGCTTTGAAAGAGACACTCAACCGGATGGAGTTAAGATATATTCAGAACATTTCATCCTAAAGCAGTGGAATATACCTTCTCCAGTGCGCATGTTCTCCAGAATAGACCCTATAATGGGACACAAAGCAGCCCTCAACAAATACAAAAAGATCGAGATATACTGTGCATATTTTGAGACCACAACACAATGAAACTCAAAATCAACCACAAGAAAAAAATTGGAAAGTTACCAAATACTTGGAGACTAAAGAAAATCCTACTAAAGAATGAATGGGCTAACCAAGAAGTTAAAGAGGAAATTAAAAAGTACATGGAAGCCAATGAAAATGACACTACCACAGCCCAAAACCTCTGGGACGCAGCAAAGGTGGTCATAAGAAGAAAGTATGTAGCAATAAGGCTTTCCTAAAGAAAGAAAGAAAGGTCTCAGATACACAACCTAACCTTACACCTTAAAAATCTGGAAAAAGAATAGCAAATAAAACCCCAAACCAGCAGAAGAGAGGAAACAATAAAGATTAGACCAGAAATTAATGTTATTGAAACAAACAAAGAAAAAAATACAGAAGAGATCAATGAAACCAGAAGCTGGTTCTTTGAAAGAATTAACAAAATTAATAAGCCACTAGCCAGTTTGATCAAAAAGAAAGAGGAAAGGACCCACATAATTAAAATCAAGAATGAAAGAGGAGAGATTACAACCAACACAGCAGAAATCAATACAATAATAAGAGAATATTATGAGCAATTATATGCCAATAAAACGGGCAATCTGGAAGAAATGAACAAATTCCTAGAAACATATGAACTACCAAAACTGAAACAGAAAGAAATAGAAAATTTGAACAGACTCATAACCTAAAGAAATCGAATTACAAATCAAAAATCTCCCAAAAAACGAGTTCAGGGCCAGATGGCTTTCCAGGGGAATTCTACCAAATGTTTAAGGAAGGGTAAACACCTATTCTCTTGAAGCTGTTCTAAAAATTAGAAATGGAAGGAAAGCTTCCAACTGTTTCTATGAAGTCAGCATTTTCTTGATTCCAAAATCAAAGACACACTAAGAAGGAGACTATAGACCAATTTCTTTGATGAACATGGATGCCAAAATCCTCAAGACATTAGCCAACCAGATCCAACAATGCATTAAAAAATTATTTAACGTGACTAAGTGGGATTTATACCTGGGATTCATAGCTGGTTCAATATGCACAAAACAATCAGTGTGATTCATCACTTCAATAAAAGAAAGGACAAGAACCACATGAACCTTCAATAGATGCAGAGCAAGCATTTGACAAAATACAGCAGGCTTTCTTGATTAAAAAACCCTCATGAAAGTAGGGATAGAAGGATCATATCTCAAGATCATAAAAGCCATATATGAAAGACCCAAGGTTAATATCATCTTCAAAGGGGAAAAACTGAGAGCTTTCCCCCGAAGGTCAAGAACAAGACAGGGATGTCCACTCTTGCCACTGTTATTCAACAGTATTGGAAGTCTTAGCCTCTTCCATCAGACAACACAAACATATAAAAGCCATCCAAACTGGACAGGAGGAGGTCAAACTTTCACTGTTCACAAATGACATGATACTCTATATGGAAAACCCAAAAGATTCCACCGAAAAACTGCTAGAACTTATCCATGAAATCAACAAAGTTGCAGTATATAAAATCAATGCACAGAAATCAGTTGCATTCTTATACACCAACAATGAAACAACAGAAAAAGAAATCAAGGGATTGATCCCATTTACAATTGCATCAAAAACCATAAAATACCTGGGAATAAATCTAACCAAAGAGGTGTAAAATCTATGGACTGAAATCTTATGACAGAAATTGAAGAAGATGCAAGAAAATGTAAAACAATTCCATGCTCCTGGATAGGAAGAGCAAATATTGTTAAAATGTCAATACTACCCAATCGCTTCTCAGGCTTTTGGCCAAGATCAAGTGTAGTATCTTTTCTTACTTTAAAATGTCAACACTACCCAAAGCAATCTACATATTTAGTGCAATACCTATAAAAATAACACCATATTCTTTACAGAGCTAGAACAGCAATCCTAAAATGTGTATGGAACCAGAAAAGACCCTGCATAGCCAAAGTGATCTTGAAAAAAGAAAACCAAAGCAGGAGACCTCACAATCCCACACTTCAAGCTATATGACAAAGTTGTAATCATCAAGACAGTATGGTACTGGCACAAGAACAGACACTCAGATCAATGGAACAGAAGAGAGAACCCAGAAATGGACCCACAAACGTATGGCCAACTAATCTTTGATAAAGCAAGAAAGAGTATCCAGTGAAATAAAGACAGTGTCTCCAGCAAGTGGTACTGGGAAACCTGGACAGTGACATGCAAAAAATGAAACTTGAGCACTTCTTTATACCATATATAAAAATAAACTCAAACTGGATGAAAGGCCTAAATGTAAGACAGGAAGCCATCAAAATCCTTGAGGAGACAGCAGGCAGAAACCTCTGTGACCTTGGCCACAGCAACTGCTTATTCAACACGTCTCTGGATGCAAGGGAACGAAAAGCAAAAATGAACTGTTGGGATCTCATCAAAATAAAAATTTTCTTCACAGCGAAGCAAACAATCTGCAAAACTAAAAGGCAACTGATGGAATGGGAGAAGATATTTGCAACCACATATCAGATAAAAGGTTAGTATCCAAAATCTATAAACAACTTATCAAACTCAACACTCAAAAAACAAATAATCCAGTAAAGAAATGGTTTAGATATGTCTCCAAAGAAGACATCCAGATGGCCAACTGACACACACAAAAAAAATGCTCAACATCACTCATCATCAGGGAAATACAAATCAAAACCACAGTAAGATACCACCTCATACCTGTCAGAATGGCTAACATTAACAACTCAGGCAACAACAGATGTTGGCGAGGATGCGGAGAAAGAGGATCTCTTTTGCGTTGTTGGTGGGAATGCAAGCTGGTGCAGCCACTCTGAGAAATAGCATGGAGGTACCTCAGAAAATAAAAAATAGAACTCACCTACAACCCAGCAATTGCACTAACCAACTATTTACCCAAGGGATACGGGTATGCTGTTTCAAAGGGGCACATGCATCCCAATGTTTATAGCAGCACTATCAACAATAGCCAAACTTTGAAAGAGCCCAAATGTCCATCGATGGATGAATGGATAAAGATGATGTGGTATATATATATGCAATGGAGTATTAGCCAGTAATCCAAAAGAATGAAATCTTACCATTTGCAACTACATGGATGGAACCAGAAGGCCAGAAGGTATTATGTTAAGTGAAATTACTCAGTCAGAAAAGATAAATATCATATGACTTCACTCAAATGAGAACTTTAAGACACAGAACAAATGAACACAAGAGAAGCAGAAATAATATAAAATCAGGGAGGGGGACAAAACATAAGAGTCTCTTAAATATGGAGAACAAAGAGAGGGTTCCTGGAGGGCTCATGGGAAGGGGGTGGGCTAAATGGGTAAAGGGCATTAAGGAATCTACTCCTGAAATCATTGTTGCACTACATGCTGACTAACTTGGATGTAAATTTTTCAAAAAAGATGCTAACTGATAGTAATACAATAGTGGTAAGGGACATTAACATGCCACTAATGTAAATGGATACATTATATAAACAGAAAATTAACAAGGAAACAGGAGCTTTGAATCACACACTGGAACACATGATTTATTCACCACTTTCAATCCTAAAACATCAGAGTACACATACTTTTCAAGTGCACATGTAACACTTTCCAGAATAGATCACATATTACACAGCTACAAAACAAGTCTCAACAAATTTTAAAAAATTGAAGTCACACCATATAACTTCTCTGACCACAACACTATGAAAATAGAAGTCAGCCACAGTAAAAACCCTGGAAAGACCAGAATACATGGTTATTAAACAACATGATGCCATGCACCCTGGGCCAACCAGGAAATGAAAACCTAAGGAAACAAACAAACAAACAAAACACACACACACACACACACACACACACACGCGCGCGCGCACACACACACATCCAAAATCACTGGGATGCTGGAAAAGTGGTTCTAAGAGGGGAGTATGTAGCAATACAGACCAACCTCAAAAAGAAGAAAAAAAAAATAAATAAACAACATACCCTTTACTTAAAGGGGCTAGAAAAGAATAAACAAAAGTGAAGCCCCTAGAAGGAAGAAAATGATCAAGGTTAAAGAAAAGATAAAATGAGTCTCTTGTAGACAACATAGGGATTAAGTTGTTGTTTTAATCCATTCTCACACCCTATGTCTTTTGATTGGAGCATTTATTTCACAGACATTCAAAGTGATTATTGAAAGATATGTTTTTATTGCCATCTTATTAATTGCTTTCTCATTGTTTCTGGAGATTTTCTCTGCTCCTTTCTTGTCTGTCAATTTTGGTCTCTCCTTTCCAGTCTTTTAATATTTTTTGCAGGGCTAGTTTAGTGGTCATGAACTCCTTTAGTTTTTGTTTGTCTGGGAAACACTTTGTCTCTCCTTTAATTCTGAATGATAGCCTTGATGGATAGACTATTCTTGGATGCATATTTTTTTCCACACAGCACATTGGATATATCATGGCACTCCTTTCTGGCCTGCCAAATTTCTGTTGAGAAATCTCTAGCAAGTGTAATGAGTCTCTTATAAGTTAATGAGTTCTTTTTCTTGCTGCTTTTAAGATATTTTCTTTCTCACTCTATTCTGCATATTTAATTGCAATGTATCTGGGTGTTGGCCTGCATTTGATGATTAAAAAATTTTTAATATTTATTTTTTTGAAAAAGAGAGAGAGAGAGCATGTGAGCATAGTTGGGGGAGGTGGCACAGAGAGAGAGGGAGACACAGAATCTGAAGCAGTTTCCAGGCTCTGAGCTGTCAGCACAGAGCCCAACATGGGGCTAGAACCCATTAACCATGGGATCATGACCTGAGCCATCGTTGGGCACTTAACCAACTGAGCCCCTCGGGCACCCCTGATTTTGTTGATTTTGATGAGTGTTCTCTGTGCCTTTTGGAATTGGATACTGTTCTTCTCTAGATGAAGGATATTTTCAGCTATGATTTCCTGAAATAACTTTTCTGCCTCCTTTTGTCTCTTTTTTTCTCAGACTCCTATAATATGAATGTTATTACATTTGATAAAGTCATTGAGTTCCCTAAGTCTATTCTTGTGTTCCATAATTCTTCTTTTTCTCTTTTTTCAACTTTAGTATTTTCCATGACTCTCTCTGCCAGATCGCCAATTCATTCCTCTACTTTTTCTAGCTTGGCATTCATTGCATCAGGTCTGTTTCCAATCTCATTGCATTCTTAATTTCCTACTGACTCTTTTTTAACTGTTTTATCTCTGTGGCAAAGGTCTCCTGATGTCTTCCATTCTTTTCTCAAGTCCAGCAAGTATCCTTATGATTGTTGCTTTAAATTCTCCATCAGGCATGTCACTTATATCTGTTTGCCTAGATTGCTGACCATGGCCTTATCTTGTTCTTTCATTTGGCATAATTTGCTTCATTTTGGCATTTTTACTAATCTTTACATTCTTCTCTATGTTTGAAAAACACTGTTATGTTTTCTTCTCCTGAGAGTAATGGCCTTAACAAGAAGAATCATGTAGTGTCCAAGGTGTGGCTCTTCAGGGAGTATATCTAGTGTGTGCTGAGTGCACTCTGCTGCTGTGTTATGGCTTCTCCATCCTTCAGGCCAATCATCTGGAAAGGCTGCTCTTGCCTGCTATGGGCAGTATTTGATCTTTGGCCAGAATGTGGTGAGTTTTAACGAGGTGTGCTCTGCTCTGCTCTGCTTATGCAATGAGACCTGATGCTATTTCTTCCAGAACTGAGACCCCGCACACCTCTCTGTTCAGGAGATGTGTGAGTAGGGGTTTGTGTTGGTCTTCTGGGGGAGAAGCACATCATGCTGGTATGGAAACAAGCTTGACTGAGAAGGGCAGTCTAGCCTGGGGACCGGATGGTGGGATTTGGCATAAGCAAGTTAGGCAGCCAGTGTGGGGCTTCACTGCTTCCTGCAGGGGGCTCTGTGTTTTATGCTAAGGGGTCAGGAGGGTGATGGCATCAGTGAGCTTCTTTGTTCCTGCCTCTCAGGGGAGCACACCCAGAAGATCAAAAGTCCCCTGTATGCCCCTGGCTTCCAGGCCATCTGATCCCAGAGTTGTTTGTCTAGCTTCTCTCCAGGAACAGAGCAATGCCCTCAGAGCTCTATTCTAGCCAGGCATGATGACCTTTAAAACCCCAGACTTTAAGTCCTCCTGGCTGCAAAAACTCACAAAAATCAGCCCTTCTCCCTTTCCCACCCAATGGCTTTGGGGAAGTGTTCTCCTAGTGTGTTCCCCTGTGTGCTCCTCTCTCTCACCCTTCTCTGTGATCAGGTCCCTTACTCCTCTGCAGCCTACATGATCCATTTCTCTCCCAAATCACATCCTCACACTTATCTTCTTTGATGTGGCCCTTTCTCTCCCTTTTGCTGTAGGTTTTGTTCCATGAGTCTCCAGGTCAATTCTTGGGCTATGTAGCGAGATTTGATAACTATCTAATTGTTTTCATGGGGCAAGACAAGCCTAGGGTCCTCCTGCTCTGTTGCCACCTTCTTCCTCAACTTTCTAATTTTTAATATATATAAACCATATTTTCTCTCTAACCAACAGTATATTTCTAATGCCCTTGTGTTTCTCTAATTTAAGAAAAATTAAAAGAAAAATGAGACTATAACACTGCAGATAGTGAAAGAGAGTAAATATTAATCTTTCACTCAAATATTTTTTTAGGTCTTTTTTTTTAACTGAAGATGACTTTGCCCCAGGACACATTTGGCATTCTTGAGAATTTTTAGTTGGCTAACTAAGGTTAGGGACAGTACTATGGACAATAATTAATAATATAGGGCAGGGACTGTCCTAAACGTCCCATGATACATTTGATACCTCGTCCCTAAAAAAAAAGAGAATGATTCAACAGCAAATTTCAATAATGACAAAGTGGTAAAACTCCAGTTTTATTAGGGCAGCATGTGAAACTTCCTGGTTGCTATGCATTTAGGTTGGTCTGAGTGATGAGCAAGAACATGATGGAAATGTAGAAAATATTTATTTTATAATCACAAGGTCTCAGAGGCTATGCAAAGTTCTTCTCTCTCTACACAGGAACACACACACACACACACAAACACACACACACACACACACACACACACACCACATCAAATAAAGTCTATAAATTTCCAAGAAATAAATAGGTTTTTGTAAAAATACTTACGTTTCAATAGTCATATTATCATGTCAATATTTAAAAAAATCCCACTGTTGCTGCTTCTGAAAATATAGTACTAAGTATTTTACTCACACGTTAACTTTAAACACATTTTTGAAAAAAATGCTTGCAAATCTGTCCTTTTAAAATTCATTTTATTTTAAGATGCAAGTGTGATACCTTTTTACTGGGTGGCACCAAGTTTTTATTTACTTTGACAAAGCGTGGAAGTACTTTCTTTAGGTTCTTCTCTTTCATGCTTTGCAACATTATTTTATATCATTGCAGAACTGCAGAGGGGAGAAAGGTTTCTAATCCCCATGCTTTTTACCACCAAAGAACATATCTTTACATTTACATTCTAGTAGTATTAGAATTAGTTATTTAAGATAAAATGGCCCTCTATGTTTGTCAGAATAAACGAACTCTTGGTAAGGCACGAAGTGGAGAAAAAAATCCCAATTGGGGAAGCAACTTTGAATTTACATTCAGGAAAGATACTATCTAATAATTAATACATCTGTTTGCCTTTTAACCAGTGGAGCCACCAAGGCTCTTTTTGTTTGCATGTAAAAAGAAACATATCCTTCCTTCTCCAGAAAGAATGTCAAGGACATATATGGGACCAATGGAAATTAAAGAGACAATTTAACCAATCCAACTCTGAGTCTCACTGAATTGATTCACACTTCTGAGTATTTCCAATACAGTTTCTCTACATTTCTTCGTTTAGTGCTGATGTTACTACTCCCTGTCCGCCCACACTGTGGGTTTTTCTCTTCACTTAGAAGGGTTTATGCAACCCCTATATGCCCCCAAACCATTCTTCCCTCCTCTTCTCCTTCACCAACGGCTACTTTACTAGAAACACACATCTCTTCTTTTCCAGGCAGATGATGTCTATGTAGCTCTTTCAATCAACATTTCTTGCTGTGGGTACTCATGTGTGTGTGTGTATGTGTGTGTGAATGAGGACTGCCACTAGTGTGGAATCAGAGTGGGGTTCGTGACCCTTAAGTATTCGTGGCAGTGGTGGGGAGGTGCAAATATCACAAATAGGGGTGGACATACAAGAAAAACAGATAAAACTGGGCTAATATATGTGTGCAGAGGTCTTATTTCCCCAGCAATGACTACAACCCTACCCCAACAAGTTTCCATATTTTGAACTCTACAAACTCTATCCGGATTGGTCATGTGCCCAAGCAGTGTCTCCTAAGTTATGAAAATCTTCAAGGAGGTTTAGTTATTTCTCCTACTCCAGATCCTCTCCAGAGAAGGGTAGGAAGACAGCCTTCCCCCACTTGATCAATCATGATGATGGTGTTTTTCATGATCACCATTTCTTCCTCCTCCTCCCCCTCTTCCACTTGTATTTATTATTTCTCCCCATCATCTGGCACTCCTTCTGGAGTGCCTGGGAATTCTGCTTGTATTATTTTAGATCATTACTTTTCATATCTGTATAATCAGACCACACGTTCTTTGATGCTGAGGATTATAATTTATACTTACTTGAACTTTCTACCGTCCTGGTGTGAATACCACACAAAAGCCTCAGTGAACAGTTGTCGGGTGAGTGGACTGATTAGTGAGAACCTTATTGTGGACTCTGTAAGATTCTTCCTCAAGCCAGTTATCTCTGGGAGGCTTCTGACTGTACCATATTCAAACTGGTCAAACGTGCGTACAGGCAACGGGAAGAGAAAGGCATCTAAGTGGTCTGAAAACCGTGCCAAGTTGGACAGGCCACCTTTTCATATGGAAGCCAGTATCATCCACCCCCTCGAAACATAAGGAAGGGGAACCGAGGAGGGGCTGAATGTGTCCGACTGAGCGGAAGACCTCTTTGTGGGCGGAGTCTCTCTCAGGAGACAGTCATGGCCTGTGTGGCAAGAGATAAGGCATCTGTGAAAAAGACTGGGTGGAGAATGGAAGGCCTGAGGCTCTCAAATCGCACACAAGGATCTGTCCCTCGGCGTAGACAGGAGAACCGAGACTTTTGAGAACAGTGGCCTTGGAATCAGCAAACCGGGGCTCTGATCCTCCCCAACACGGGCTCCTGAACTCACTGGGAAGAAGCCATTTTGCTCCCTGGTGGGTCCGCCTGGCACCTTGGGAAGTTAGAAAGGCTTAACAGGCAGCCCATGGGAAGCTTCTTTGGAAGGTGGGATTTCAATTAGCTTGCATATCACCTGTGTAGGCGGAGAGGGCTCTAGGGCTTTGAGTGTTACGTGGAGATGTGGCTTCGGTCCTGCCACGAACTTTGAAATAGGAGCGTTCCTCTCTCTTAGCATTAGAGCGGCCATGATTAAGAGAGCAGCATGGCTGCTCTCGGCTTCTGAGCCACCTGCCAACGGGAAGCATACAGACGGGGCGACAGAGGGCTCTCCTTGAAAGGATGACCCTTCAATAGACCTGAGGGCAACACGACTGCCTTTTTCCAACAGGGAGTCTTCTCTGGCCAACATTCGAATCGTGAAACAAAATTTGATTGTATGGCATCCTTTCCCGCGGCCACCTTTCTTTACCGCAGATACCATCCCTCCTGATTATGGCTAAGAGCATTACTTTCATACCGTAACTCAGCAATCTAAAGCAATCTCAGGTTACGCAGGCCGCAGTCTTAACACAGGTGCTTCTACTGATCACACGACCTATAGCACAAGATGGAGTCCCACTGCCTGGGTTCGAATCCGGACCCCTCTAGTTAGCAGCTGTGTGACTTGGGCACGTTCCTTAGTCATCATGTGCCTGGGTTTGCTCATCTGTAAAATACAGCTAAAATCCTACTGATCTCCCAGGGATGTCGTGAGAATTAAAGAGCTTAATGTCTGAGAAGCACGGAGACCAAAGCTTGGCTTGGAATCAAGTCCGTTTAGGAATTTTAAAACGTACGCTTCGCTTTCAATCTGGTCCTCATTTTAAACAATTCTCTAAAGGTGGGTTATGTAAGAAATGGATCTCTTCCACCAAAAATGAACATGACGTTCATATATTTTGCCCATGTTTATAACAAATGCCCTGGATTTGAGCAGGATTAATTTTGGAAATCGAGACATGCATCGAAAATACACTTGGGCGTTACGGAGGCAGCATCTTTGTGCCTGAAATGGCTCCGAGAGCCAACACTTACTCGATGTATTTGAGGGAGATTTTCTGTGTTTGCTTGGTGGTGACGGTTGCGATGTACATTTGCAAGGCTGCCAGCCGCAGGGCTATGTCGCATTTCAGCTCGGGCCCAAATCGCTCCTGAACCACGTCGTTACAACTCTGCAAAAGAGACCAGCAGAGGGCGCAGCGTGTCAAAGAACCGGCGGCTGTCGCGCTGCCTCCGAGGAACAGGTGACCCAGTGTTCCAGCTTCCCGTCAAAGGCAAGGGGGCTAAATGTGCAAACATTTCCACCAGGCTGCTTGGAACCCAGTCAGTATTTAATTACATTCACAAACACAGCGACCGCACAAAACATTTAACATTCACCGATAAATGAGCTGCTATTTAAATATTTAGCTTTTGGTAAAAATAATTAGGAATTCAGGTACGAAATTTCCAAACACAGGTGCTGTAACTGAACGCGCAAAGCACAGATAGCAGCATGCGACTTGTGCTGGGCTTGGAATCTCGGGTTCGAATCCTATTCCTCCGCTTCCACAGGGGTGGGAACTTGGGGAAATCCCTGAATTGTGCCGTGCCTCGGTTTCCTCCTTTGTAAATCGGGCACGGTAGTGCTTCCCCATTCACAGGGCTGTGGTGAGGAGGACATGAGCTAACAATGTGAAGCCCTGGGAAGTCGTGAGTGCTCATACGCGTCAACCGAGGTCATCACCAATGTCATTAACTTCCATTTAGCTCTCGAGAGCAGTTCAGGGGGGAGGCAGGTTTAGCAAGGGGTTGGACAGCAGCAGCTCTGGCCTCACACCCACCTGCTTCGGAATCGTGGCTTTGCCAATGCCCACCTGTGCCTGTAGCTTCAACCACTTTACTCTTGTAGCCTCAGTTGACTCATGTGTGCGATGGGGACTCACGCTAATGACGCCGCTGGAGCGGAGCCAGAACTAAGATCCACATTAAGCGCTTCAGCACAGCGCACTGGTGTA
The DNA here is from genome assembly GCF_018350215.1 of Panthera leo. NCBI lineage: Eukaryota > Metazoa > Chordata > Mammalia > Carnivora > Felidae > Panthera > Panthera leo. The sequence goes on from NC_056697.1 coordinate 7,839,714, forward strand.
CTCGCTAAAACGTAGCCATTAAAACCTTCAGTTCACTCCAGAGGTGACCCGCCCCTGCTGCGACTCTCAGTAAGTCATGCCACATCTCTGGGCCTCAGTTTGCTCATTTGTAAAAGAAAGATGCCTATCTCACAGGGTGTTTGGTGAGCATTAAGTGTAAGAGGGGCTGAGAGCATGTTGCAACATGCAAAAAGTCCTGCATGACCAGTGTCTGGCTTTCAGGTGGCAAAATACCGAGATGCATGTTGCTGGAAGCACAGCATTGACTACACATATTCTGCATCTGCATTCTGTTTACTTATTTTTGTCCTTGAGCTACAAAATATGATATTGAGCCTTTTTCTTCTTTATTCTTTACCTGTCCCAGGAAGATTTGAAGTTAAAATTATGTCAGGATTTGCTTTCCTCCTTCCAAAGGGAAGTACATTTGTGAATACTTCACATACTGGTTTACTAAATGGGAACCTGTACCCCTTTATTGTTCATGCAAAAAATATTTACCCTTCAAATATGTACTCATGACCTACTGGTACTGTGCAAAACATGCTCTGTCTACATGGTGCATGCCTCTCTGCTAAACTCTTCACTCCCAAGAATGAAGTCACATTCTCTTTCCACCCATCCATAATGTGGTCATCCAGCTTTGCTTCCCCTTAAAATCTTAAAATTATTTGTATTTATACAGCACTTTTTTTTTGGACGCAGGTCTGTCATGAAACAGGAAATAAGACTGCCTGAGTAAAGACAGCCTCTGAGAGCAATTTCAGGCTGCCATTTTGTTTTGCTAGTCTTAGGTTTACCAATTATTTATGGGTGCTCAGGGTTGTCTATACTGAGGCACCAAGGGACGGAAGGCCCAGTTAGGTTAATTTATATTATATAGTGCTGTGAAGCATGGCAGTAAAAAATCCATTTGGTAAATTGCCAGAATCCTAGTAGGCAGTTGAGAAATAATTTTTTTGTGATAAATCATTTTTTGATAAATAATTTTCTTCTGCAACTATTATGTAATAGATTTTGAAACAGAATTTTAGCACAGAATGTAGGGACAAAGGTTTAGGCTTGATTATAAGTTTGGACATCCTATTTGAGTAAACTTGGACTTGGCATTTTGTTTTTCTTGAGTCTTCGTTTTCTATTATGAAAAATAGGGTAACAACGCTTAACTCACAAAGTGTGACAATTTTAAGGGTGTTTTATAAGATGGAATATGCTTTATAAAGGGGAATCATAATCTAAAAGTTGTGGGGGGGGGGTTGGTGATAATTGTGTATCAAATAGAGGTCCCTATGGTCTGTGCCAGCCTAGAAAAATATTATTCATTATTAAAATGTTAGATGTTAAAAAGGAAACCATACTACTAAAGTGCTTGAAACATTTCTTATCCTTCTTGGTATCATGCCGTTTATCTTTCTTGATAGATAATGGGAATGTAAACGTCAATATAATCTTATGAATTATGAATTAGAACTTTCTGGATTATAAGAATTTATTACTATTATATATGGCAACATCTGTAAAATACCTATGATCCAAAAATGAGTAAGATTAATAGATATTAATACATATTATCACTATGAAAATTTCTGTTTTCATAGTCATAGTTCATTTAGTCAATGGCTACTGTCCTCAGTAGGAGCCAAGTTGAAATGTTTTTTTGGCTCCTTTACTGCACAGAAGATTTTATTTGCATCAAGTCTCAGTAGTTTATTTTTGGTTTTGCTTCCCTTTCCTCTGGAGACATATGTGGAAAGAAGTTGCTATGGCCAGTGTCAAGGTGGTTGGCAACTACCTGTGTTCTCTAGGATTTTTGTGGTTTTAGGCCTCACATTTGGGTCTTTAATCCCTTCTCAATGTATTTTTGTGTGTAGTCTGAGAAACTGGTCCAGTTTCTTCCTTCTGTGTGTTGCTGTCCAGTTCTCCCAACACCATTTGTTGAAGGGATTGTCTTTTTCTAGTTGGATATTCTTTCTTGCTTAATTTACCATATAGATGTGTGTTTATTTCTGGGTTCTCTATTCTGTTCCATTGATCTATGTGTTTGTTTTTGTGCCAGTACCATACTGTCTTGATCACCACAGCTTCGTCATATAACTTGAGGTCTGGAATTGTGATGCTACTGGCTTTGCTTTCTGGTTTCAAAGTTGCTTTGACTCTACAGTCTCTGTGGTTCATAGGAATTTTAGGACTATTTGTCCTAGTTCTGTGAAAAAGGTTGATAGGAAGTGAATTAAATGTATAGATTTGCCAGGGTAGTACAGACATTTTAACAATATGAAATGTTTTTCCAGTACTTTGTGTCATCTTTCTTTCATCAGTGTTTTATACTTTTCTTTGATCTCTTTGGTGAGGTTTATTCCTAGGTATCTGTTGGGTTTTGGCGTAAATGTAAATGGGATTGTTTCCTTGACTTCTCTTTCTACTGCTTCATTATTGGGGAATCAACATATTCTGTATGTTGATTTGGTACCCTGAAAATTTACTGAATTTGTGAATGAGTTCTAGCAAATTTTTCAGGGAGTCTTTTGGGTTTTGTATGTGGAATACCATGTCATCTGCAAATACTTAAAGTTTTACTTTTTTATTGCTGATTTGGATGGCTTTTGTTTCTTTTTTTTCAATCTTAAAAAATTTTTTTAAATTTTTTAAATTTTTGAGAGATAGAGACAGCATGAGTGAGTGACGTGCAGAGAGAGAGGGAGACACAGAATCTGAAGCAGGCTCCAGGCTGAGCTGTCAGCACAGAGCCAGATGTGGAGCTTGAACTCATAAACTGTGAGATTATGACCTGAGCTGAAGTCAGTGGCTGAACCAACTGAGTCACCCAGGCACCCAGCCTTTTGTTTCTTTTTGTTGATTCATTGGTATGGCTAGGACTTCCAGTACTAAGCCAAATACTAGTGGTGAGACTGGACATCTTCATTTTGTTCCTGACTGTGAAAGATAAAAAGCATCATTTTCAGCCACCCAAAATAATAACGGATGATATCTATCTACAGCAAAACATCATCCCAAATTAGCTGCAGGATAATGAGAATTGTAAAGTGACTCTCCATATATTATTTATTAGAAAAACAAAAGTAGTAACTTTAGAAAGGAGAAATTTGTAAGATACCATGTACTTCCAATGTGATGAACCAAGCAGGACACAAAACCACTCATGTTGCTCTTCAGTCCAAAATGCATAACCTCAATGTGGTCATGAGAAAACATCAGAGAAATCCTAATTGGGAAGACTTCTGTAAAATAACTTATCAGTACTAAGCAAAACTGCCAATATCATTAAAGTCATGAAAAGGTGACAATGTTCTATATGCCAATGAATGCAAAATACTGTCTAAATAATTCTGGAAGTAATTGATTTTAAGATTATTTTGGGTCTGGGGCACCTGTGTGGCTCAATTAGTTGAACATCCTACTCTTGATTTTGGCTGGGGTTGGGGTCCCAGGGTTGTGGGATCATGCCCCTTATTGGGCTCTTCATTGAGCATAGAACCTGCTTAAGATTCTCTTTATCTCCTTTTTCTCCTCTCCCCTGCTCATGTGCACTTTTTCTCAAAAAAAAAAAAAATATTTGGGGGGCAATTGACAAAATTTGGATGTGGACTCTAGATTAGATAACAATAACATATCAATTAGTTATTTTTAAAAATTGTGCAATGGGTATATATGAAAATATCCTTATATATAGGAAATAATGAAGTACTGGGACTCCTGGGTGGCTCGGTCTGTTAAGAACCTGATCATGAACTCACAGTTTGTGAGTTCAAGCACTGCATAGGGTTCTGAGCCAACAGTGTGGAGCCTGCCTGGAATTCTCTGCCTCTCTCTGCCCCTACTCACTCTCCCTGTCTCTCTCTCAAAATAAATAAATAAACTTAAAAAAATTTTTAAAGGAAATAGTGATGTATTTAGGGACCATGATATTTGTAGCTGGCTTCTAGCTACCTATTCATCCTCTGTTATCTATCATCCATTTATCTATCCATCTATTATCTATCTATTCATCTATTATCTATCTATCTATCTATCTATCTATCTATCTATCTATCTATCTATCTATCTATCTATCATCTATCTATCTCTCATCTATCTATCTATCATCTATCTATCATCTATCTATCTATCATCTATCTATCTATCTATCTATCTATCTATCTATCTATCTATCTATATCTATCTATCTATCTATCATCTATCTATCATCTATCTATCTATTATCTATCTATCTATCTATCTATCTATCTATCTATCTATCTATCTATCATCTATCTATCTATCTATCATCTATCTATCTATCAATCATCTATCTATTATCTATCATCTATCTATCTATCTATCTATCTATCTATCTATCATCTATCATCTGTCTATCTATTATCTATCTATCATCTATCTATCTATCTATCTATCTATCTATCTATCTATCTATCTATCTATCATCTATCTAATCTATCATCTATCTATCTACCTATCTATCTATCATCTATCTATCTAATCTATTTATCATATCTATCTATCTATCTATCTATCTATCTATCTATCTATCATCTATCTATCTATCTATCTATCTATCTATCTATCTATCATCTATCTATCTATCTATCTATCTATCTATCTATCTATCTATCATCTATCATCATCATTATTATTATTATTATTATTATTATTATTATCTATCTATCATCTATCTATCTATCTATCATCATCTATCATCTATCTATCATTTATCTATCATCTATCTATCATCTATCCATCTATCATCTGTTATCTAGATACATATATCTACCTAGAAAGGATTTTATGTCCAGGAATTGACTCATGAAATTGAGGAAACTTGCAAATTTCAAAATCTGTGCAGTAGTCTTGCAGGTTGGAGGCACAGGTAAGAGTTAGTGTTGCAGATTAAATTTAAATGGTACTTACTGGCACAGTTCTCTCTTCCCCAGAGGACTGCCTTTTTTTTTTTTTTTTAACGTTTATTTATTTATGAGAGTGACAGACAGAGTGCAAGCTGCAGGTGGGCAGAAAGAGAGAGAGAGAAACACAGAATCTGAAGTAGGCTCCAGGCTCTGAGTTGTCAGCACAGAGTCTGACGTGGGCTCAAATTCATAGACCAGGAGATCACGACCTGAGCCTAAGTTGGAAACTTAACTGACTGAGCCACCCAGGCACCCCATTTTTCTTTTCTTAAGCCCTGGACCTTATTGGAGTATGCCCACAGTAATTATGAAAGATTATTTGCTTTATTCAAAGTTTACTGATCTAAATTGCTAATCTAATCTAAAAATACCTCATAGTGGGGTGCCTGGGTGAATCAGTTGGTTAAATATCTGACTTCAGCTCAGGTCATGATCTCAAGGTCTGTGAGTTCAAGTCCCATGATGGACTCTGTACTGACAGTTCAGAATCTGGAACTTGCTTTGGATTCTATGTCTCCCTCTCTCTCTCCCCCATTCATGCTCTCTGTCTCTTTCTCTCTCTCTCTCAAAAATAAATAATACATATTTTTTACAAGTTTAAAAAATAAATAATAAATATTTTTTAAAAATTTAAAAAATACCTCATAGTAACATCTAAACTGGTGTTTGGCCAAATCTCTGGGTACTAAGTTGATACATAAAGTTAACCATCACAAGTGCACTCTTGTCAACTTGGCACCCATACACAGCTCCTTGAATTATATTCACTTACAAATATAGGCAATAATAAAGTTATAATTCCACTTAACATGATAAAGCTACCCATGCAGAACCAAAACCATACTAATTCTTTACCCAGAATAGTATGCAAATTCCTTAAGTCATATTACTCTTCTCCTTGAGATCCTGTATCTTAAACATGTGAAAATGGGATAAAAGAGAGATGAAAGATTTATTATCTATATCTATCTACCATCTGCCTATTTAGAGATAAAAACAGACACAAGACAGAGACAATCAGAGAAGGAGAAAAATATGCAAAAATATTTATAACAAACAAGGAAGAAATATTCATAACATTTACAGAATGCATTTACAGTCTGTTCCTACCCTGATAGCTGTCACTCCACAAGTCAGGGAACAAATGTGGTGAATCTATCACTTGCTGAATATGTCTATTCCAATTACACTTTCTGGAACTGGGGAAATAACCACAGGATTGGTTTGGCAATCTATTGGATGGACCCTCAGTATAATAGATCTGAGTTAAAACTCCATTGATAATGTTCTCATCTGACTGTAGACCACAGTGACATTTGGGGTCTCCTGGTTTAGTATAAGGTCAAACCCAGAGTCAAGTAGGTCCCAAACTTTTTATTTTTCATTTTTCCCCAATGCACACCTACTCCAATAAAAGGACAAAGGGTTCTTTGATGAAGGCTTAGAGAATGACTAACAGTGCAAATTCTTGGCATTATTACAGGATCTTAACAACCGCTTTATTTCAGGGGTAAGGGTCTACAAACTGGCTCAAGTCTAGGAACAGATTGAGGAGCTCTGACTGTTTTCATGACTCATATTAGAGTTTTGTTCACTTGACTAAAACACCTCCACTTATCAGGGAAAAATTTAGTAAGTTTCCTTTCTGCATTACTTTACAGACAAGATAATCAACTGGCTTATTCCATAGGGTTATTTCATTTAAAGTATTCTGATTGATGCTTTGGCTCTACAGTCCATTACAATAACCATAAGCATGACTATGATGTTTTTAGTGATTAAGTAGTGCCATTTGGCTTCTGCCACCCTAGGATCCAATTAACCCCATTGATTTTAGGTTTCTCAGTTCAATGTTTTAGCAGTTCCTACTGTAATTTATGGCCTGCAAAGAAGAGTTTTTAGAGCTTTTCAGTGATGCTAGAATTCCTTTCACAAATGTATTTCTCACAGTGATGGTGGAAAATATGTCCTCTAGACTTGTCAGAATAGATAAGCAGATATTAAGTGAGAAATCTACTGTAATATTCCAGTCTCTTCCATGATATAGCAAGGCAGTTCTGGCAATAACTTATTTCAAGTAGGCCACTCTTTTGTCTTATGTTTCAGCCAACTAAACAAATGATCTATGGGAGCATTTGTACCTCCTGAACTGAATGCTAAATGCAGCATTTCTGCTTACAGGCTTAAATAAATAAATTGCCTTCGTCCAATTTTATGTTCTTTTCATCCCTATTCCTTTAAAGAATTGGTTTACATAATGCTATTGTGGAGGCTGGCAGGGTAGGCTGGAAGAGTGGAGAACTAGGAAAAAATTGATTTTACAATTCAAGTCTGAAGGCAGTCTTGGGCAGAATTTCTTCTTCAGTCTTTTTTGCTTTTAAAGTCTTCAACTGACAGATTGAGGTGCACTCAACTGACAGATTTTTATGCCAAAAAATTTGCTCTACTCAAGTCTACTGTTTGGAAAGTTAATCTTGAGAATGACATCAGCAAGGTGGAAGAATAAGAGATCCCTCAATCATATTCCCCTTTACCAACAATAGTTGGGCACCCACCCACAGATGATTGGTAGGGGTAAGGGGAAATTTGGATATTTTTCAAATGTAAGATTGCACTGAGGCAGCTGACTTGTGAAATGTGATCCTGGCTACAGACCCAGAAACAGCTCTTATCCATATGAACTCATCTTCAGACCCATTTGCCTTAGTTCTTTGACTAATAACATATACTAATAGAAGGGGAGATGCAACCTGTACATGAATAATAGGTATACAAATCTCAATTCTGACTGTGCATTTTGAGATGGTCCATGAAGTGGCTCTAGCCCTTCCCAACTGTAGTCTGAGAACCCTGGGAAGTAAGCCCACCAGAATTGGTCCAATTCTGGATTCAGTAGTGGCCCTATAATTGGGCCCATGCCATCCCCATCTGCAGTTTGTGAGCAGTCCTTCTGGATTAGGACCCAGCAGAAAACATTCCTACCTGTTCCCTAGAAATCCTGAAGGAGCCCTACCCTTGGTTCTAACCCTTCCAAGCTAAAATCAACAAGCAATCCTGATGCCCTGGAGATCCAGCAAGAGGCATACTTGTTTGTAACTTGAAAGATCATAAAATGACCCTATATTCAGCTCCACCCTTTCTAGTCATTGAACAGTCTAGCTGATCCAGAGATTTAAGATATGCAGAGTTTGATGGTCTATGGAACTCATCTTGGGTTTGCAACTAGAAACATCCCTGGGGCTTAATTTCAGTCTTTCTCAGTAATAGTCTTTATTGATTTCCTTTGGTGGTGTCATATTTGCCTGATTCTCTATGTGCTGTATAACCTTGCATTGGTGTCTGTGTATTTAAAAGAATAAAAATTTATTCCATTCTTTATAAATTGGTTTCATACCAAGTCACTGGGTCATTCCCTGGGGAGTAACAACTGGCTCCTGTTATCTTCCTAGGCTAATGGAATCCACACTCATTACTGTGCCTGCTAATAGGCTCACTGTCTGAAGACCAAATTGCAGGCCCTTATCCCAGAGCCATCCTACTGAATAAGGTATTGGAAACAGTCTCATAAAGGATCCATACAGGACTGATGCCTAAGCCCCTGGTAACAGTTCACCAATGATGGACTCCACTGCAGACCCAGAAAGAGTCTCATTAGCCTAGAATGATAACAGGAGATGGACTTCATCTGCTGAAACCAATTAGTAAAGAATGCATTAGGTGCAAGAGATAGACAGCTAAATGAAATAAAAAAAAATAATGCATGACCAAAATGAAAAGTTTAATAAAGAAATATAAATGATAAACAACAACCTAAAAGGAAATCCTGGAGTCAAAGAAGACACACTAACAAAACTGAAAAACTCAACAGACAATATCAATAACCAACTTGATCATGTAAAAGAAAAAAATAACAAAGTCAAAGATAAGTCATTTGAAATTAGCCAGTTAGAGGAACAGAAGGAAAAAAATGAAAAAGAATGACACCTATTTATTTGAATTATGGAGAAATCAAGAAAACAAACATTTACATCACAGTAGTTCCAGAAAAGTAAGAGAAATAGGCTTCAGAAAACTTGTTTGAAAAGACAATAGCTTAAAAATGTGTCAAATCTGATGAGCTATAGGGACATCAAGATACAAGAAGAAAGAGTCTCAAGAAAGTTCAATTCAAAGATCATCCAACACACATTATATTTAAAATGTTACAAGTCAAGACAAATAATTTTGATAGCAGTAAAAATATAACAACTAGTTATTACGTGCTTTTACAATAAAGAATCAGTCAATAAAATCAATTAAAAAATCAATTGGTATGTACTTAAAAAAAACAGTTGAATGATTGAAAGTTATTGGAGCTCAACAAAGAAAAAAACAAGCACCTTAATTTCTCTTAAAGAAGTAAACAAAATGAACTAAAAAGCATATACTGTTATCATTGTGTACAACTACTTTTATGCAGGAGACATATGTAGCCAAATAAAAATGAAAAATGCTTCATTCAAATGCGCCCTTCACCTTCAGAGAGGGATACCCTAAAGAGGCATAGTAGAAAGGAGATATTTTCTTTCTTTCTCCTTCCTTCCTTCCTTCCTTCCTTCCTTCCTTCCTTCCTTCCTTCCTTCCTTCCTTCCTTCCTTCCTTCCTCCCTCCCTCCCTCCCTCCCCCCTCCCTCCCTCCCTCCCCCCTCCCTCCCTCCCTCCCTCCCTCCCTCCCTCCCTCCCTCCCTCCCTCCCTCCCTTCCTTCCTTCCTTCCTTCCTTCCTTCCTTCCTTCCTTCCTTCCTTCCTTCCTCCCTCCCTCCCTCCCTCCCTCCCTCCCTTCCTTCCTCCTCCCTCCCTCCCTCCCTCCCTCCCTCTCTCTTTCTCTCTCTTTCTCCTTCCTTCCTTCCTTCCTTCCTTCCTTCCTTCCTTCCTTTCTTTCTTTCTTTCTTTCTTTCTTTCTTTCTTTCTTTCTTTCTTTCTTTCTTTCTTTCTTTCTTTCTTGCTTTCTTGCTTTCTTTCTTCCTCTCTTCTCTTTTTCTTTTTCTTTCTTATTTAATTGTCAAGTTGACTAACATGCAGTGTAGTCTTGGATTCAGGAGTAGATTCCTGTGATTCATCACTTACATACAACACCCCCCAGTGCTCATCCCCAAAAGGGCCCTCCTCAATGCCCATCACCCATTTTCCCCACCTCATAATCCCTCACCCCATCAACTGTTTGTTCTCTATACTTAAGAGTCTTTTATGGTTTGCCTCCCTCTCTGTTAGAAAAGAGCCTTTTAAAGAGAACTGTCTTCTCAAAAAGAAACTTCTTAAAGTCCTAAAGAAGTCTCCACACATCTTACAGAGTGGAGCATAATATAAATAGAAATAAACTATCAACTTATGAAAAGACATGGAGGAAACTTAAGTGTATATTACTAACTGGAAGCAGCCAATCTGAAAATACATAATTATATAATAATATAGAATTTGAACTATATGACATTCTGGAAAGGCAAAAGTATGGAGATATTAAAAATATCAGTCATTGCCAGTCAGGAAGGGGGAGGGAAGAGTAGACAGAGACGAGTGAATGTTTAGTGCAGTGAAATTCTTTATTTGATATTATAATGATGGGTACATGTCATTACACATTTGTCCAAACCCACAGAATGCACAATACTAAGAATGAACTCTAAAATACACTATGGACTTTGGATGATATGATGTACTGATGTGGATTATCTTTGTTAAAAATAATAAAAAATAAAATAAAATAAGGTAAAATAAGATAACAAAATTAAAAAAATAAAATTTAAAATGTATCATTTTGGCAAATGATGTTGATACCATGAGAGGGTGCCCATATGTACAGATGGGAGGTAACTGGGAAATCGATTTCTTCTATATTAGTCTATTCATACAGCTAAAACTCCTCTAAAAAATTAATTCAGAAAAAAAAGTCTTCCCATAAGAAATTAACAGAAATTGTCCCTTAGGAAGGAAAGTGCTGTACTTACTACACAAAGATTTTAAATCAACCGTCTTAAACTTATTCAAATAGAAAACCATGTATAAACGACTAAAGGAAACAAAGAAAACAATAGGTGGACAAACAGAAAATGCAATGAAGAAATATAAGTGACAAGAAAGAACTAACAGAAACCTGGGGGCTGAAATGTACAATAATTGAAATGAAAAACTTACCACAAAGAGACAATAACAGAGTTGAGCATACAGAAGAATGAATCCACAAACCTGAAATCGGTTAATTAAAACTAACTGCGTTGAAAAGCAGAAGGATGATGAATGAAAACTGAACAGAGTCAAGGGACTGTGAGAAAATACAAACATACACATAAGGGGCATTCCAGAAGGACAAAGAGAAAGTGAAAGTAAGAATATTTAAATAAATCATTGCTAAGAAATCCCCCAGATTTTGAAAGGCACAAATTTACTCAGCCAAGAAATTCAATAAAAATGCAGAAAGGATAAACAGAGATTCACACCAAGACACATTATAATTATATTGTTGATAGGTAAAGAAAGATAAAAAAAAATCTTGGAAACAACAACAGAGAACAAATTTATCACATACTTAGGGATAGTCAATAAAGCCGTCATCTAATTTGTCATCAGAAAACATAAGCCAGAATAAGTGGAATAACATTTAAATGCTGAAAGAAATAAAGAAATCAATGAAGACTTCATATCCGGCAACATCACCCTTAAGAAAATAAAGAATATTACATTATTCATCCATAAATTGAAGTCAATCTTGCCATTTGTTACAGCATGGACAGATCTTGAGGAAATTATTTTAAGTAAATGTCAAGACAAAGAAATATTGTATGAGCTCACTTATATGTAAAATCTAGAAAAAATGAATTCATCAAGAACAGTGTACAGATAGGTGGTTGCCACAGTTGTGGAAAGGGGATGGGAAAAATGGGTGAAGATAGTGAAAACAAAAAATCTTCCAGTTAGGAGACAAGCTAATCCTGGGGATATAATGGCAAGCATAATGATTATCATTAATAATAGTGTATTATATTTGCAAGTTGCTAGGGGAGTAGATCCTAAAAATTCTCATTGTAAGAAAGAAATAACTATATGTGATGATGGATGTTAACTAAATTTATTTTGGCAATAATTTTTTAATATATATATGTATCAAATCATCATGCTGTATTCTTTAAAATCCTATAACAAAAAATGAAGGAGATATTTAGATACTATTGGGCAAATAAGGCTGACATGGTTCATTACCAGTAGACCTGCCATACAGGAAATGCTTAAGGCAACCCTTGAAGTAGAAATATAGGGGCAGCATATCAAAGTCATATAAAAAATAACGTTGATAAAGATAACTGAATAGGCAATACAAAATTCAGTATTATTTAGTGTATTTGGTTTTTAACTCCTCTTTTTATTTACTGTATTGTTTTTTAAATTTTTTTAAATGTTTGTTTATTTTTGAAGGAGAAAGAGAACAAAGCATGAATGGGGAGGGGCAGAGAGAGACACAGAATCCAAAGCAGGCTCCAGGCTCTGAGCTGTCAGCACACAGCACAGCCAGATGTGGGGCTCAAATTCACAAGCCATGAGACCATGACATGAGCCACAGTCAGATGCTTAACCAACTGAGCCACCCAGGTATCCCTTATTTACTATATTATTAAACAAACAAGGTATACTCACGAAGCTATGTTAATGACCACACAATGTATAAAAATGTAATTTGTGACAGTAACAAATAAAGGTGGTGCTGAACAATAACAGAGTTTTGAATCCTAGTAAAGCTAAGTTGGTATCAATTAACAAAATACTTTAAATTTAGAATATTGATTTTATCTTCATCCTAATTTTCCTACTTAGAAAATATCCACAAAATATATAAAAGAAGAAGTATAGGGGAAAAATTACCACTAAAAATGAAGAGAAGAACAAAAAATGTAATGAAAATGAGGAACAGAAAGTTATAAAATATAGAGAAAACAAATGGCAAAATGTCACCTGTCTCACCTTGTAAGACCTTTAATATAAATGCAATAAAAAACACGGCAATCAAAAAGCAAATAGTGTCAGAATGGTTAAAGAAAACAAACAAAACAAATCACAGCCCAACTATATCCTGGTTATAAGAGATTTTTTAAATTTAAAAACACAAATAGGTTGAAAATCAAGGATATAAAATACATTCTATTCAATACCACATCAAGGAGAGCTGGGTTACTATGGTAATACAACACAAAACAGATTTTAAACAATAAAAGCAACAAAACTATTACAAGATACAAAATAAATTATATTTAGATAAAACTGTTAATTCAATAAGATATAACTGTTATAAACATATACGCACTAAACAACATGAAATACATTTTGAGCAAATTGAAGGAGGAAATGGACAGTTCTACAAAAAATAGCTGGAGATTTTAAATCTCACTTTAATGTATGGAAAATTTAAACAGATATCAATATGGAAATAAAGAATTTTAACACTATAAACCAACTAGATCTAACATATATACAGTGATTTCTTTTCACAACAGCAGGATACACATTCTTCCCAAGTGCACATGGAATATTCACAAGGATAGCGTAGCTTTACAACTTAGAGAAATAAAAGATAAAAGTAAACGAGGGGCGCCTGGGTGGCACAGTCAGTTAAGCGTCCGACTTCGGCCAGGTCATGATCTCGCAGTCCGTGAGTTCGAGCCCCGCGTCAGGCTCTGGGCTGATGGCTCGGAGCCTGGAGCCTGTTTCCGATTCTGTGTCTCCCTCTCTCTCTGCCCCTCCCCCGTTCATGCTCTGTCTCTCTCTGTCCCAAAAATAAATAAAAAACGTTGAAAAAAAAAATAAGTAAACGAAACCCCAAATCAGAAAATAGAAGGAAATAGTAAGGATTGGAATGGAGAAAATAAAATAGAAAATCTAGAACTTATAAAACTCAACACACAAAAAGTAAAATATCCAATTAAAAATGTGCAGAAGATAGGAACAGACATTTTTCTAAAGAAGATAAAAAGACGGTTAACAGACATATGAAAAGATGCTCAACATCACTCATCATCATGGAAATACAAATACAAATCAAAACTATAATGAGAAATCATTTCACACTTGTCGGAATGGCTAAAATTAATAAATCAGGAGACAACAGGTGTTTAGCAGGGATATGAAGAAAGGGGAATGAACCCTCCTGCACTGTTGGTGGGAATGCAAACTGGTGCAAACTGGAAAACAGTATGAGATTTCTCAAAAAGTTAAAAGCTGAATCCCACAATCTAGCAATTTGTACTACTAGGTATTTACCCAAAGAATACAAAAATACTATTTAAAAGGGCACATGCACATTTATATTTATAGCAGTAATATCAATAATAGCCAAATTATGGAAACTCCTTCTACTTTGGTTCTTGCTGCTGCCACCACGATAAGGGCTTCTGTTAGCTCTGCTCACAATAGACAGGCATAACTGCTTTTAGCAAGACATACACAGCTAGCATCTAGTTGAGGATAGTGCACTGATGAGGGAAGGGAGGAACATTATACAATATTTGAGGGGTGGGTCAAGGAATGCAAATTAGAATTTAACTTTGCCATTGTGTTGATTCACAGATGACAAAGAAAATTAAAAAGCTGGAAAAAGAAATGATAATGTGGCGTACAAAATGGGAAAATAATAATAAAGTACTTCTGCAAATGGCCGAAGAGGTGAGAAGGTTTTACGTGAATGCATAGTGAATGCTCATTGATTTCAGTACTAGGGCAGGCTGGAACTTCCGGTTTGCTGAGTAACTACAGGTTTACTTACGTGGTCTCTTTCCTGTGGTAAGTTAGGTTCTCTTAGGTGAGGTATCAAACTTCTTTCCCAATTAATTAGCTCTGAGTTGTGATGTGGACACCTATAAATTGAAGTAGATTTTGCTGTCCACTATAGCAAACTTAGCTTATACAGACTAAGGCTTGTTAAACAGGATACTGTTCCCCATCAGAGCTTTTGATTCATTACATCAGAGGTGTGGCCTGAAGTTTTGCCTTTCTAAATGTGTCCAGGAAGTTCTCCTGTTGGTTCAGAAGGCACAACTTGAGAGTCACAGTTTTGCAGGGAAGACACCTTTATTCAGATTTCCCATGGAGAGAGCACAAACTTTTAACTCAGTTGCTTTCTACCTTGACTTGCTCATCTCCGAAAGGCAGCAAACTACTTTTTGTAAGGTTTGCTGCAAAGAAAGCTGAAGTAAGTGTATTCCATTTGCAATTACTAAATTTCTCAGGTTCATAAACTTCATGGGACTAGTTATAACATTTCATGAAAGAAAGTATTAGGGTTTCAAAATGGTGGAAAGGAAGAAAAATTGAAGAAAGAAGACTGTACTCTTATTTCTAGCATTTTAAATTAAAATAATTAATTTTATTTATTCTTTATTAAGTCAACATAAAATTAACTGAAAATCAAGATGTGCATTTTGGTTACTTTAAAGAAACATGACAAAAGAGTATTTAATTTTTTGCATTGTTCCAGAATAATTGTATTTTCAGCAGATGGTAAAAGGTAGTTGACAGTGTGGCACAGATTTCTTTTTTTTTCTTTTGTAGACAATAATGTACTCTGTATTTATATGTAGAGTGGTTACATGAATTCTCTCCTCTCCACCCCACCCCCCCCAACTCCCCAGAAAGCTGTGCATGATAAAGAGTACAAGGCCTTTCAAATAAAACTGGAACGGTTAGAGAAGCTGTGTAGAGCTCTTCAAATGGAAAGAAATGAGCTCAGTGAGAAGGTGGAAGCCCTCAAAGAGCAGGTCTCTGTAAATGCAGTGGATGTAGATTTAGCCACACCTGTGACACAGTCCTGCACTGGTGTTGTTTCTCAGAAGGAGCTGAAGACTTCTAGAAGAGCTCCAGGAGTGTACCTGGAGGCTAAGCTTCAGGGAGCAAATGAAACAAAACACAACTCCAAAGACCCTTTCTACATGATCTCTTCCAGGCACTGATTCAGTTGAATCAGATGAAGTGTGACCACTGTACTGAGTGATATTTTGTGTATCAGTTTTCTGTAGTCGTTACTATTAGTTTTGTGATGAAAATTTTCTTTTTCTATTATATATGTATTTTTAAAGAACTATTGGACTGTGTGGCACAGGAGGCTGCTTAGTTGTTTTGCATTGCTTTAATGTGTACAGTTTCCACAGCTGTATTACATACCTGCCTTACTAACCTTTTATTGGAATACATGTCTCATCCTTTCACTGTGTTCATTTGCCTTATCCCTGCCCCTTGTGTTATTATCATAATTAAATTGAGCGTTGTTTCAATGGTGGTTTCCCTATGTGAAACCTAAAACTAATTTAAACTCTCTATTCCACTAATATAAAAAAGAGAAAATATAAAGATGATTAGTTTTGTCTAGTAGCTCATTCAAATGCCAAGTGGAAAATAAAGCTCAAGTGTGGGATAGGAAACAAGTGTAGCATATTTGACATAGGTTCGATTTTTTGGTAATATTTTTTATCACTTGCAAATGAAGATGACTGTTAAGTCTTGTCTTGACTTTCTCAAGGTTGTGGCAGAATATGATTATGCGGTTGTCACTTGTAAACAAAATAGCATGTACACACAAGTCATTGGACAAATAGGTTTAATGCTTAAGTCACTAAAAATGGTTCTACTGCTTTGGTTTCAGCTTAGAACACATGTGTTTAAAGAAAAAAAAATTATCTAGATCTCTGCATTTACAATGGCAAAATTTCTGGGCTTTGTAATTTTGTTTGTTACTTTCCTTTGTTATTTCAGTGTTTGAAAGTTACTTTTATT
The DNA here is from genome assembly GCF_018350215.1 of Panthera leo. Lineage (NCBI taxonomy): Eukaryota > Metazoa > Chordata > Mammalia > Carnivora > Felidae > Panthera > Panthera leo. The sequence continues at coordinate 7,856,421 of NC_056697.1, forward strand.
TATATGTTCCTGTCACATCTATGACCTTAAATTGGTTGAAAATTGAAGATTACCTGATAGGTAAAACAGCCTGCAGTGTGAAGTATTTGCAAACTTTCACTACTGACCATGATAATCAAGGGACCAGAGAGTTAAGCAAAATAAATTTACATGAAATTTGACATCCTTAGTTAGTCTGCCAAAAGTAGCAAGTCCACACTTCACCGTTCAACAGTTTTTTAAAAGTGTCTCCATCAGCTACTAAATGGAACTGTTGGACCCACCACTTTGCGGGGGGGGGGGGGGGGGGGGATAAAGATTATGTGTCAGAACTACAATTCACCTTAAAATTAATTCTAGTGATCATATTTCACCAGAACAGTACAGCATGTAAGTTCTTAACATCTTATTAAGGTAGTTTGGTGGCCCCACATTTCTTTGTGATACTTACTTTGTGGGGAAGGCAAATCTTGGGCTGAAAGCAATGTGGTTCAGAGCATTTGCTCTGCTGTTTTGGATCTAATAGGTATATATTAGATATCATTGTGTGAAATGACATAAGACATGGAAAGCCTCTGGAATCTGGGAAGCATTTGCTTTCGTTTCAGAACTTTTCCTGTGGTTAACAAGGGAAAAAAGAACCTTATGGGAAGGACTCCCTTCCAAATGGCTCTGTAGTGTGTACTACCTACTGTATTCTGGAACAGGAGCCGTCAGACCATCTCTATCTTGACTAGGGCTGCTTTCATACTATAGCTATTATGTTGAGCAATTCTTATGTATTTACTGTCTGACCCTTTGTCAACCCTGTTAAAATACCCTGCAGCTGATCCAGGAAAAGCTTAAATGTTGCAATCAGTTAAAATATACTTGTTGCACCATTTTGTGGAACCTTCTGGAGTTGTAAAATCAGTAGCATCATTGGAATCCACGGTGTAGAAAAAAACATGGCTCCACACAGACCATTTCATCTTCATATGTGTATGAATACATTTTGTGGCCCTAAGACCAATACGTTTAAATTATGTATAAACTGTCTTATCATACCGGGTTATCACAGCTCATTTCTCAGGTGTTACAAAAATATCTACCTCTTTCAAACTATAACTGAACATAGCCCAAAAAAGGACGCAGTGCTAAGTAAACTGCTTTATTTTCATAGCTAATATGTTTCACGAAAATACAAAATTGATGAAGAAGTCATATTTTGCTTTTCACAGTCATTTTGTAGAAATTTTTCACTAATGTGAGTCTTATTTTGTCTATGCTGTAAAGTTGAATAAATATGTGATGATTAATTTAACAGCCTCTGTATATCCTTTACACTGAATGTGACTTCTCTGGTCTGGTAACATTCAAGCTCGGAGATAATTGTAAATAGCTGACTTCTCAGGTTTTAAAACACAGCTAATTATTGTACAATTAAATGAGTATGGGATGGAGGAGATACCTTTTGATGTTGGTAACACAAATTTATTCCACCAGAGCACTGTAAGCACCACCCACCACCACCCCCATCCTACACAGTAAAGTAGGTGATTCTGGATGATGTCTAGTAGGTGTAACTTCTGGCAGGACTTTAAAAAACTGCAAGAATTGTGAATATCTCAGATCTTAGATCTTACGAAGGCACACTTGTATATAGAACTTTTTTTGTGTGTCCTTTTAATGAATTAGTTGTTGATAAGAAAAAGCACAGTTTACCGAATCCTATATAAGCAAGTGAGTGAGTGTTTTCTAGCTTAACAAGTTGGAAGAAAGCTAGTATTTGAGTACCTTAGGCACAAATTAAAAGATAAAAGTCAAGAATAACTTTGTGGAAAATGCCAGGAGTCTGGCCCTGTACTGAAACAACCAAATTTGAAAACTTTTTTGTCAAAGAACATTATCTAGTAAGTGGAAAGGTAATCTATAAAACAGGAGAAAATATTTCTAAATCATGTATCTGACAAAGGTATACTATTGAGAAGATACAAAGAACTCTTACAACTCAACAATAAAAAGACAAATTCAGTAGAAGGACTTGGATTCATAACTTTCCCCCAAACCCCCGTGTAACAGTTAGTTAAGCATATGCAGTGAAGCTCAACCTGGGTCATCTTTAGCAAAATGCAAGTCAAGATCAGGAGATACCACTTCAAACCCACTAGGGCCATGATAACACTAATAAACACTAAGCAAAATAAGGCGAGAATGTGGAGAACTTGAACTCCTGTAAATTGCTTAGGGGAATGTGAAATGGTGCAAATGCTGTGGAAAAGAATTTGGGTGCTTCCCAAGAAATTAAACAGGAAGTGAGTGACATCTCAAGACTGCAACATAGGTCATTCTGTTTTGTTCCCCTTCGCAAGAAGAACAAGACATGGACAAGACACCACTGAGAGAATCCTAGAATATGCAGGCATCCTAGAATATGCAGGCGAGGCTTAAGCACCACTCTGCAGCCAGAGACCGTGACAGACTGTGCTAGAAGGGTCAGAGGAATGGCTACCTGATGACCTCATTGTCCCTCTACTAGGCCAGTGAAGCACCACAAATTGAGGTCTTTGTGAGCATATGGTTCCTCCAGTGAGGAGAAAGAACCCAGGTTGGGCAACCAGCCCCATCCTTCTCCCCGCTGCCCGCACTGTGGGTCATTCTGTGGGAGCTGCCACTATGACATCACACCATGGAGACTGCAGAGTGCAGCCACTAGAAATCTGACTGTGATAGATAATAGGAAGGAACCCCCAACAACCAGCACAGGGATCTTGACAGACTGAGTTCATACCTGCAGTGTCCATGTAATATTCCCAACCAGGGGTTTCACTCATCTGCAGAATCAAGTTGGAGGTGCACTATGATCCAGGAACTCACCAGACTGGAGGTCTGTGTGACTTGCATCCTTAAATGAGGAGGTTTGCTGGCCAGAAAACCTGGCTGGCCCTGTGCAGGAAAGGTGCTGAAACACCACCCCACCTTCTGTGGAAAGTGGCTTGTAGCCCCATCTGAACTTCAGGGCTTCTGACAACTCCTGGAAGCTGTGTGGCCCAGTGGCGCTTGAGCTGAGAAACTGACAGGTGGAACCAAAATTTGCAGAACAAAGTCAGTGGCGTGCCTCAGGGAAACCGGGGTGTCAGCTGGAGCTATGACAAAAAACAAAGAGCTCTCAAAGGAAACTAATACAGCTCTAATAACGGACCCTAACAAAATGGAGATCAATGAACTCTTAATTCAGAATTCCATGTCAATTCCATTGAAATTTTGATAGGGATTATTTCCTTGACTCTAATGATGGCTTTTGTTCTTATGGACATTTTAAAAATATTAATTCTTCCAATCCATGAATACAGGGTACTTTTCCTAAAGTTCTTTGTGTCTTCTATTTCTTTCATCAATGTCTCCTACTTTTCAATGTAGACATCTTAAATTTAACTCCTTAAATTTATTCCTAAATATTTTGTTTATGATACTATTGTAAACGGTAATAACTTCTTTATTTCCTTCAGAAAAGTCCCTGTCAGTGTATAGAAATCTACAGATTTTCGAATGCTGATTTTGTATCCTGCAACTTTACTCAATTTGTTTATTAAACCTAACAATTTTTGTTTGAGTCGTTAGGATTTTCTATATAAAAATCATGTCATCTTCAAATAGAAACAATTTTACTTCTTCTCTTCTAATTCTGATACCTTTTATTTTTCTTGCCCGATTGCTCTAGCTAGGACTTCCATTAATATTTTGAATAGGTATCGTAAGAGAGGGCACCCTTCTCTTGAACCTAATCTTAGAGGAAAAACTTTCAACTTTTCTCATTGACTATGATGTCAGCTGTGGACTTGTCGAATATGGCCTTTGTGATATGGAGGTTTATGTACCTTCTGTGCTAATTTCTTAAGAATTTTTATCTTGAATGGATGCTGAATTTTGTCAAATGCTTTCTCTGCATGTGGAAATAGCCGTATAATTCCTTCTTTTTATCCCATTAAAGTGATGTATTCCACTGATGGGTTTGTGTATGTTTAACCATTCTTGCATCTCAGGGAAAAAAAACACCTCATCATGATAAATGATCCTTTTAATATGCTGTTGGATTTGGTTTGCTAGTTTTTGTTTGGTTTGTTTTTGTTTTTAGGATTTTGGCATCTATGTTAAGGAGGGTCATGGGCCTGTAATTTTCTCTTCCATTTCTTTCTTTTTCCTCTTCTCCCACTGCCCCCTCCACATCCCATTTTGGTAGAATCCTCGTCTGCCTTAATATCAGGGTAATGTTAGTCTCAAAATGAGTTTGGAAGAGTTTCCCCCTCTTTAATTTTCTTGTAAGAATTTCGGCAGACTTGGTGTTAATTCTTAACTGTTTGGTAGAATTCCCTTTTGATGCTGTCGGCTCATGGGCTTTTCTTTGTTGGGAGATTTTTGCCTACTGACTCAGATCTCCTTACTAATAATTGGTGTGTTCAGATTTTTTATTTCTTTATGATCCAGTCTTGGTAGGCTGTATGTTTTTAAGCATTTCTCCCTTTCTTCTAGGTTTTCCAGGAGATTGGCTTATACTTGGTCATAGTTGCCTCGCAGGATCCTTGAGTTTGAGTGGTATCTTGTAATAGCTCTTTTTTACTTGTAATTTCGTTTTTGTGTCCTTTTCCTCTTTTTCTTGGTTAACCTACCTAAAGGTTTTTCCATTTTCAAACTCTTACTTTGGTTAATTTCTTCTATTGGTTCTCTACTCCCCATTTTCTTATTTCTGCTCTAACACTTATTCTTTTCCTTTATATGCTAACTTTTGGCTTTTCTAGATCCCAGAGGCCTAGAGTCTGGTTGCTATTGTGATCTTCCTTGCTTCTTAGGGTAAGTAAGCATTTATCATTACAAGCTTTCTTCTCAAAACTGCTTTTGCTGCATCCCATAAATTCTGGTATGTTGTTTCAATTCTCATTTGTTTCAAGAAACTTTTTTCTTCCCCTTTAGCTTCTTCTTGATCCATTGGTTTTCTGGAAAGTTTTCTCTAATTTCCATGTGTGTATGAATTTTGTAATTTTCTTCTTACTACTGATTTCTATTTTCACACCATGGTGGTCAGAGCAGATGCTTGGCATGATTTCAGTCTTCTTGAATTTCTCTATATGTCAGTAAGTCCATTTGGTTGATAGTGTTATTCAAACTCCATGAATGGAGTTCATCCATCTGTTGGATGATCTATCCATTATTGAGAATGGGATATTAAAATCCCCAACTACTACTGTATTGCTGTTTACTTCTCCCTTTATCTCTGTTAGGTTTGTTTTATATATTTGGGTGGGTACCATTGGATGAATAAATATTTACAATTGTTTTAACTTCTTGATAGAGTGACCCCTTTATTATTATATAATGAGCTTCTTTGTCTGTTTTTTTTTTTACCATTGAGAGTGCAAAGTCTATTTTTTAAAATATAGATATACCTACCCCTACTTCTTTTCTTCTTACTGTTGTTGCCATTTGCTGAAAATGTCTTTTTTTATTCCTTCACTTTCATTCTATGTGTATCGTTAAGGCTAAAGTGTTCCTCTTGTAGGCAGCATATGAATGAATCCTGCTTTAATTGATTAATTACTCATATTCAGGCATCGTATGTCTTTTATTTTATTTTTTTTTTATTTATAATTTACATCCAAATTAGTTAGCATATAGGGCAACAATGATTTCAAGGGTAGATGCCTTAGTGCCCCTTATCCATTTAGTCCATCCCCCCTCCCACAATCCCTCCAGCAACCCTCAGTTTGTTCTCCATACTTATGAGTCTCTTCTCTTTTGTCCCCCTCCCTATTTTTATACTATTTTTGTTTCCCTTCCCTTGTGTTTGTTTTGTCTCTAAAAGTCCTCATAGGAATGAAATCATGATTTTTGTCCTTCTCTAATTTCACTTAGCATAATACCCTCCAGTTCCATCCTGGAGTTGCGAATGGCAAGATTTCATTCTTTTTGACTGCATGAACCTGGACCACTTTCTTACCCCATACACAAAAATAAACTCAAAGTGGGTGAAAGGATGATATATATATACATTCAGAACATTTCATCCTAAAGCAGCAAAATATACGTTCTTCGCCAGTGCACGTGGAACGTTCTCCAGGATAGACCATATACTGGGACACAAATCAGCCCTAAGGAAGTACAAAAAGATCGAGATCATACCGTGCATATGTTCAGACCACAATGCTATGAAACTGGAAATCAACCACAAGAAAACAATTGGAAAGGTAACAAATACTTGGAGACTGAAGAACAACCTACTAAAGAATGAATGGGCTAACCAAGCAGTTAAAGAGGAAATTAATGTAAGTATATGGAAGTCAATGAAAATGATAACACCACAACCCAAAACCCCTGGGGCGGGCGCAGCAAAGGCGGTCATAAGAGGAAAGTATACAGCAATCCAGGCCTTCCTAAGGAAGCAAGAAGGATCTCCGATACCTAACCTAACCTTACGCCTAAAGGAGCTGGAAAAAGAACAGCAAATAAAACCCCAAAGCATCAGAAGACAGGAAATAATAAAGATCAGAGCAGCAATCAATGCTATCAAAACCAAAATACCAGTAGAACAGATCAATGAAACCAAAAGCTGGTTCTTTGAAAGAATTAACAAAATGGATAAACGACTCGTCAGTTTGATCAAGAAGAAAAAGGAAAGGACCAAATAAATAAAATCAAGAATGAAAGAGGAGAGATCACAACCAACACAGCAGATATAAAAACAATAATAAGAGAATATTATGAGCAATTATATGCCAATAAAATGGGTAATCTGGAAGAATTGGGCAAATTCCTAGAAACATTTACACTACCAACACTGAAACAGGAAGAAATAGAAAATATGAACAGACCCATAGCCAGTAAGGAAATCGAATTAGTAATCAAAAGTCTGCCAAAAAACAAGAGTCCTGGGCCAGAAGGCTTTCCAGGGGAATTCTCCCAAATATTTAAAGGGAGAGTTAACACCTATTCTCTTGAAACTGTTCCAAAAAATAGAAATGGAAGAAAAACTTCCAAAGTCTTTCTATGAAGCCAGCATTACCTTGATTCCAAAACCAGACAGAGACCCCACTAAAAAGGAGAACTACAGACCAATTTCCCTGATGAACATGGATGCAAGAATCCTCACCCAGATATTAGCCAACCGGCTCCAACAATACATGAAAAAATTACCCTCCATGACCAAGTGGTATTTACACCTGGCACGCAGGGCTGGTTCAATATCTGCAAAACAATTAATGTGATTCATCACGTCAAGAAAAGAAAGGACAAGAACCATATGATCCTTTCAAGAGAGGCAGAGACAACATTTGACAAAATACGGCATCCTTTCTTGATAAAAACCCTCAAGAGAGTAGGGATAGAAGGAGCATACCTCGAGATGATAAAAGCCATATATGAACGACCCAATGCTACTATCATCCTCAATGGGGAAAAACTGAGAGCTTTCCCCCTAAGGTCAGGAAAAAGACAGGGATGTCCACTCTCGCCACTGTTATTCAACATAGTGTTGGAACTCTTCTTAGGCTCTGCAATCAGACAACACAAAGAAACAAAAGGCATCCAAAGCGGCCAGGAGGAGGGCAAACTTTCACCCTTCGCGGATGACATGACACTCTACACGGAAAAGCCAAAAGATTCCACCAGAAAACTGCCAGAACTGATTCATGAATTAGGTGAAGTTGCAGGATATAAAATCAATGCACAGAAATCGGTTGCATTCCTATACACCAACAATGAAGCAACAGAAAGAGAAATCAAGGAATCGATCCCATTTACAGTTGCACAAAAAAACCCATAAAATACCGAACCAAAGAGGTGAAAAATCTATACACTGAAAACTACAGAAAGCTCATGAAAGAAATTGAAGAAGACACAAAGAAATGGAAAAAGATTCCATGCTCCTGGATAGGAAGAACAAATATTGTTGAAATGTCGATACTACCCAAAGCAATCTACATATTCAACGCGATCCCTATCAAAGTGACACCAGCATTCTTCACAGAGCTGGAACAAATAACCTTAAAATTTGTATGGAACCAGAAAAGACCCCAAAGAGCCAAAGCAATCTTGAAAAAGAAAACCAAAGCAGGAGGCATCACAATCCCACACTTCAAAGCTATAATCATCAAGACAGTATGGTACTGGCACAAGAACAGACACTCAGATCAATGGAACAGAATAGAGAACCCAGAAATGGATCCACAAACCTGTGGCCAACTAATCTTTGACAAAGCAGCAAAGAATATCCAATGGAATGAAGACAGTCTCTTCAGCAAGTGGTGCTGGGAAAACTGGACAGCGACATGCAGAAGAATGAACCTGCACCACTTTCTTACCCCATACACAAAAATAAGCTCAAGGTGGGTGAAAGGCCTCAATGTAAGACAGGAAGCCATCAAATTCCTTGAGGAGAAAGCAGGCAAAAACCTCTTTGATCTTGCCCGCAGCAACTTCTTACTCAACACGTCTCTGGAGGCAAGGGAAACAAAAGCAAAAATGAACTACTGGGACCTCATCAAAATAAAAAGCTTCTGCACAGCGAAGGAAACTATCAGCAAAACTAAAAGGCAACCAACAGAATGGGAGAAGATATTTGCAAATGACATATCAGATAAAGGGTTAGTATCCAAAATCTATAAAGACCTTACCAAACTCAACACCCAAAAAACAAATAATCCAGTGAAGAAACAGGCAAAAGACATGAATAGACACTTCTCCAAGGAAGACGTCCGGATGGCCAAGTGACACATGAAAAATGCTCAACGTCACTCATCACCAGGGAAATAACCTGATAAGCCACAATGAGATACCACCTTACACCTGTCAGAATGGCTAACATTAACAACTCAGGCAACAACAGATGTTGGCGAGGATGCGGAGAAAGAGGATCTCTTTTGCATTGTTGGTGGCAATGCAAGCTGGTGCAGCCACTCTGGAAAACAGTATGGAGGTTCCTCAAAAAACTAAAAATAGAACTACCCTATGACCCAGCGATTGCACTACTAGGCATTTATCCACGGGATACAGGTGTGCTGTTTCGAAGGGACACATGCACCCCCATGTTCATAGCAGCACTATCAACAATAGCCAAAGTACGGAAAGAGCCCAAATGTCCATGGATGGATGAATGGATAAAGAAGATGTGGTATATGTGGTGTGTGTGTGTATATACACACACACACACACACACACACACACACACACACACATACACACACACACATATACATATATACATATATACATTTATATATATATATATGTATATATATATATACATATATACCATATATGTGTGTATATATATATATATATACATATATACCATATATGTGTATATATATATACATATATATATATGTGTGTATATATATATATATACATATATATATATATATATATATATATATATATATATATATATATGCTAAGAACACGGTCCAGGTTCATTTTTCTGCCTGTTGCTGTCCAGTTTTCCCATTCCGTGTGTATATATATATATGTACATATATACATATATATACACATATACATACATATATATGTATACATGTACACATATATGTATATACATATTTACATATACATATATACATACATATATGTATACATATGTGTGTGTGTATATATGTATATATGGCAATCAAAAAGAATGAAATCTTGGCATTTGCAACTACATGGATGGAACTGGAGGGTATTATGCTAAGTGAAATTAGTCAGAGAAAGATAAAAATCATATGACTTCACTCTTATGAGGACTTTCAGAGACAAAACAGATGAACATAAGGGAAGGGAAACAAAAATAATATAAAAATAATATAAGATAATATAAAAACAGGGAGATGGACAAAATAGAAGAGACTCATAAATATGGAGAACAAACTGAGGGCTGCTGGAGGGATTGTGGGAGGGGGGATGGACTAAATGGGTAAGGGGCACTCCTGAAATCATTGTTGCACTACATGCTAACTAATTTGGATGTAAATTTAAAAAAATACAAAATAAAATTTAAAAAAAAAAGAAAAAAAAATCAATCTAAATTTAAGTCTTCTAATGAAAAAAAAACAAAAAACAAAAAAAAACCCTCACCCCAGATCAGGATTTATTTCATGAGTTGCCCTGTATTCCTGGATCTTGGGAGTTTGCTGTGATAAAGGTAATTAGAGATCCTACTCCGTATTCTTAGCTATAGGCAGACATGTTCCCATTAGAAAAGGCAGATTCCTTTTACACTCTCTAGTTCTTTATCCTTCCACAAATTATAAAATTTTAATAACTGTTCCCTCTTCCTGTATATATAGAGAAGAGTAAATCCTTCACCTACATGTGTACAAAACCAACGTAGGCGTGAGTGCTCTTCTGTAGTACTTAGGAAGTGAATTGCTGAAGATGGGAAGAGAACGGTTACACAGACTAGCCAGTTAGGATCCATAGGAGTTCTCTGCAATCTGTTTTTGCTTCGTAAACTCATTCTGATTCAAGTCTATTACTACCAGTCAATGTTTTCTGCTTTCTGCTGAGCATTTCATTTCTTCATCACCATGAAGGTCATGGTAATCAACTACATTAATCATCAGAAAAATTCCTGGCAACCCTGAGCTTACTAAACAGGAGGGCCATGAACACTAACATCAATACCATCTAGATACCCTGTGATCAAGTATAAGGTACATTACTGAACTCTTTCTTGATGCTGAAACCAACAGTTGGATAGCAGAGTATTAGATTTACAAGTGGCCTTACATACAGCATTAACCCAGGCAAAGTTGAATAAATAAATGTTGAAGGTAGTATGTCTTTGAGGACCCACCAAAGTCCTCTGCTCAGGAACCTAACCTACCTGACACCTGAAGCAAGTGTCCCCTGGAGTTATCGCCAAGCTGCCATTATTACAACCAAGTCCCACTACAGCAAGTGAAGCAAGGATCTACTTCAAACAAAATCACTTCAAACAGTGGTTATACACTCACCCTAGCCGTCTCCTGAAAACAGAAAAATGCATCAACTAACCTTTAGTGTCTTATTGTGACGCTGAAGTTCCCTGCAAAGAGACTCTAGTTTGCTTCTTGCCAAGATGGCCTTGCTGTGTTCACTCTGCAAGTGAACTTTCTCTTTGATGATCTGGGCTTGTTTCTTCTGCAGAACCTTCATTTGCTTCTGAACATTCCTGCTCTCCTCCAGCTAAAATTAACAAGTAGTTTATACAGTTAGAAAATAAAGTAAGAACCTCGGAGTTACAGTTGGCAGAATTGGAATTAGTCATGGAAACTTTTCTACTACTCTCTTATTCGGCTGAGATATAAAATGGCATGCAAATAATTTTGGTGTATTTAGAAAACAAACCACAATGTCTTTTTTAAAATTAAAAACAAAATAGATCTTTGAGGCAAACTTCTTATGAGTGAACACCATCTGGTTTTACTTTTCTACAAGAAATGGAAAAACTACAAGAAATGAAACAAAGAAGCAGCTCTTCGTGAAAAGAAGGCAATTTATTCTATTGTATGAGAACAGATAAAATGACAGTCTTGCTGACACTTCAGTAAAGCTCTCCTAAAGAAAAAATGTTGACAAGTCACACATTTCAAGAGCAAGAGCAAGAGCGACTTATCCAGGAGACTTATCAAACACTCTTACAGGCCACACGTTTAGAGCTACTAAAAACACCTTCATTGAAATTTCTTCTGGCAAAGAATAATTTTTCTTTGAATCTTACTACGGACTATGAGTATAGCATAATTCACCTGGCTATAGGTGCTACACAAATTATCTGCAACCCAACTGGTTTCCTGCCCACTCCCCATTCTTTCCTGCTGCTCATGTATCAGAAGCTGAGTAAAAACATTATTATGTCTATTGGAATTGAATTCTTTCATGGTAATACTAATAACAAATTACTGGTGATGCAGCTCAGACGTGACTACCTTAGGCACTAATGATGACATATTACACTGAACTGACTAGGTACGAGACACTGAGCTGATAAATATTAATGATAAAAAAAAAAATGAACAAAAAGGAGCCCGAGAAGATAGGCACCATTGCAAGTAATTGATATATTTGACATGGAGACACAGAAAGCCTGATGGCTTCTCTTTCCTCTACAAAAAAAGGCACAGTTGCAAATAATTTAGTTGCACTTTGCATAGTGCAAGAAAATTATTTGCAACTCCTGTGGAGAAGGAGGGCAGGTAGAAAGAAGTTGAGGGTTTATACAGTCAATGGAAAAAAGTGTCTAATATGTGGAGTTTTTATAATAGTGTAGTGATTGTAGACAGAGAGGTATTAAAATGACCATGAAGACCTAGTTGTGATTTCATCTGCCTGGCTGTATTTTTGGACACCTTGAGTGGGTTTCTGTCTGGCAGGTGAAATGGATGGACAAAGTATATTTCCAGAAAGACTGATTTTTATGGCATATGAAATCTAAGGGAAAAAACAAACACAAAGACTGAAGGTAGTACAGGCAAGGTGAAAGTAGAAGCTCAATGTACTGCTTGCTGCAATGGTTACAGAGAGAACAAATATAGTGGGAATCCTTCAAAAAGTATTTTCTGGACTGGTGATACTCAGAATCTGAATGGAGTATCTGTACTTGTGGCTTTTGATGTCCTCTTATGGCTACATAAGGTAGCCAAAGCAGAGGGTGGCCAAGGGGGTACAGAGATGAGATAGGTAATCAAGGACAAGGGTCACGGAACAAGAGACTGAAGTGACATCAGAGAAAGCTGTTCCACTCCTACAACTTCATTATTTTGGAACTCTGGAATCTATTCAAAGTCCTGCACCCTCCAAGGGCATGCTGAGCCAGTAAACAGTGGTTAATTTTGGTTAATTTAAGCCAACAGTGCAGGAGCAGATATTCACTCTTCACTCCACTCCCATGCTCCTGTGGCAGGTGACTATACTATCACATGTTCCTGCAGTGGCTTACAGGAGCCAGGTAAGCAGTAAGGTCTCAGTCTTTCAAAAATATCAAAGATATGTGTTTGACTGCGACTGACACATCTGATCACAAAGGTGCACACAGAGTGGTGGCCACCATCATTGCAGATGCCTCCCACCATATGAAGTGGCACGCAGGGTGTGTAGGGAAACAGACCCTACTTAATTATTATTTCCCTCATTTCACTTATCCTCTTTTCTTCTTTGGAGGGGAAGGCATACACTGAAGTACTATGACATTCAAAAACAACCATATATCTGTGGAAATTTAGAAAGTCACCCATGCAAGCCTAGAATGAAAGACAACCAGGGAAGACCTTAAGTTTGCATTTCATTCTAATCTCTGACAGACCTTGTACAACACTAGCCAAACAAGGAAAGGCAAAGAGCAAAACCTAGGCAAAATAGAGAGAATCTAATATTCAAGTTACCATGTCATAATATTTAAATATCTAGTTTTCAACAACAGCAGCAGCAGCAGCAGCAACAACAACAACAACAACAGCAACAGCAACAAATCATAAGGCGTACAAAGAAGTAGGACAGTATGGCCAATTCAAAGGAAAAACGTAAGTCAACAGAAACTGTCCCAGACGAAGATCAGATGATAGAAATACCAAACACATTAAAACAACACCTTTAGCTCTTTACACTGCCCAAAGAGCTAATGGATGATGAGGATAAAGTCAGGAAAACAATGTAGGAATTAAAAGGAAAAAAAGTCCATAACGAGGGACCATAAAGAGGAACTAAAATAAAAATATGGAATTGAAAAATACAAAACTGAAGTGAGCAATTCACTACAAAGATTTAAAATCAGATATGACCAGACAAAAGAAAGAAATCAGTAAACTAGAAGATACGTCAATGTAAATTCTCAACTCCAGGGAATGAAAAAAAAAAAAAAAATGAGGAAAAACCTAAGAGCATAAAGGACCTTTGGGACACCACCAAGTGGAGCAACATATGCACCGTGGGAATCAAAGAAGAGGGATGGGCAGAAAAATTATTGGAAAAAATAATGGCACAAACTTCCCCAAATTTGATGCAACATATGAATACCAAAAAGCTGGCTGAACACCAGGAAGGATAAACAGACACCCACACTGAGGCACATTATAATAAAAACTGCCCAGTGCCAATGACAAAGAGAAAATCTTGAAAGCAGCAAGAGGGAGAGTGACTCATCACCTATGAAGGAATCTCCATAAGATTATCAGCTAATTTCTCAGCAGAAGCCAGAAGTCAGTGGCCTTCAAAGTGCTGATGTGTTGGAGGGAGACAGTCCCTCCTGTATCTGACAAAACTGTCCTTCAAAACTGACGGAGAAATGAAGACATTCACAGATCCACAAGAGCTGAGGGGGTGGTGACCACATTCTTGAGTGCTGCTATCTCCTAGAGGGGAGTGTGTAAACATATATGCTCCTCCTGTTTTCACTTCTTATACTTTGGTTTGTTGTGACTATTGCCCGGGGGAGGGAGGACACCCCTTCATTGCCTGGCTCTAGTGGCCAGTGGGGACTATACTCATAGATCCCACAGGACTGTTACAAGTGGAGAACCATCCATGTGGGCTGAGCCAACACACACCAAGCACAGTGAAGAAATGGCAGACTGAAATGTAACCCAGTCTTTCTGTGGAAGAGGCCTATTAGCGTATCTTCAAAAGGCAGGCTTCTAAATTAAAGCATACATCTAGGAGCCAACTACAAATCCTCTATACAAGGCAGGAAGAGGAGGCACCATCTTCACACTCTACGTCTACCACGTCCCAGGAGATCAGCGTCTTCAAGGAAGGAGACTTTGTATATGTCTAGCACCACTGATTGCCAAGATGACACATCCCTGGAATGCTTGACTCTTGTGGCCAGCCAAGTTTGTGTTCACAGGTTCACAACACAGTAACAGATGAATAAACAGTTCTTAACTGTCTATCACCCAAGGGATTAGTGCACAGAGACCGTTCTGAAGGTTTATCCCTTAGCCTTCCTCTGAAAGAGTGTTATTTGCATACTTTGAAAGCTGCTGCCTTTGTAGCATCTGGCTTACAATCAGCCTGAATCTCAGCGATGGACTGTTCCCTTTGGGAAACTGACACACCCTCAGCTTCTGAGAGCCACTAAAAATAAAGTAGGTTGTGTGAACAGTCACAGCAGTTTCAGATAAAATCAAGAGCTAAGGCAAGGTTTATCTCCTACACAAGGCCACTGCTTTGGGACTGAGATGGATGGCTGTTTCATCTAATACATAGAAACAAGGGCAGAAATTCAAGCAAAATAACAAAATGGAGGACTATGTTCCAATGTTAAGAATAAGACAAAACCTCAGATGAAAACCCTACTGACACAGAGGTAAGTGATTTACCTGATAAAAGGCAGTTCAAATTAACAGTCCTAAAGACGCTCACCAAGCCTGGGAGAAGAACAGATGAACAAACTGTGAATTATAATAAAGTAATAGAAAATACAAATTAATATTCAAATAGAAGTCATAGAAGGATATACACGAACTGAACTGCAATATATGCAAGAGAGGCTTGAGCAGCAGATTAGATGAAGCACAAAAAGGAATCAGTGAAGTGGAAGACAAGGCAGTGGAACTCACCCAATCAGAGAAGCAAAAAGAAAACAGAATTAGAAACTGCTTTAAGGCACACCAAGCTCACCAACATTCACATAATAAAGGTCCCAGAGGAGAAGATATTGAGAAAGGGGCAGAAAACATATCGAAGAAACAGCAGCTCCAAACTTCCCAAACCTGGGGAAGGATATAGACATCCAGATACAGAAAGCCGGCAGTGTTCCAAGTAACAATTCAAAGAGACCCATACGATAAACATAAATAAACTTTCAAATTAAAGACAAGGAGAGCGTCTAAAAGCAACAAGTGAAAAAACAAACAAACAAACAAACAAACAAACAAAAACACCCGGTATGTACAAGGGAATCCCCATAAAACAATCAGCAGACATTTCAGCAGAAACTGTGTGTAGGCTAGAGGGAAGCGGCACAATGTATTTACAAAGTAATGAGAGAGGAAAACCGAATTCACAAATGTGTGGAGATTAAACATCACAAAGTGAAAAACCAATGGAAATCTAAAGAAATAAACAAAGAAATCTAAAGAAATAAAAAAAAAAACCTTCTGACAAATTAAAGTGGATAAACAACATACCAAAATTTGATGCAGCAAAAACATTCCTACTAGGGAAGTTCATAGTAATAAATACCTATATCAAGACACAGAGCCCAAGTGAACCACCTACTTTATACCTCAAGGAACTAGGGGAAAAAGGAATAAACAAAGCCCAAAGTTAGTAGAAGGAAGGAAATAACGCAGATCAGAGTGGACTAAAAGGAATAGCGACTACAAAGGCAGTAGAAAAGATTAGGGACAGCTAATGTTCTTAAAAACAAACGGCAAATTTAGCTACACTAACCAAGTACACTACAGAACTCAAAAAAAATCAGAAACGAAGGAGACATTACAACACATACCACAGAATACAAAGGATTATGAGACTATCATGCACAATTGTAGAGCAAAAGAATAGGTCAACCTAGAAGAAATGGATAAATTCCTAGAAAAGATAACCCAAGAGCACAATGACAAAGGAACAGAAAATATGAAAACACAAATTTCAAATAATAAGACTGACTCGGTTATTAACAATTTCTCCACAAACTAAACTCTAGGACCCATGGCTTCAACGTTGAATTCAATCCAAATTTTAGAAAATTAACACTATATACCTCAATCTCTTTCAAAAAAAAAAAAAAAACTGATGAGGGAACATTTCCAATCTCATTTTCATGAGGCAAAGTCTTACTGTGACAGCAAAACTAGACAAGGACACAACAGGGAAGGAAATCACATGCCAATATCCCTGAGCAACAGAGATGCAAAACTCCTCAACAAAATATTAACAAACCAAATTCAACGATACAATCAACGAAACATATACTATGATCAAGTGGGATTTATTCCAAGAATACAAGGATGGTTTGACATTCACAAATCAAAGCTACACTACGATAATAAAATA
This sequence comes from Panthera leo, assembly GCF_018350215.1. NCBI lineage: Eukaryota > Metazoa > Chordata > Mammalia > Carnivora > Felidae > Panthera > Panthera leo. The sequence goes on from NC_056697.1 coordinate 7,873,386, forward strand.
AAGGATAAAAATCGTGTGATCATCACAATAAATGCAGAAACATCAACATCCATTTATGAGATAAACACTGTTGACAAAGTGGTTTGCAGGAAAGACACCTCACTGCAATGAAGACCATATATGACAAGCCCACACCTAACATCATAGCCCAAGGTGGAAAGCTGACAGCTATTCCTCTAAGATCTGGAAAAAGACAAGGATGCCCACTCTCACCACTTTTAACTCTATAGACTATCAGAAATCCTGGACAAGCAATTAGACAAGAAAACAAATAATAATAAAATAATCCAAATTGGAAAGGAAAAAGTAAGGATCCCTAATTATAGATGACATTATATCATATGTATAGAGAAGCCTAATGAGTCCACCAACAAACTTCTAGCACTAATACCTGAATCAGTAAAGTTACAAACTGTGAAATTAGTATACCAAAATCAGCTGTGTTTCTTTCTATCCAAGGAGGAATTGGGAAAACAACCCCTTTTACAGTTACACTAAAAATAATAAAATATCTCAGAATAAATTTAAACACAGAGATGAAAGACCTGCACTGAAAACTATAAGACACCAATGGAAAAAAAAATGAATAAGATACAAATAAATGGAAAGAGATTCCATGCTCATGAGGGTAGAAGAATCAACATTTTAAAAAATTATGTTTATTTATTTTTGTGTGTGAGAGGGAGAGAGACAGGGCGCGAGCAGGGGAGGGGCAGAGGGAGAGGGAGGCGCAGATTCTGAAGCAGGCTCCAGGCTCCGAGCTGTCAGCACAGAGCTGGACATGGGGCTCAAACTCATACACACCGCGAGATCACGACCTGAGCTGCAGTCAGATGCTTAACCGACTGAGCCACCCCGGTGCCCCAAGAATGAACATTTTTAGGATGTGCATCCTAGTCAAGGCAATCTACCAAGTCATGAGATCCCCATCCAAATTCCAGTGGAACAAGAACAGAAACAGTACAAGCCTAAAATACACACAGAACCAGAGAACCACTATGGTGATTACTTTCGAGGTTTCTCAGAAAATGAAAGGTAGTAGAACTTCCATATTCCACTTGTAAGTCTTTTGGGAAGGAGATGAACATTCAAACTAAAGAATATATGTACCCTAAAGCATTATTTACAGTAGCTAACAAAGGGAAACACTAAGCGTCCACTAATTCATGAATGGATAAAAAAGTCACACACACACACACACACACACACACACACACACACACACCCCCAATGAGAGAGGGCAGGCATATTATTCAGATATAAAAATGTAAGGGAATGCTGCTGTTGGCAACAACATGCATGGAACTTGAGGACATTACGCTAACTGAAACAAGTCAGACAGAGAAAGACAAATGCTATGTGATCTGATCTACACGTGGGTCCTAAAACAAAAACAACACAAATTCTGGTGGTGGCCAGAATCAGGGTTGGGGGAGCCAAGAATGGGTGACTGTGGTCAAACGGTGCAAACTTCCACTTATTCCATAAATAACTCCAGAGGATGTAATGTACTGTATCTTGACTACAGGTAATGACAAATAGCGTACCGTATCTTTGCCAGCTGACAAGGCAGAAGATCTTAAAAGTTCCCATCAGAAGACAAATAAAATTTGTGACTATGTGTGTTGATGGATGTTAACTAGATTTATTATGATCACTTTCCATTGTGTACAGGTATCTAATCATTAGGTTGTACAAGTTATAACACTTATATCTCAATAAAAAAAAATGCTAGTAAGTAACTCAATGAGCAGATCAACACATGGTCCTTCTACATACTGCCTGCAAGAGATTCACCTTAGGTCCAAAATACAAACAGGTAGAGAAAAACAGGTAGAAGAGGATATTCCATACAAAACGTACCAAAAGACAAATGGGATGGCTATACTAACATCAGGACATTGTTAAGGAGGCAGTATTACCAAAGTGATCTACAGATTCAATGCGTCCCTATCAAATTACCAGGGGTGTCTCTTTTACAAAAGTGCAAAGATCCATTCTAAAATGATATGGAATCTCAACGGACTAGAAGAGCCAAATACTGAAACAACAAAACAAAACAAACAAAACAAAACAAGAAAACAGTTGAATGACTCACATCTCCTGACTTTAAAACTTAAAACAAGGCTACAATAATCAAAATGATGTGGTGTTGGGATGAAGACAAACATGAAGATTAATGAAAGTAAGAGCACAGAAATAATTTCTCAAACACATTTTCAGATGATTTTCCACAAAGGGTGCCGAGCCATTCGGAGGGCAAAAATCTGCCCCTGCAACAAAAGATGCTGAGGAAACAATAGCCACATTAAACAAAAAAGAAGAAGAAGAAGAAACGAAAACAAGAATGAAGCTGGACATTGAACACCATACGCAATAATTAACTCAGAATAGCTGAAAGTTCAGGTAACCTCAGGAAGAAGACAAGGATGTCCCCTCTCACCACTTATCAATGATTACTGTAACGCCTAGCCACAGAAATCAGACAAGAAAAAGAAATGAGAGGCATCCACACGGGAAAAGAAGAAATTAAACTGTCACTATTTGCAGATGACAGGTCCTATACATAGAAAATCCTAGAGACTCGACCAAAAAAATAAATAAGTAAATAGTATAAGTAATAAACTAATTAGGGAAAGTGGCAGGATACAAAATTAATACGCAGATACCAGAAGTGAGTCTTTACAGTAACACGAAGTAGCAGAAAGAGAAATTAAGGAAGTAACACCATTTACAATCTTACCCAAAAAATAACTACGTAAATAACGCTGTGAATAAACTTAACCATGCAGGGTAAAACATCTCTACTTGAAACACTGTCAAACACTGATGTAATAAATTGACGATGACCCAAACTAAATGGAAAGACATTCCCAAAGACATTCCATATTCATGGATTGGAAGACATTCATGCTAAAATGCCCATATTGCCCAAAACAATCTACACATTGAATGCAATCCCATCAGACTACCAACAGTAGCCCTCACAGAACTAAAACAAATAATACCAAAATTGGTAGGAAACCCCCAAAGACCCTGAATAGACAAAAAAAAAAAAAAAAAAAAAAAAAATCCTAATAAATATTGATGTAGAAACAGGAGGCATCCCAATACCAGATTTCAGGATATAGTACAAAGCTGAAGTATTTAAAATATTTGGTACTGGCTCAAAACACACACACAGGCACGCACGCACGCACACGCACACGCACACGCACAGATGAATAAGGCAGAACAGAAACCCCAGAAATAGACCCACAACTATACGGCCAACTAATCTTCCACTAAGCAGGAAAGAATATTCAGGGGGAAAAAGAAAAACAAATGGCTCTGGGAAATCTGCACAGCAACGTGCAGAAGGATGAACCTGGACCACTTTCTTCACCATACACAAAAATCAATTGAAATTGGACTGAGTATGTGTGAGACCTGAAACCATAACACTCCTAACAACAGGACCCAGGCAGAAATGTCTCTGACATCTACCATAGCAACACTGCCTCGATGTCTCCTGAGGCAAGGAAAACATAAGCAAAACAAACTATTGAGATAATGACAAAATACAAGCTTCTGCACAGCGAAGGAACAGGAGACAATCTACTGGATGGGAGAAGATGTGGGCAAGTGACAGATCTGATAACGGGTTAATACCTGAAATATATAAAGAACTGATACGACTTGGGCGAACACAGCTCTCCTGAGGTCGACTCCCAGGAACACCCAGGAAATCGATCTGCAATGTGTGTGTGGAGTGGCAGAACCATCTCCAGAGTCAGAGGGAGACAACATGGGAGGTGCGAGGTGCATGGAAGTGAACTGGGTGACAGAGAAATGGTGATGCCATGGAGGGAGGGAACCCTTTCCACAGAGAGACGAAACGAAGAGAAAAAGAGGGGCGCTGAGTTCGCAAAAGAGGAAACCCTCTCTGACCATGGGACTGGGGGCAAAAAATACACAAAAAGGGCCACAGGTGTTTGTTTGTTTGCTGTTTGTTTTGTTTTGTTTTCAAACAGCATTTGGAACTCAAACTCAGGTTTTGGAAGTGTGTGACTTTCTCAGGAGCAGAGCTGTGGCTTCCTGGGGAAGAGAGAAATGGTCCCAGGGTACATAGCATGGTATAGAGATACCCGGGGTGCATTGGGAGAGAACATTCCTCTTCCTGGAGTACTTTTGCAACAGGGTATATTACTATCTCAAGGACCAAAGACCCTGCCAAGCCCCAGCACAAAGCCGTCCATCAGCAGGGGACAGAGGTGCATCCAGAGGGAATATAGCTTTTGCCGCTTTTAGCAATGCTACACCATAGATTCCGCACACTGTGCAGGCGGGGGACTGATTATCAGGGGCAGGATTTCAGACAGTGTGGAGAGGCTCTAATCTACAGGAGGGAGTGGGGATCCATGTGAGACCAGGTCCATTAAGGCTTTGGGTTCTGAATCCCAGCCACCCCCCCCCCAAAAAAAAAAAAACAAAAACAACAACAACAACACAGAAGAGTTGTGGCACACTGTGAACACACTGCCTTCGCTCTTCTGTTAGGACTATTTGAAGAGCCGGGAGTGGAAGATCCCCTGTCCATGAGGCAAGAGATTAGAGTGGTGCCATTGCCTGCCAGAACACAAACAGGGTCAGACTTTAGAGAGCAGCACAGCAGCCCCCAGTGGATGAGGGACCTGCTGCTCCCTGCCTGTCAACTGAGAGGCAAGACTGATGCTGAGCGAGGCAGCAGGCTGGTCTCCCAGAAGACCAGCACCGACAGCACCCCACAAGCACCAAGTGTACTGAAAATCAAGTGTCCAAATGACACCCACAGTTCTGGTGGAAATAAGACCAGGCTTCCTTATTTATTTTATTTTACTTTTTTCATTTAAACTCAGGTTCATAGTCTCTTGTTTATTTTTCATTTATTTTTCTCGTTTTGGGTCAGGCTTTTTTTTTCTTTCTTCTCTTCACTTTCTCAGTTTTCTTTTGTCTTTTCTTATTGTATTGAAATATTGGGACAGTCATGTGAAAACAAATGATAAGCCATATCACATACACTTTGCATACAAGGCACTTAAGTTTACTCACCATATAGAAAACTCCTGTAGAGGCCAATGGCAGGATGCCCCGAGATGGGCCACTTTGGCACAAAGATTATTTCCAGTTAAAAACAGTCACAACCGAATAGACTCAGCAAAAGTTTGTTGTTGTTTTTTTTTAAATTTTTTTTAAATGTTTTTTTTCTTTAGAGAGAGAGAGAGAGAGAGAGAGAGAGAGAGATTGATTGAGAGAGAGGCACGAGCTCGCGAGGGGCAGAGAGAGGCAGACACAGAATCCAAAGCAGGCTCCAGGCTCTGAGCTGTCAACGCAGAGCTTGACGTGGGGTTCAGGCTCACAACTGTGAGATCGTGACCCGAGCTGAAGTCAGTGGCTTAAGCAACTGAGCCACCCAGGCGTCCCAACTCAGCAAAAGTTTTTGACCCTCTTGTCTCCCTCAGCTGACTCAAGACAACTTAGATGGAGGAGCTGCTCCTGGAAGGAGCAATCTGCACAGATAACTACATTATGATAAGAACGAGGGGTGGAAGACAGGGATTGAAGCAGGTAAAACAAGGAGGAATTCAGCAAAGCCTTTTTGTGAAAATTCCTATGCCCCATTGTCTGCAAACACTTTATCTACTCTCTATCTTTTTCCTGTGATTTGCACACCTTCCCTTTGAAAGCCCAGACTCCTACCTGCTTCTCCTTAGTGCAGAATGATGTATGTCACATATATCCAGTCTTTCAATTTTGTGTTGGTGTGGAGTCCCCATGTATATGAAATTGAATTTGATGTTTTTTCCTGTTACTCTCCTCGTATCAATCTGATTCACAGTCCAGCTAGAAGGATCTTGAAGGGGACATGGAATTCCTTCCTCCCCAACAATGTTATGGAAGTTCACTCAAACAGAAAAGAAAAGGGAAAAAAAAAAACCCACCCTAGAGGAGCTAAGACGGAGGTGTGGTAGGAGGACCCTAGGCTTGCTTTGTCCCTCGAACACAGCTAGATAACCATCAAATCATTCTGAGTACCCACGAAAATGACCTGAGGACTGACAGAAACAAACTCCACAAGTAGAGAGAGACAAGAGGCCACACGAAGAAAGGTAAGAAGTGCAGAGACATGGTTCGGGAGGGAAACAGACTGCAGGTGCTGCAGAGTGCAGAGAACCCTAGTCACAAAGAAGGGTGAGAAAGAGGCACACTCAGGGGAAGACACAGGAACATTTCCCCAAAGGCACTCACTCCACAACGAGAGGGGGTGAATTTTGTGAGCTTTTGTAAACAGTGGGGTTCAAAGCCTGGAGTTTCACAGGTCCCCAGGATAGCTGGGATGGAGATCTGAGGACGGTGCCCTACTCCTGGAGAGAAGACAGGCAAACAACTTCTGGGCAGATGGCATGTTCTAAGGATCACCTCAGTGGGCAGGGAGAGACTGCTGGTTTGTTTTGGAACACATCTGTGAGGCGTGGCATTGCCTCTGTGGAGACAGAGGAGCTGGTGGGCACCATTTCCTCTGCTCCTGAGCGGAGGTGCAGAGACACATCCTCAGGGCAGCTAACCACAACACTGCACAGCAGGCTTGCTCCAAATCCCACACCCTTGTGCTCTGGTGTGACTGCCCTTCTGTACCAAACCTGCATCTGTCGCAGCACAGCGAGAACCTTTCCCAGAGGACCGGTGCCAATCTCCCCAACACCAGGACCCTGAAGTTTGGAAGTTTAGAAGTCAGCAGAGCTGGCTGGGGTAAACCCCAAATGCACTGTGCTCCTCTGGGCCGGCAAGTAACGCGGAATAGACAGAAAACAGCAATCTGAAAGACACCTAGACACATGAGGGGAAAGTATTCACTCTTCTTCGGGGGGACTTCCCTGAGAGCATAAGCATGAACTCCTCTCTCCAGAAACAAGGGACCTGGCTAGGTCCCATTTCTGTCCCCCCGCCCCCACCATAAGCCACTTCAGTAAATAGCACAGTGCCCACACAGTGGATGCCTGACCTGCTAACACCGAGTCCTGCCCCCCTGCACTCTGCTGGCACCGCTTCTGTGCATAGAAGCCAGTGCAGGGGGCGCCTCCCCCAGAAGACCAGCACACATCCCCCACACCCCACGTGTACCGACCATTGAGTTGTGCAGGACTTCAGTTCTAGTGGAACTAGCATCAGGTCTCTTTTACCATGCCTGCTTAAAAACTTACCCCACTCTGGCCAAGGACCCAACACTGTCCACTGCAGGTAAAGAGAGCATCTGCAGATGACTGGCCTGAGGGATAGAGCAGCCACAGCAGAGCAGCAGAGCACACCAAGCATACACCACAGACATTCCCTGAAGCATGAAGTCCTGCACACTGTATGACTGGTTCTTCATAAAGCCTTTAGTCTCACTGTGTGGGCACCGTGGGCACTGTGGGCACAGGAAACATACCAGGCTTTTCTAACACAGAGAAGAAGACAGAGACCTAGACAAAGTGCCAAGGAGAAGGAATTCATCCCCAAAGAAACAACAAGATAAGGTCACAGCCAGAGATCGAACCCCAGCAGATGTAAGTAACATGCCTGGTGGAGAATTTAAAGCAACAACCATAAGGATACTGGCTGGACTTGAGAGAACAATGGAAGACATCAGGGGCGCCTGGGTGGCTCAGTCGGTCAAACGTCCAACTTCGGCTCACGTGATGATCTCGTGCTCTGTGAGTTCCAGCCCGACGTCGGGCTCTGTGCTGACAGCTCAGAGCGTGGAGCCTGCTTTGGACTCTGTGTCTCCCTCTCTCTCTGCCCCTCCCTTGATCATGCTCTCTCTCTCTCTCTCTCAAATAAAGAAGGAAATAAGTAAGTAAGTAAGTAAGTAAATATATAAATAAACAAACAAACATTAACAATTTCTTTTAGAACTTTTAGTAGAAGGGAGGAGGACATCAGGGAGGCCACCTTGATAAAGCAGTTATAACACAATCATTCAGAAATGAAAAAATAAAATAACAGCTTCATAACAGGCTAGATGGAAGGACCACAAGGCCGGAAGAAGCAGACGGATGAACAAGTGATACGGAAGATAGAGTTATGGAAACTAAAGAAGGTGACAGAGGAGAGAGAGAAAGAAGAATTGTGGTGACAGATTTAGGGAACTCAGTGACTCCATCAAATGTAATAACATTCATATACTAGGAGTCCCAGAAGAAGAGAGAAAAAGGAGGAGAGAACATTTATTTGAGGAAACAAAACATCACATTCAGTGATAGGGAAAAGACAGCGCGTCCACGACAGAACTCCCATCAAAATTAACAAAAGTAGGACAACTCCAAGACGTACTGTAATTAGAGATACAAAAAAAATAGGGACAGAGAAAAAGTGTTAAAATCAGCAAGACAGGGGTGTGCCTGGGTGAGTTAGTCCGTGGAGCGACCAACTCTGATTCTGGCCCAGGTCATGATCCCCGTGCTGCCTGGCCTCACTATTCTGTGAGGGCCTCACTGTTCTCACAGCGGGGGATGTGAGAGTCCCCAGTGGAGGGAGGAGAGGTTGCAGTGGCGCCATTTCCCCTCCAGCACCAACACGGTGGGTGGGACTTCAGAGAGCAGTACTGCCACTGCCAGTGGAGGCAGGACCCGCTGACACCCCACCCTGTCCATCCGTGCCTGGCAACTACTTATTTACTGGGGAAGGAAACAGGCATTCAAGTCCAAAAGGCACAGAGAACTCCCCTCAGAATCAACAAAAGCAGGTCAACACCATGACGTATCATAGGGAAACTTGCAAAATATAGGGATAAAGAGAGCATTCTGGCAGAGAGGAGTTAAGATGGCAGGGCAGCATGGAGACCCTGAGTTGGTCTCATCCCTGAAATGCAGACAGATCAGCATCAAACCATTGTAAACACCTGGGAAAATTGGTCTGAGGATTAATGAAACAATCTGCACACCTTGAGCCTCAGAACTTGGCAGGTCTGTGGTGCGAAGAAGTAAACCGGGGTAGAGAAAAGCCATGGAGGGCAGGGAGCCATTTTGGCAGAGAGAGAGAGCAGAGAGGGAAAGAGAAAAGGGGGAGAGTGTGGGACATCGGGAGCGTGCAAGAAGAGAACTCTCCCTGAAAGTAGCTGGAGAGAGGGAGAGAGAAAAGGGTGAAAACACTCAAAGAGGACTGGACAAGAAATCTGCTCCCTATCACCACTGATGGGGGGAAAGGAGAGCATTTCAACAGCACAGGATTGTGTTAACAGTGGAGCACGAGTCTGACGTTTCAGAGCTCAGTGCCTGGTGGTGCTCTGGTGACAAAGTAGGGAGAATCTCCCAGGAGCAGGCAGCGTGGCCTGCGGGGTCCACGTGCCACATGGGGAGAAGCAATTTCCCTGCGTGGAGAGAATCTGGTAGAGGCCATATGGCCTCTGGCCTCCCCACGGGAAAAGACCCCACAGGCCCAGGAGAGCTGCCTCATTTGCTGGCATTGAGACAAAGACGCCAGAGTGCAGAGAAACCTGGCCCCAGCTGCGTGCTGTGATCCGAACCTTTGAGGGTGTGCTGGCGCACAACTGTTTTCTGGGACAAGTCGTCACCTGCCCATTGCTCCCAGATAACTGGCGTGTGTCCAATCCGGGGGAATCTCTGAAGCCTGGGGTTCTGAGACACAGTCCCATCGGAGATCCAACTCTGGAGGGAAGTGCTGCCTGGCCGGCGGACAGCCTGGACACAGACAGTGTGGATGCAGGGAGTGGACAGAGGCCTGAGACAAAGGAGGGGTGCTTCCTCACGTGAGGGTACAAAATTCCCATTCCAGAGACTGGAGAGCTAGCTGAGTGAAGTCATTTTCTTCTCTAGCGTGCGCCCCCTCCCACACACACTCATCAACGCTAGTGAGCTAAGCAGCGCCACCCAGCGGAAAACAAAGTCCACCCCCGCCCGGAGCCTGACCAACCTGTGTCCTCCAGACACATCTCCCAGAAGACCAGAACAAATCCCTCCACCTGTCAAGTCTGTGGACTACAGCGTACTGCAAAATTTCAGTTCTAGGGAAAAGTGGAGGCAACCCCACTCGGATTTCATTCCGTACGCTTCTTCATCTGTTCATTCTCTTTGCTTCTGTTTTTCTGATGTGTTCTGTTCTCTTTTGTTATGTTGGTTCCTTTTTCTTGCACTCAGAAGGAACAACTTTTTTTTTTAATTTTTCAAGTTTAAAAAATTTATTTTGTTTTCTTTAACGGTTTTATTCGACTTTACTATTTAAATTCTTTTTAATGTGTTCATTTTTTAAGCTCTGTTTCCTTTCTCTTTTAGTCCCTTTAATATCAAGCATCTCTTAACATGCAGACAGATGCATACCTAGGATCTAGCTTCCTTTAAATGATATTTTTGTTTTGTTTTTAATATTTTACTTTTAACTCTTTAAGTTATTAATTTATTTCTCCCTCCAACATGACAAGATGGAGGAATTCACCCAAAATGAAACGAGAAGAAATGACACCTAAGACGTAATCAACACAGATACATGTAAGATGTCTGAACTAGAATTCAAAACCACAATTATAAGACTACTAGCTGGGGTTGCAAACAGCACAGAAGACACCAGAGGCACACTTTCTGCAGAGATAAAAGAACTAAAAGCTAATCAGGCCAAAATGAAAAATCCTATACCGAGATGCAATCAGGAATGGCTGTCATGACGGCAAGGATGGAGAAAGCAGAGCAGCAATTCAGTGATATAGACCGTAAGACTATGGAAAATAATGGAGCAGCAAAAGAGGTAGGAAACAAATGCAAAAGATCACGATACAAGACTTAGGTGACTCAACCACTTGTGAAAGAGGAAGGACATTCATATCCTAGAAGTTCAAGAGGAGGAATAGAGAAAACAAGGGGCAGAAGGTTTATGTGAGCAAATTGTAGCAGACAACTTTCCTAATCCGGGGAAGGACACAGACATCAAAGTCAAGGAGCACAGAGAACTCCCATTAGATTCAATGCAAAATAACCAACTCCAAGGCATATCATAGTCAAATTCACAAAACACACAGACAAGGAAAGAATAATGGAAACAGCAATGACAAAAACAGTTCTTCACCTACACGAGGAAGCAGGCCAGGCTTACAGCATATCTGTCCACAGGAACTTGGCCAGCTATAAAGGAGAGGCAGGATACTTTCACCGTGCTGAATCAGAAAAATCACGCAACCAAGAATGCTTTATCCAGAACTGCTGTCATTCAGAATGGAAGGAGGGATAGAGTATTCCAGACAAGCCAAAACTAAAGCAATCTGTGGCCACTAAACAGGCCCTGCAAGGAGTCTCTAGGAGGACTCTGTGAGTGTAGAAAGAAACAAAACGGAACAGAACAGAACAGAATGTAAAAGAAAACAAACACACAAACAAACAAACAAACAAACCAACCACAAAACAGATCAAAAGCAACCAAAACCTAGAAAGGGCAAGAGAATTTCACCAAAAAGACCACCTCCACAATGGCACTAAATTCATGTCTAAAGGTAATGGACCCAATGCTCCAATCAAAAGGTAAAGGTAACCACTCTAAAGGTAAATGGGCCCAATGCTCCAATCAAAAGACCCAGGGCATCAGAACGGATTTCAAAACAAGGTCCATCCAAATGCTGCCTACACAACTCTCATTTTAGACTAAAGACACTTGCAGATTGACAATGAGGGGATAGAGAACCACCTATCGTGCTACTGGACATCAACAGAATGCTGGAGGGGCCACACCTGTATCAGACAAACTAATCAGACCAAATAATTAAGGGGTCTATCCATCAAGAAGATCCAGCAATCGTAAATAGTTACGTCTCCAAGTGGGACCACTCAAACATGTAAGCCAATTAAGAACAAACAAAGAAAATCATGGATACTAATACCATAACTGTAGGGGACTTAAATACCCCACTACAACAATGGACAGATCATCTAAACACAAAATCAGCAAGGATACAATGGCTTTGAATGACAGGCTGGACCAGATGGACTTAGCAGATATATTCAGAACATTTCATCCTAAAGCAGAAGAATACACATTCTTCTTGAGTGCACCTGGAACATTCTCCAGAATAGATCACACACTGGGTCTCAAGTCAGCCCTCAACATGTGCAAAAAAGATCGAGCTCATGCCATCCATACTTTCAGACCACAAGGCTATGAAACTTGTAATCAACCACAAGAAACAAGTTGGACAGCCCTCAGAAAGATGGAGGTTAAAGAATATCCTACTAAAGAACAAATGGGTTAACCAAGAAATTTACGAAACGATAAAGAAATACAGGGAAGCCAATGAAAATGAAAACACGGCAGTCCAAAGCCTTTGGGAGGCAGCAAAGGCAGACCTAAGAGGTTTGCAAATCAGGCGTATCTCGAGAAGCAAGAAAGTCCCCAAACACACAATCAAAACTTGGCCCCGAAGGCGCTGGAAAAAAGAACGGTGAATAAAGCCCAAAACCAGAGGAAGAAGGCAAATGATACAGATTAGAGCAGAAATCAATGACATCGACTGATCAACGGACCAGTAGAACAGATCAACGAAACTAGGAGCTGGTTCCCTCAAAGAACTAACAAAACTAATAAACCCTAGACAACAATAAAAAATAAAAAGGAAAGGACTCAAAAAATAAAATCAGGAATAAAAATAAGAGAGATGACCATCAGTACTTCAGAAATACAAACAATGATAAGAGAATATTATGAGCAGTGATATGCCAACAAACTGGGCAATCTGGAAAAAATGGACAGACTCCTAGAAGCATGTAAACTACCACAACTGAAACCGAAGATATAGACAATTTGAACAGACCCATAACCAGTAAGGAAACTGAATCGTAGTCAAAGCTCTCACAACAAAAACATTCCAGGGCCGGATGGCTTCCCAGAGGAATTCTACCAAACAGTTAAAGAAGGGTTAATACCTCTTCTTTCAAAGCGGTTCCAAAAAGTAGGAACGGAAGGAAAACTTCCAAATTCATTCCATGAGGCCAGCATTACCCTGAAAAATGCTGTTTCGAAGGCGCAGGTGCACCCAAATGTTTATAGCAGCAGCACTCTCAACAACTGCCCATCTAGGGAAAGAGCCCAGCAGTCTTTTGACTGATGAATGGATAAAGAAGAGGTAGTGTATTTACGCAGTGGAATATTACTTGGCAGTCAGAAAGAATGAAATCCTGCCATTTCCAACAACGTGGATGGAAGTGGAGTGTATTACGCTAAGCGAAATAAGTCAGTCAGAGACAGACGAATACCACACAACTTCACTCATATGTGGAATCCAAGAAACAAAACAGATGGACGTAGTGGAAGGCAAGGAAAAAGAAGGTAAAAACAGAAGGGGGACACATAAGAGACTCTTAAATACACAGAAGCAACTAAGGATTACTCGAGGGAGGAGCACGGGGGATGGACTAAACGCGTGATGGACATGAAGGAGGACACTTGTTGGGATGAGTACACCTGGGTGTTACAGAGAAGTGATGGATCACTAAATTGTACGCCTGAATCCATTGTGACCCTCTCTGTAACTTGACTTTAAATAAAAGTTAAAAAAAAAGAGACAACAAATTCTGAAAACAGCTAGGGATGAAAAAGGTCCTTAACCTACAAGGCTTGAAGTTAGCAGCAGACCTGTCCTCAGAAACCTGGCAGGTCTGAGGAGAGGAACAGGAAATACTCACGGTGCCGAATGGGAAAAATGTGCAACCGGGAATTCTTTATCGAGCACCAGCAAGGCTGTCACTCAGAATAGAAGGAGGGTTAAAGACTTTCCCAGACAGACAAAAACCAAAGCAGTTCGTGACCCCTAAACTACCAGGCAGAAAATGTTAAGGGGACCCCCTGAGTGGGAGATTAAAAAAAGAAGATAAAAGTCCTGAGCAACAAACACGGCAAAGGACCAGGTCACCTGAAACACCAACTCTACACGTTAACACGATGGCACTAAAATCGTATCTTTCGACAATCATTTTGAATACAAATGGACTAAATGCTCCATCCAAAAGGCATAGGGTATCAGAAGGGCTAAGAACTGACACAACTCAACACCAACCCTCCCCCTGCAATTATGCATTCAAAAACGGGCAGAGTGCTTGTTCAGATGTTCTTTTTTCCCGTGTAAAAACACACGCAGATGGCCAACAGACACATGAGAAGATGTTCAAACTCACTCATCTTCAAGGAAGTGAAAATCAACACAACGAGATTAGGGGCTGATACGTGTCCCAAAGGCTAAAATCCAAAACATAAGAAACGACATGTGTTGGTAAGAACATGGAGGAAAAGAACACTCTTGCAGTGCTGGTGGGAATCCAAACTGGTACAGTCATACTCTTTGGAAAGAGTATGGAGCTTCCTCAAACACATTAAAAACAGGATTACCATGTGAGTTGGTAATTCCACGACCTTTTGGAGGTATTTACCTCCAAAGAAAGAAAATGAAACCTTAATCCGAAAAGATACATGTCCCCCGATGTTTCTGGCCACACTGTTTATGAGAGCAACCTAAGACAAATGGATAAGAAAAACATGCACCTGCACAATGCAAAATTACAGAAAAGGAAGAGATCGTGCCATCTGCAACAACATGGTGGGACCTGGAGGGTGTACTGCTAACTGACAAGAAGTCAGACTGAGAAAGGCAAATAGAAATGATTTCACTCCTAAGGGGAATCAAAAATAAAACAATGAAATAAGCAAAGAAAATGCAGAATCAGACCCATACACAGAGAAGAAACTGATGGTTGCCAGAGGGGAGGAAGCGGCAGAATGGACAAAATGGGTGGAAGGGAGTGGGAGATACAGGCCTCCAGTTACGGAACGAGTCAGTCTCAAGAATCAAAGGCACAGTATTCGGAGCACAGTCAATGATGTAACAGCGATGTAATGGGACAGATGGAGCTAGTGATGTTGTAATAGCGATGTAATGGGATAGATGGAGCTATCCTGGCACACTTGTGGTGAGCATAACCTGATGTATAAATGTGTCAAATTCGCTATGTTGTACACCTGAATCCCATGTTGCAACCACACACAAATTTTGAGAAAGAAAGAAGGAAAGGAGGGAGGCAGGGAGGGAGGGAGGGAGGGAGGGAGGGAGGGAGGGAGGGAAGACGGGAGGGAGGGAGGAAGGAAAGAAAGAAGAGAGAGAAAGAAGGGAGGGAGGATAGAAGGGAAGCCATGGGAGAAAGAAGGGAAGGAAAGGTAGGGGAGGGGAGTGGACAGGGCGGAGGTAGGGGACAGGAGGGGAGGGGAGGGGAGAGAAGGGAAGGGAAGAAAGATGGAAACAAAGATAAAAGGAAGCAAGGCAGAAATGAAAGAAGGGAGAGAGAAGGAAGCAAGGAAAGAAGGAACGGAGGAGGACTGGAAGGAAGGAAGGGAGGGAGGGAGGGAGGGAGGGAGGGAGGGACAGAGGGAGGGACAGGGGTAGGGAGGGAGGGAGGGAGGGAGGGAGGGAGGGAGGCAGGGAGGGAGGCAGGGAGGGAAGAAAGAAAGAAGGGAAGGAGGGAGGAGGGAGGGAGGGAGGAGGGAGGGAGGGAGGAAGGAGGGAGGGAGGGAGGAGGGAGGGAGGGAGGAAGGAAGGGGAGAGAGAGAGAAAAGAAAAAAATGAAAGAAGAAAAAAAAAAAAAAGAAGAGAAAAGAGAAGAAAAGCCAAGCCAAGCCAAGCCAAGCCAAGCCAAGCAAAGAGAAGAAAAGAAAAGAAAGAGAAAACCAAGGGGCAAGTATTTGGAAAAATCTTAAAACCTATATCCCAAATGTCTCTTGGTGGAAAAAAAAATGGATCCCGATTTACATGTCAGACCTAAACCTGTAAATGTCTTAGAAGAAAACTTGGGGAAATGCTTCATGCCATTGTAGTTGACAGGGATTCTTGGACTGACGCCAAAAGCACAGAAAGGGAAAAAAAAAATAGCTTGACTTCATGAAAATTGAATATGTTGTGCATCAGAGAATACCATTAAGGGAGTGAAAAGGCAAGTGACAGAACAGAAGAAAGTATGGTGAAATTACGTATCATAAGATATTAACATCCACAACTTATAGGCAGTTCCTAAAGCACAAGAACAAAATAACAACCCAATTTAAAGATGGGCAAAAGACCTGAATAGACATGTCTCCAGAGCTGACCAACACATCGCCAATAAGCACATAAGAGATGCACACTATCACTAATCATTACAGAAAGCAAACAAAACCACCGAGTAAGACACCATCGCACAACCATTACGATGGCTCTTATTACACAAACAGAAAACAACAAATATTGGCAAGGCTGTGGCCTAATGGGATCTATTCTGGAGAAAGTTCCTTGAGCACTTGAAAGAAGGTGTGTTCTGTTGCTTTGGGATGCAATGTTCTGTATATAGCTTTTAAGTCTGCCTGTTCTATTGTGTTGTTTAAGGTCAATATTCCCTTACTGATTTTCTGTCTGGATGATTGGTCCATCGATGTAAATAGGGTATGAAAGCCCCCTACTGTCATTGTATACGTATCTATTTCTCCCTTTAGGTCTGTTAATGTTTGTGTTCTCTATGTGGGCGCTCCTATGTTGGGTCCATAGATATATAAACATGTTAGGTCCTCTGCTGGACTGACGGATTTTTCATTATGATATGCCCTTCTTTGTTCTTACACAGTTTTTATTTGTCAGGTTATTTTGTCTGATGTGACCATAGGTACCCCAGCTTTGTTCTGGTTTTCATAAGCATGGGATGTCTTTTCCCATACCTTCACTTGTGGTCTGTGTGCATCCTTCCATCGTAAGTCATTCTCTCACAGGCAGCATATAGATGACTGTTGTTTTCCAAGTCCATTCAATCACTATGTTTTTTTGATTACACGATTTAGTCCTTTTACACTTGGAGTAGTTATGGATAGGTCTGTACTCGCTGCCGGCTGTTTTGCAGTTACTCTGTTTCTTTTCCTCTTGTCCAGCTCTCTGGGGTTTGAGGAGTTTCTTAAGTGGTATGCTTACATTCCTTTCTCAACGTCTTTTGGTTATCTACCACAGATTTTTGTCTTGTGATTACCAAGAGGCTCCCGCATGACATCGTGTGTGTGTGTGTGTGTGTGTGTGTGTGTGTGTGTGTGTGTCTATTTTGTGTTGTAACAGCTTAAGTTAGGATGCATTCTAAAGCTCTACATTTTAATTCTTTGCTCATGTTTCGGGATGTTATGGCACATTCAAAAAAAAAACCCTTCTATCGTGTGTGTTCTCTCCGTGATTATTGTAGTTATGGTTAGTTTTACCACTTTTCCCTTTTAACTTTCAAACGAGGTTTGAAGTGATGAAGCTCCTGCCTTTATAGCCTTTCACCGTGAGCAGTATGATTTACACTTCCACGTTGTGTTGCTGATTGGTGTCCTTTCTTTTCAGTCTGAAGGACTTCCTTTTACAGTTTTAGATTTCACGTCTCCAGGATATCCTTTACCTCTCCTTCACTTCTGAATAACAGCGTTAGCCTGGTGGGTATTCTTAGTTAGTCACAAGTGTTCTGTTTGTTTCCTTTCAGAACTTTGAGTATATCATGTCACTGACTCTGGCCTGCAGTTTCTGCTGAAATACCTGCTGATAGGCTAACAGGGTTCCCTTGTATGTAAATTGGGTTGGTTTGGTTTTGGTTTTGGTTTTGTTCCCTTGCTGCTTTATAATAATCTTTGTCTTCAACTTTTAACGTTTTAAGTACAGTGTGTCTCAGTGTGGATGTCTTTGGGTTCATAATATTTGGAACTGTGCTTCCTGAATCTCAAGGTCTGTGCTTCCTGGATCTCAAGGTCTGTTTCCTTCCCCGGGTTAGGGGGGGTTTTCAGCTATTTTTTAAGTAAATTTTCTTCCTCTTTCTCACTTGGTTCTCCACTTGATGTTGTCCTGTAAGTCCCTTTAGCTATCTTCACTTTTTTCCCATTTTCTCTTTGCTCTCTGATGGTGAGCTCCACTGCTTTTGCCAAAAAGTTTACCGACCCTTTCTTCTACCTCACTTGGTCTGCTGTTGAAACTCTCTGGTGTATTTTTCAGTTCAGTTAATTGTATTCCACTGCTCGACCACTTCTCTTTGGCTTTTTTTCTTTTTTCTTTTCTTTTGTATTTTCGATCTCTTTGTTAAAGCGCTCACTGTTCTCATCCATTCTTCTCTCAGGTTTGGTGAGCACCTTCATGACCACCACTTGGGACACTTAACAGAGAAATTACCTGTTCTGTTTCATTAAGGCTTTGTTTGTTTGTTTGTTTGTTTGTTTGTTTGTTTGTTTGTTTTCCCGAGGTTGTATCTTGGTGTTTCTGTTGGAACACACTCCACTCTTTCTTCATTTTTCCGGACTCCCTGTGTCTGTTTCTATGCAACAGTTGAGGCAGTCACCCCTCCCAGTTTTGAGGGGATGCCTTGGGTAAGAGGAACCGCGGAGTTCAGCAATGCCCTAGGTCTTGGTTGTCTCTCAAACCTTCAGGATTGTCAATGGCCTATTTTGCCCTTCATAAACACGCATGTTCAGTGTGCCAAGACCTGTTGGGGTCCCAATGTAGGCGGATCTCAGTGAGCACTGAGATCTGTACTAATTGGAGTACAGCCCCAGGTAACACATTTTAAAATACGCAAATATATGCAGTTCTGTAGGACCAGAAGCAGAAGCTTCCATCTGGCTGTTTCCCAGAGCAGATGTGTAGCTCTTGCCTTTCCTGACGTGGCAATCCCCAACAACTCTGATTGCTGCCATCTTTGCATCTGGACCGTGTGTAGGCCATTCAGAGACGCTCTAGGCCATTCCTGCTTCTCCACAATTTTCAGAAGGTGCCAGGTTGCTAAGTGGGGTATACTTGTGCCACTTGGAGCGGTAGTAAGTACAACTGTTCCAGCTCTATACTTAGAGTCAGTTATTCAGAAAAGAGTAACGTGTATGCTACAGAGCAGATGCTTTCAAACAGATGTGAATGGACAAAATTCATCACTGGTAATTCACATAGACACCTCACAACCCACGAGAATTGCCGCATTTACCTTGGAACCAACACTTCTAAAACATTCCTGCCACGATTCTTCAAAATGTCCTATCCCATTCTTCACTTTTTTTTAACTTTTTTTTTTTTTTAACATGTATGTATTAGTGAGAAACAGACAGAGACAGAGACAGAGCACGAGCATGGGAGGGACAGAGGGAGGGGGAGACATAGAACCCGAGGCAGACTCCAGGCTCTGAGCTGTCAGCACAGAGCCCGACGCGGGGCTCGAACCCACGGACCGTGAGATCATGACCTGAGCTGAAGTCAGACGCCCAACCGACTGAGCCACCCAGGTGCACCGCCGCCCCCCCCGCCCCCCCCTGCATTCTTCACTTTTAAACTGATGGCAGGGTTTCCTTGTTGAGAATGTTTCCATATACCCAAGGTGAATGCTACTTGAAATAACATGGGCCACAGACCAGAACAAACTCTTTATACAAGTCAGTTTCTTTGGAAGATGCAATAAAAATAGAAAATTAAAAAAATAACAATAAAAATAAAAATACAGTGCCTGGCATATAGTGGATGCTAAGGAAATATTTTCCTGAGAAATAGTACTGTTTTACTACACTACTTCACAACACTCAGCTTCAGTCAAATGGTTAAACACTTTTGAATCTAACCGTGTTTCAGGTTCTACAATTGCTTAATCTACATATAGAAAATCATATCCTCACAACTGTCAGGCATCTAAACGTATGAGGGAAATGCTGACCTAGGAATGCCAGAGCTGACTGAGTTTTAGGAAAGCTATTCCACATCCCAGAGACTAGTAAAATGCTGTATCTAAGCATACCATAAAATGAGGCCATACAATCAACCTAAGTCTCAAGGAATTAGATTCTTACCCTCAATTTTGTAATGAAAAACAACTTTACATTTAAAACCATATCAAAATCACATCTCATAAGCTTATCAGGCACATGCACCTTTCGTTATATTTTATACGGGCTTTGCACCCTTAATACTCACAAGATCAGCATATGTCTTACAGAGAGCTGCCAGCTTCTCCTCTGGAGTTGAAAGAGTGTTTAAGGCTTGCATCAATAGTAACACTTCTTTTCCTGATGGTCCAAAAGGAATGGAGGAAAAAAAAGTACCAGAAGGATAAAATTAATCCAATCTGTCAATTCTACATAAAAATTATGTTCAGCTATCCAGATTATGATTTAAGGGGACATTAGATACAGGCTCACCAGGAAATCAGTGAAACTATTTTCAAATTCTTGATTAGAAGGGGTCAGCCTCCTCCCTGCCCCACATCGCTTCACTTAATAACTAACACTACTAGTGGTCAGCTATTTGGCACTGACACTGTAAGAACACCACTGAATGAAAGTGTAAGTACTCTAACTTAGCCACTGGTTCCAAATTAAGACATTCTACAAAGGGTCGGAATGTCTTCAAAAGCTTTCTGCTAGCCAACTACAAGTATTCAAGGAAGTTTAAGACTACCTAAAACGCACATAATCCACAGGGACACACACCTTTTCCAGTGACCAATGTGACTTAATGACTGTTTCCTGGTGATTTACCAAGGATACTCTGGGTGCTAATCAAGATTAGGGCCAAGAAAAAGAAGTGAAAAAAAAAAATAGCTCTTTCCTTGGGGAGTTTTACAAGGATACTTTAATAACTGTGCCAGGGATGGGGCGCCTGGGTGGCTCAGTCGGTTGAGCGTCTGACTTCGGCTCAGGTCATGATCTCGCGGTCCGTGAGTTCGAGCCCCGCGTCGGGCTCTGTGCTGACAGCTCAGAGCCTGGAGCCTGCTTGGGATTCTGTGTCTCCCTCTCTCTCTGCCCCTCCCCTGCTCATGCTCTGTCTCTCTCTCTCTCTCTGTCAAAAATAAATAAACGTTAAAAAAAAATTTTTTTTTTAACAGAGAAGAATAACTGTGCCAGGGAGAAGCGGTAGCTGAGGTAAGTGGGGGCAAGCAAAGGTGCTTCAAACTAAGTGATACGCCTCATTCTGTACCCTGCGGGTAGGTACCTTTTTATTTTCTGAATTGTTCCCTCTTGTATGTAGGACGTTTCATTTTAAAAATCTGAAGACAACTTTGATAGTTGTCTTAAATTTAATAACTTAAATTAAGTTAAATAACTTTAATATTTTACAAACAACTATGCATGGGAAAGAGGAGGAGGAACAGGCTGACTTCAAAAAATACTCTGCTATGACAGCACACACAATTTCCGCAGTGAAACCATTTCTCAGTCTGTTCAAGGACAAATACAGAGGGAATACAATTACCGAATGTGTAAGAAGTAACCGTCCATGTAAACTCTAATTGTATGAAGGTTTTAAACT
The DNA here is from genome assembly GCF_018350215.1 of Panthera leo. NCBI lineage: Eukaryota > Metazoa > Chordata > Mammalia > Carnivora > Felidae > Panthera > Panthera leo. The sequence continues at coordinate 7,894,681 of NC_056697.1, forward strand.
GTAACCATCTAAAACTATTTAACAATTTTAACCTGAAGCTATAATTTACACACATTGGTGGAGTGATGGGTTCTGAAGACAGCTGTCTTGTTGGCGAGGAATTTTAAATCCTTCTCATATTCCTGTAATGTTAAAGTCCTACAGGGTGCTCAAAAGCGGATTTTTAAAAATTCCAAGTTATAGGCAGGTACAGAACTCATGCAAATCAAACCACGTAAACGTTACGTACAGTAGGAATTTTAAAAATTGAGAAGCAACCCGTAAGGCCAAGTAGGCGTTTTAGATTTTATTCCTCAAATGTAACATACCACATTCTAAGCCCTAACCTGTCAAACTAACAGAGCAGGAGGGAGAAAGCACACCCTGAAAAGCATTCTTGTGAGCCTGCCTTCTAAGCCACAGAAAACATATACCGTTTCCAAATTTTAGTGAAGAGTCTTTTAAATAAACTGAGCACATACAGAGGTCTCGCAGTAATTACTGGTCAGATTTCCACTCCACTCCACTCCATTCATTTAAAGGGTTAAATACGGGGCAAAACAACAGCACTGCTGCCCAAAGGCCACAAACTTTTTCCCCCAAAAAACAATTCTTGATTATTTGCAGAGAAATAATGTGATTCCTATGACCAGGCTTCCTACCTCGTCATATTCTCATCCTGATTGTAACTGCCAACCTGTTCCAAGAACACAGAGGTGTGTTTTCACCTAACCACATCTTAAGACAGACTTAAAACAGACTATGTTCTGTCATTACCTGTGCTGCAGAAAGGCTAGGTAAAATGAGTAGCATGTGAAAATGTCCAAGCACTGAGCAGAAATTATTACCTAAGGTTTTTCCTTTGTTCCTGTTGCACTGTGCATCTTGCTGATCATCAGAAGGATCTCTTCCACCATCTGGCCCAGGAGGCTCCATTCTTGACTCTTGCGTGCAGTACACTGGGTTCACCAAATTCCTGTTCTTTCTTATAAAGTTACTGTCTTCATCCTCTTGCAAGGAATGCCTGCTACTTGCGCCAGCACAATTTGAGTCTTGGTGCTGAAGAGTATCGTTCGACTGAGAGTCACACAACCTATCTGCTTTTACGCCTAGCCTGCAAATTCTAGATTCATCCATCGTGCCACTCACAAGCTAGAAAGAATGAAGAGGGGGAAAAAGAAATTTTAAAAAGGGCCATGGAAGGGGCTAAATCAATTGTAGTGAAGGAAGGGGAACTATGCAGTGCATAAGAATACAGTTTTCCATCTTACATTGCTCATGTCTAAACATACTGTGTACTTTTCGTATGTGGTACAATCAGTGGGCCCATCATCATTTCACAGTTTTTTTCCCCCCTCCTTTCACAGTTGTTTGCAAAATAGCAATGCCAGTTAGAATCAAAGGAGGCAAAGAGTTGGGAAGGACTACCATAATGGTAGAATAGAAAACCCCGAGGCTCTGTCCCTCCAGCAAGTAACATGCTGGCAGAATCCACCAGAATCAACTTCTGCAGAACTCTGGGACCTTCTCAAAACTTACAACACAAACACAAAATAAAACTTATAACCCAAACGGAAGGCTGAGCGAATGAAAAAGCAGCTGTCTTGCAGCAGGAGAGAGCACTGTGGGATTTTAAACTTCCCACCAACCATTCCCTATACCCTACGTCAACAGTGACCATGGAGGCGGCAGCCCACACTCTTAGTGCCAGAGGGAACAACGCAGACATTATTTTCAAAGGATCGTGGTCCCAGTCAACCCTTTCTGGCAGGTCTCTGAGAACCGTGTACGTAGGTTTGCCTCTGTTTTACTTTGGGGAGAGCTGTCCCAAGACTGAGGTAGCTTCCCAGGATGCTCTGGATACAAACATCCCAGCCACAAGTATTGACTTCAGCGGCTGGGTGTATGGAACAACAATCAGGAAAAAGGAAGCGAGAGAGAGAGAAAAGCTAGAGGAGAGAGAAACTGGGAAATGAGATGATGATACAGGCTTTTCAAAAGTTCTGGCATCCGCCTGGCCTTCATGTAGAAGTGAGAGCTAACGTGTGAAAGCAAAGTTATCAACAGCCTGCCTACGCCGTTCAAAAGCAAGTGGAAACATGTCTTGTGTACTGATGTGGGGCCACCCTCTCCCTCTTCACGTCCTCTGATTTCTTCCTGTGTACCCTGACTTTAGCCACCTTAAGGAGGAGGATGGCTAGGGTCGGGAGTAAGGATTCCCCATCCCCCAACGGAAGCCAAAGGCCATACGCATGCATCCCAGCATGCTGGTGTACCGTGGACAACAGAGGGACTCAAACTTTTATGTCTCTGTTTGGAAACAGCTACTGAAGTCACTGCCCCCATCTGAGTCTGTTCCACCGATGGCATTTGGGGCACACTTCACAGATCAAGGAAGTGAGACAATCAGCCATGGGCTTATTCAATGTACTGTTACTGCGCTGCCCTAATCTGAATGTATGCTTCAGATTACTCTACAAATACATGTATACATCGGATATAAAGCGTAATATGCTGCCAGTGGGGATTCTGTCATTTGGGAAACCCACAAATAAGTGCTTTTGGCGTCCACAAATCCTAATGACTCCTTTATGTTACAAGTCTCTGTGATAAGGCAAGCAATGGGCAAGCCTACCTCACATACCCGGTGCATCCTTTTGAAAAGCACCAATTATCTTGTCCCTGGGCTCCTGCAAACGCTGAAGACTTATTCCAAGATGCTCTCCTGACTCTCTGGCCTGATATTCTCCTTTCGGGGTGGGTGAACTCAGTTTTTAAGACTAACAATGTAGGAAAAGCCCAACAGGTTTCATGTAACAAACTGAAATGGCCGACTCGAGGACTTAGTCAGCCAAGTCCCACCTCTACTTTACACAAAGAAGTGTTTGCTGTCATTCTGGAGGTCTGTTGCCTGAAGCAAAGCCACTGGCCCAGTGGGATTCAGAGGGGCTCTCCAAATTCCGGTTTCCTCTCCAAATCTCCAGTTTACCCGGTGACCTGGTTACAATGAAGCCGAATGGCCGCAGCTGGCTGTGCTCGCTGTTTTGCCTCAGCACAAATTATGAAGAACCAAGAATGGACATGGCTGCTGCGTTAGGCGGAGTGAATTCAAGGTAACTCCTGCTGCTCTGCTGCTCTGGCCTATACCTTATCTCTCCCCGGTAAGACTTGTTACGGCTCACTACTTGGTCTTCAACTTAGAAAAAAAAGACAGACTGGTAGATTAAGGACCTCCTCTTTAGCACCACGAAATGGGGAAATCAATCAAACCCACTAAATGAATCATCTGGGTTATTCACGTAGATGCCCATGGTGAGAGTGAAAGCAAGCTGCGGATCAAGCCTGCACCACCCGGACTGCCGCCTTTGCTACAGGCTGAATTACGCTCACCGACTGCACGGATCATGGCAACATGTACACCACCATCGTAGACTGGGCACAAAGTAAAACATTCTGTTTCTGATGCAGACGTTACCATTGTATGCTAGGCTTGTGACACAGGCTGAGAGTTGACCCAGTTGTCTCCAGATTGGGAAGGCCACAGCACACAGGGCACTGAGTGTACCTCCTGCTGGAAGTTTGAGTACCGCTGACCTTTGAACTATTGCCAGGGCTACTGGTCTCGGGTACCCCACGGCTACCTCCTTTTCAGGTTGTGGGGTTGCCACTCCACTCTGATCAGCTGACTCTCACCACAGCAACGAAGCCCTTGCCCTAATCGATCCTGTGATCACCTCCTACAGATGACCTGTGATCTGACAGTGGCACACCTCTTATCAAAGACCCACTAAGAATGCAGCGACAGTCCAGGTACCCCTTGTACCACCCACGTTCCCCCATCATCCATAGGCACGTAGTATTACTGGGAGTTAGGACTGCCCCTCAAAAGCCATCTCAACAAGACTCCCAACAGGTGCCAGGGTAGCTCAGTCAGTTAAGCCTCCAACTTCCTGGTCTCAGCGCAGGTCTTCTTCATCTCAGGGTCATGAGTGCAAGCCCCACAATGGGCTCCATGCTGGGTTCCTAATATTACCTCCCCACCTTGTCCTTATCTACACACCTTGGAAATGCGAGTTGGGCCAGTGAATGCAGCTGCCCCCAGAAAGGGATCATCCCCTCTGTCTCCTCCCGGGTAATCATCATCGGGGCCAATGCGGCAGAAGAAATTCAAAGAATCCTGACCATAGCATTCTTAGGCTGATGCTTGCCTCATTCCCCCGACAGTAAAACCGAGTCACCCAGGGGGAACACCCTCCAGGTACCAAATGGGGCCTAGAGGACTCAAACGTTGCATCAGCTACCTGGAGTCTCTTGTGGGACTGACATGGTCCTAGATCACAAGGATGATGGCGTACATTGTTGAGTACAATGCCCAAGGGATATCCCTAGGGTGATAGTCCACACCGGTCAAAGAGGAGAGAATGCATCTCTGTGCCGTTTATACAACTTACCTCAGCCCTGAAGTACCTAACCTTTCTGGACAAAAGGACTGCCACAAGTAGGGGATGACCGGACAAAAGGTAAAGATGTATCTCCTGGAAATACCGGAGATATTTTTGCGGCAGTTACCGAAATGTACGCACTGAGGCAGGAACGGGTTAGGCGAAGGGGTGCTGGGGGTGGGGGGGAAGGAAGAGCTCCTTGGACTGGACACACTGCTGAATGTGCCTTCCAGCCAGACAGCTCATGACAATTTGACTGCAATTTAAATGGATGTAGCTAGCAGGGGATGTCCCCGAACCTGCACCTCCCAAATAAAATACATGTGTACCTCACTGAGTGTCTGCCCTGCCTTCATTCCTCTTAGGCATCACCAGCTCATTCCAGGGGCAGAAAAATGCCACCCTCCCGATGTCATGGACAGAAGGACAAACTGCATGGACTGGCCTCAGGCAGGCCATTCAAAAAGGGGATATAATTCAATTACTTACCTGCAAACTCTAAGACTCACCGGCTCTCTAGGGAGTTATGCTGTCAAGCACTCTGAACTTGTGCCACTTGGGGACACTGATTGAAGTCCTCCCTGGGAAGCTCCAAAATCATAAACAACACTTTCTTTCCAAAGGTACCATGTGTGCCTCGTCTTTCATGGAAGTTGTGCACTAATTTGTGTCCCTCAAGCGTCGTCTATCTTAGCGGTGGTCATAATGGATCACCAAGTGTTTAAGTCATAACAGATCATCAAGTGTTGAAGTGTTTAAATACCACTAGTACTCATGTAGCCCTCAGACAACTGTGAAGTGCTCTCCAAAATGATGCTAGCTTTGGTTCCTTGCAGGAACCCACCCGAGAACAACTAACTCCACACGTAGGTGGGTTTATGCCCACAGCGCAGGTAGTTTTATCCCCACAATGGAAGTCATTCACGAACCAAAGGCAGTCTGAAATCTGTCCACAAATTTAGTTGAAATGATCAACGAATGGCTTCAAGGGAGTCTCAACTCCCTGGCCAGAGTTATTAATGATGACAAAATTGCCCTAGACCTCTTTCTTGCGGACCACTTGTGAGTGTATCTTGCCATGCCTCAGGCCAGTGGAAAGGTCAACACCGGGCCCCACGGAAGAAAGCCATCTGGCTTTCTGACGGTCTGTGAGACTTCCTCAGCCAGTTACAGCAGGGCAGGGTCGAAGTTAATCCTGCCACTTGGGCTCTTCCTCATGCTTGGAGTCCTGTTGATAGTATCCTATGAGACAGACTGGAAAAATCTGGTCCTGGGCTATGCTGGTCAGACTGAACAAGTGTGGCCAATGGGCACCCAACAGAAGATTCACCAGAGCCTATGACAGTGTTTCTGCCTCTCTTGTGGGCAGAGACACGACACACCTCCTGTCTTTGTTTCAGACTATCTTTTCAAGGATGCCCTGGGGAAAAAAATAAGAATGGCATTGACTTCTAAAGCAATGGGCAGATTTGCTTACTGCCTATGTTTCCAGTTGCTGCTGTAACAAAGGGCCACAAACTCAGTGGCTCATTTATTATCTTATATCCCTTCTTGAGGCTCTGTGGGAGAATCCATTCCCTTGTCTTTTCTGGGGGCTACCTGTGTTCTTTGGCTCGTGGCCCTTTTTTGCATGTTCAAAGCCAGTAATAGCAAGTTAAGCCTCATACATAATGCCTCCTCCCCCCCCCAACCCCCCCCACCCCCCCGCCACCTCGCCACCGACTCCTCTCCCCATCTTTCCTTTGCAAGGATCCTTGCAGTTTCACTGGGCCCATCCAAAGACTCCCTCAATATCCTAATCTATGCCGCCACATCTTTGCCAAGTCCCTTTGGACAATGAGGTCATTCATGAGTCCTGCTGAAGACATGGGCGTCCTTGAGCAGGCACTGTTCCTCCTACCACACTGCCCATTATTAACGAGTCAGATCCCCTAAACCTAGCATTACTCTTCTGAAATGCAAACATCATCTGCTTCTCTTACACCACCAGGCTCAGGAGACAGGTGCGTGCATGCGGGCCCTCAGGTAAATGCAATTGTAAAAAACTCTTCTTTTGTCTCGAGGTTTCTCCCCATATTCATAAAATACTGCCAAGTTATCAGTTTGCAAGTAAAGTAAAATCTCTGGCCCTCCACAGTTTCTAGTTACCATGATTTTTCAGATTTGGGTATCTGCCCTATATTTTCTAGAAAATGAATGAAATAAGCCCATCAGGATAAACAACAGAATTTGTCGCAATGGGAAAACTTCAAACTTTCAAATGAAAATCAGAATTTTGGAAAATTTCAGTCAGCCATAGCTGGTCATGGCTGGCCGCTACAAATTTTCTGTTGTTCATAGGCATACGTTCATATCAGCAATCTCCAGGTTTCCCCCAACTATGGCATAGAAGAGTTGGAGCTGTTTCACTGGCCCCACTGTTTCTGCCATGCATCCAGAGATTTCGATTACCAGAGGCAGAGGTGGGTAATGGTCTTCCCACATCCCTTGCTGTGTGTGCTTATTCCACAACTTCCACAGAGGCCCTTTTGTTCATTGATGGATGCCTAATTTTTCTTCTCAAGGGTGACAAAAAGGAGGACTGTCTCATTCAGCCACAACCAGGACATAGCTCCATCCAGTTCTTTAATAGGACATTTAACTTATTTATATATATTTGAGCATAAATTGTCAATATATATTTACTTATTTTTTTTCAAATTTATATGTAAATCCAAGTGAGTTAACATACAGTGTAATCATGGTTTTAGAAGTAGAATTCAGTGATCCATCACTTACATACAACACCCAGTGTTCATGACAAATGCCCTCCTTTGTACCCATGCCCCATCTAGCCCATCCTCTTCCATCTCCTTCCATCAACCCTCAGTTTGTTCTCTATCACTAAGAGTCTCTTGTGGTTTGTTTCCCTCTCTTCTCTGCCTCCGCATTCACCAGTGTTCATCTGTTTCATTTCTTCAATTCCACATAGGCATGAAATCATGTGATATTAGTCTTTTTCTGATTGACTTAATTTTGCTTAGCATATGCACTCTAGCTCCATCCACATTCTTGCAACCAGAAAGATTTCATTCTCTTTGATGGCTGAGTAATACTCCATTTTATATAGATACCAAATCTTCTTTATTCATTCATCAACCGAGGGGCATTTGGACACTTTCCATAGTTTGGTTGCCATTGATTATGCTGCTACAAGCATTTGAATCTGTATTTTTGTATCCTTTGGGTAAATACCTCATAATGCAATTGCTGCATTGTAGGATAGTTCTATTTTTAACATTTTGAGCAACTCCACACTGTTTTCCAGGGTGGCTGCATGAGTTTCCATTCCCACCAATAGTGCAAGAGGATTCTTCTTTCCACATCCACCAACACCTGTTGTTTATTGTGTTATTAATTTTAGCCATTCTGACAGGTGTGTGGTGCTATCTCATCATGGTTTTGATTTGTATTTCCCTGATGATGAGTGATGAGGAGCACAGGCCTGTTAGCCAACTGAATGTCTTCTTTTGGAAAAAAAATCTATTCATATCATCTGCTTCTTCCTTCCTTCCTTTCATTCTTTCTTCCTTCCTTTTTTCCGTATTGCCTTGCCTTGCTTTGCCTTGCCTTCCCCACCTTGCCCTTTCACTTTCCATTTCCCTTTCCTTCCATTCCCTTTCCTTCCCTCCCTTCTCTTCCCTCCCTCCCTCCCTCCCTCCCTCCCTCCCTCCCTCCCTCCCTTCCTTCCTTCTGTCCATCCTTTTTGAAATTTTAATAATGCAGTATATAATTTTATTTGTTTGTTTTTTTGTTTGTTTGTGTCAGGAGTATATTTTAGTGATTATTCACTCCCATGTAACACCCAGTGCTCATCGCAACAAGTGCCCTCCTTAATGCCCATCACCTATTTACCCATCCTCCTCCAGCAACCCTTAATTTGCTCTCTGTATTAAGAGACTCTCATGGTGTCCTTCCCTCTGGGGTTTTATTATATTGTATTTTTCTATCCTTTCCCCTATGTTCATATGTTTTGTTTCTTAAATTCCACATATGAGTGAAATCATATGATATTTAGGTGATTGACTTATTTTATTTAGCATAATACTCTCTGGTTCCACCCATTTTGTTGCAAATGGCAAGATTTCACTTTTTTTGATCATGTCTATGTATGCACCACATCTTTATCCATTCACCAGTCGATGGACACTTGGGCTTGGCCCATAAATTGGCTATTGTTGATAATGCTGCTATACACTTTGGGTTGCATGTGACCCTCTGAATCAGCATTTTTGTATCCTTTACATAAATAGCTAGTAGGGCACTTGTGAGGTTGTAACATAGTTCTGTTTTTAATTTTTTGAGGAACCCCATACTGCTTTCCAGGGTGTCTTCTGACCATTCCTTAACTGGGTTATTTGTTCTTTGGGTGTTGAGTTCAATAACTTCTTTAAATATTTTGGACAGTAACCTTTCATCCAGTATGTCATTTGCAAATATCATCTCCCATTCCAATGTCTGCCTTTTAGTTTTGTTGATTGTTTTCTTTGCTGTGCATAAGATTTCATCCTGATGAAGTCCCAGTAGTTCATTTTTGCTTTTGTTTCCCTTGACTCTGGTGGCATACCTAGTAAGAAGTTCCTACAGCCAAGGTCAAAGAGATTGCTGCCTGTGTTGTCTGCTAAAATTTTGAGAGTTTCCCGGCTTACATTTAGGTCTTTCATCGGTTTTGAATTTACCTTTGTGTCGGTGTAAGGAAGTGGTCCAGTTTCCTTCTTCTTCTTCATGTTGCTGTCCCATTTTCCCAACACCGTTTGTTGAAGAGGCTCTTTTGTCCATTGGATATTCATTCCTGCTTTGTCAATGATTACTTGACCTTATAGTTGTGAGTACATTTCTGGGTTTTCTATTCTGTTCCATTGACCTGTGTGTTTTTGTGCCAATACCATACTGTCTTGACAACCACAGCCTTGTAATATCGCTTAAAATCCGGAATGGCATTGCCTGCAGTTTTGTTTTGTTTTGTTTTGTTTTTCTTTTTCAGGATTTCTTGGCTATTCAGGGTCTTTTGTGGCTCCGTACAAATTTTAGGATTGTTTGTTCTGGCTCTGAGAAAAAAGTTGGCAGTATTTTGATGGGGATCGTATTAAATGTGTAGATTGCTTTGGGTAGTATAGATATTTTAACAATATTCGTTCTCCCAGTCCGTGACCATGGAAGCTCTTTCCATTTCTTTGTGTCACCTTCAATTTCTTTTGGAAGTCTTCTATAGTTTTCAGAGTACATATCATTTATTAGGTTTTTTCCTCCCACGTTTTTAATTGTTTTGGTGCCATTGCAAATGGGATAGACTCATTTTTGATTCATTTTTCTGCCGTTTTGTTACTGGTGTACAGAAGTGCAACAGATTTCTGTACATTGTCTTTATATCCTGACACTATACTAAATGCATGTATCAGTTCTAGCAAATTTTGGGGGAAGTCTTTTGGGTGCTCTCCATAGAGAACATCATAGAGCATCATGTCTTCTGCAAATAGTGACAGTTTTACCTCTCCTTGCTATTTCAGATGCTTTTGACTTCTTTTTGTTGTCTGATTCCTTTAGCTAGGACTTCCAGTTACTATGTTAAATAGCAATGGTGAGAGAGGACATCCTTGTCTTACTCCCGAGCAGGGAAAAGGCTCTCCGTGTTTCTTCATCAATGATGATATTAGCTGAGGGTCTTTGCTGAATGGTCTTTATGATGTTGAGGAGTGTTCCATCAATCCCTGCTTTGTTGAGCATTTTATCAACAAAGGATGCTGTAATTTTGTCAAATGCTTTTTCCTGCATCTATTGAGAGGAGCACATGGTTCTTAACTTGCCTTTGTTGGTATGGTGTGTCACACTGAATGATTTGCAAATATTGAACCCGACCTGCAGCCCAGGAATAAATCCCACTTGATCATGGTTAATCATTCTTTAATGTACTGTTTGTTGGCTTTGATTTGCTAGTATCTTGTTGAGAAGTTTTGCATGTTCGTCGGGGATATTGGCTGGTATACAGTGTTTGGTTTTGGAATCAAGGTAATGCTGACCTCGTTGAAGGACTTTGGAAGCTTTCCTTACATTTCTATTTTTTTTTTTTTTTTTTTGGAATCTTTTGAGAATGAGCAGTATTAACTCTTCTTTAAATGTCTGGTACAACTCCTTGGGAATCCATCTTTTAGCCCTGGGTTTTTGTTTGCTAGAGGATTTTTTTTAATGGCTATTTCCATTTCCTTGCTGGTTATGGATCTGTTCATATTTCTATTTCTTTCTTTTGCAAGTTTGGTGGTGTGTGTGTGTTTCTATGAATTCCTTAATTTCTTCCAAATTATCACTTTTGTTGGCATGTAATTTCTTATAATATTGCCTGATAATTATATATCTGCAGTATTGGATGTGATGTCTCTGCTTTCATTTTTGGTTTTATTTATTTGAGTCCTTTCTCTTTTCTTTTTGGTAAGTCTGGCTAGGGGGTTATCAATTTTATTTATGCTTTCAAAGAACCAGTTCTTGGTTTGGTTGATCTGTTCTACTGGTATTTGCTGTTGTTGTTATTGTTGTTGTTGTTATATAGTTTATTTCTTTTCTAGTCTCTATTATTTCCCATCTTCTGCTAATTCTAGGCTTTATTAGTTGTTCCTTTGTCAGCTCCTTTACGTGTACGGTGATTTAGGGAAATTTCTTACTGATTGAGTTAGACCTGTATTGGAATATACTTTCCTCTTAGGACTGCGTTCACTGCTTCCCAAAGGGTTTGAACTGTCTTGGTTTCAGTTTCACGTAGTTTTTTTTCCTTCTTCTTCCTCTTCTTCTTCTTCTTTTTCTCCTTCTTCTTCTTCTTCTTCTTCTTCTTCTTCTTCTTCTTCTTCTTCTTCTTCTTCTTCTTCTTCTTCTTCTTCTTCTTCTCCTCCTCCTCCTCCTCCTCCTCCTCCTCCTCCTCCTCCTCCTCCTCCTCCTCCTCCTCCTCCTCCTCCTCCTCCTCCTCCTCCTCCTTCTTCTTCTTCTTCTTCTTCTTCTTCTTCTTCTTCTTCTTCTTCTTCCTCAATATTCTGATTAACCCATTCATTCTTTATTATGATGAGATTTAACCTCCACGTGTCTGAGGGCTTTCCAATTTTTTTCTTGTGGTTGGCTTCACATTTCATAGTGTTGTCATCTGAAAATATGCATGGTATGATGTCGATCTTTTGGCACTTGTTGAGGGCTGATTTGTGACTCAGTATGTAATCTATTCTGTGGAATGGTCCATGAGCACTTGAAAAGAGTATGTATTCTGCTGCTTTGGGATGGAATGTTCTGAATGTATCAGTTCAGTCCATCTGGTTCAGTGTGTCATTCAAAGCCATTGTTTCCTGGTTTATTTTCTGCTTAGATGACCTGTCCATTGCTATTCGTTAGGTGTGAAAGTTCTCTACAATAGGACGCCTAGGTGACTCATTCAGTTGAGGGTCTGACCCTTGATTTGGGCTCAGGTCATGATCTCAGGGTGTGGGCTCAAGCCCCATATTGGGCTCCGCACGGAGGATAGAACAAGATTGGGATTTTCTCCTCTCTCTTTCTCTCTCTCTCTCTCTCTCTCTCTCTCTCTCTCTCTCTCTCTCTCTGTCCCTGTGTCCCTCTTCCCAACTCACACATGCTCCCTCTCTCTGTAAAAAATCTTAATTGTTTTAAAAAATTAAAAATGACTCTTACTGTTATTGTATTATTATCAATGGGTTTCTTTATGCTGGTTATTAATTGATTTATATATTTGGAAGCTCCACGTGGGGGCATAAATATTATCAACTGTTAGAACTTCTTGTTGGATAGACCTCTTAATCATGATATAGTGCCCTTCTTCATCTCTTGTTATATTCTCTGGTTTAAAATCTAGTTTGACTGATATAAGTATGACTACTCCAGCTTTCTATTGGCATCCATTAGCATGATAGATGTTTCCTCATTTTCTCACTTTCAATCTACAGGTGTCTTTAGGTCTAAAATGGATCTCCTGTAGGCAGCATATAGATGGGTGTTGTTGTTTGAACCCATTTGATACCCTATCTTTTGATTGGAGGATTTAGTCCATTTTCATTCAGGATAATTATTGAAAGATATGAGTTTAGTGCCATTGTGTTACCTGTAATTTTGGTGTTTTTTGGTGATGTTATCTTTTCTTTACAGTCTGTTGCTTTTTGTCTTAACTGCACACCTCTCCCACTCAGAGTCCCCCTTAATATTTCATGCAGAGCTGGTTGAGTGGTCAGAAACTGCTTTAGTTTTTGTCTGTGAAGTGTTATATCTCTTTTTCTGTTCTGGAGGAACGACTTGCTGCATAAAGTATTCTTGGCTGCATTTTTTCCCCCATTGATCGCATTGAATATTTCCTGTCAATGTCTTCTGGCTTGTCAAGTTTCTCTGGACAGATTTGCTATGAGCTGATCTGTCTTTCTCTGTAAGTGTAAGACTTTTACTCCCTTGCTTCTTCAGGATTTTTTCCTATTTGTGTATTTTATAAATTTGACTTTGATAGGCCTTCACAGTAGCCCACTTTTGTTGAATTTAAGGGATTTCTCTGGGTGGCTTGGACTTTGATGTCTGTGTGCTTCTCTGGATTAGAGAAGTTTTCAGCTATAATTTGCTCAAATAAAACTTCTGTCCCATTTTCTCTCTCTTTATCTTTTGGGATTCCTGGTGGTACAAATGTTACTTCATTTTAATATGACATTGAGTTCCCTAAGTCTACCTCCATGATTCATTACCTTCGTTACTTCTTCTTTTACTTCATTTCCTCCATAATTTTATCTTCTAGATCACTAATTCATTCCTCTGCTTCATCCATACCACTGTTATAGCACCCGATCTGGTTTGCATCTGAGTTATGGAATTTTAAATTTCAGCCTGTCTGGATTTTAGCTCTTTCATCTCAGCAGTAAAGAATTTTTTAGAGACTTCAATGCTTGTTGAAAGCCCAGCTAGAATTCTTATAATTGATGTTTTAGATTCTAGTTGAGACATCTTACTTCTACTTGTATAGATTAAGTCCCTGGCCATTACTTCTACTTCCTCTTCTTTCTTTTGGGATGCATTTCTCTGTCTTGTCACTTTGAAGGGAAAAAGTAACAATTAAATTTAAATTAAAAAAATTTTAAAACAATGTTGAAAGAAGCTGAAACCTAGGTGTGTTTTGGTCCCCTTGGTAAGAGAAGCTTTCAAGAAAAAAGGAAAGAAATGAATTAAAAATAAAATAAATAAAGGTGTGCTTTTCTCATATCCTTGAAGAGAAAAACAAAAACAGAAAAAGAAAGCAAACAAATAAAAACCCATAGTAAGTTAGATCCTGTTTCCTTCTCTTAGAGATGAACCTTTGCAGCTCTCTATGATCAGTAGACTTGGTGCATGGAAGGGATTTGTGTGGTCTTTTGCGGGGAGGGGCCTGCAGCTTTGATTCTCAGATGGATTTTGCCCTATAGAGATGTGCCTGGAAGATGCAGGAGGTGGGGCTTGGTGGAATGGCTCTATTTTCTACTTGGTGGCACTGTTTAGCTCACTAAGATTAATCAAGGCTGGTGGGCTAGGGCCAAAAATGGCTTCACCCTGCTCTCTAGTCCCCAGAGTTGGATTTTCAGGCTGTCCCAGACACAGAAACAATCTCTCCTGTGTCCCCAACTTCTGTTAGCTACCTGCTTTCATCCTGTCTGTGTCTGACAAGTCTTTCTTACAGGTGTGCTACCCTCCAAGGCTGTGCTTTATTTCAGGCACATCTGTGTTTCAAAACCACAGCACTTCAGAGACCCTCATTGCTCAGACCCATGCTTATCCTTTGAGGGAGGGTCTTGCTGCACTATGGCTGGTGCTGGCTTGTCCCAGGAAGCAGTTGCACCACCACATAGTGGTAGCAGCTCAGAGTTTATGGTAAATCTCAACACATAACTGCGCCAAGTTTGCTGTCCGCAGTCAGAGTCTTTCTTCCTATAAATCAGTGAATGTGGAAGCTCTGTGGTACTTGCTGGGTCTCTTGTCCCCAGAGAGGTCTTATCACCTCTACCAGTTGCATTCTAAGCAGGGGAACTTCTTTTCCCAGTGTGACCCAGGGGATCCTCAGAGGGGGACTCCACCCTGCTTCCTTAGGAGAGCACCACCACGCACTGACCCCTAAATCTTCAGGCTGTGCACTCCACTGTTTATAAAACATTGGTTGTATTGAGACCCTCTCCTTTTTCTCCATTAATGGTGTTAGAGAACAGGTGCGTGTGTGTGTTGGTGTGTGTATGTGTGCAGCCCCTTGTCTGTGTTTTCACTCTTTTTTTTCTTTAGTCTTAACTCATTTCTTTGTGATCAGGGACCCCTCCCCACCACAGCATCAGTGGCTCTTTTCTCGCAGAAGCCAATTCCCCACAGTTCCCACTTTCTACAGATCATTGTTCCTGTTTTCAGACAGACAGCTTTATTCTCTAGGACTTCTGATCAATTGTTTTTGTATACAAAATTATTTCATATTTATCTAGCTGTTCAGGGGAAGAGGCAAGCTTAGGGTTGCCTTACTTCTCTGCCATCTTAACCCTCATAGTTCATTTATATTAAAAGTAATTATTGAAGGATATGGATTTGCGAATGACAGCTTAAACTTGGCTCAACGGTCACCTTAATCTCCTCAAGCTTTTAATTAATGCAAATTACATTTTTTGGTAATTTGTATAGGGCATTACAGTGTAGTATATCTCCTGAATCATATATATGAAAATCTACTTTGTGTCTAAATATATGAACCAAAATATATAAGGACTATGAGACGCAAAACTTACTGTTCCCAAGATTACAAGAGATCTATGATATGTCCTATTAAACACCCTTTCCCATATGTGTTTATCTTCATTTAGCAAAATGTATTACTCATTTACTTTCCACTAACTTTTTGCTCATATCCCACAGGAGCAAATTCTTTTTTACCTTTACTTTATTCAAGAACTATATTATATTCAGAGAGCATGAGATAGATGAAATGGATAGTGGCTTGGAAGCCAAGAAGCCCAGTCTTTGAATATACAATTTAAGCATTTCTTTGTGGCTGTGGGAGGTCCATCTTTGTTTTCTTATCTGTAAACTGGAATGTATAATACCTATCTTTCAAAGGGTTAAGAAAATGAGACATAATGAATATAATTTGTGGCCCCAGAAGAACTCTTATGGTAACAGGTGAATGGGGGCATTTTACAAAATACATGCTATGTTAGAGTTTATTTACTGTCCTTACTGTCCTAAGAAATGACCACAAAAACCGTGGATTAAAAAACATGCATATAGTATGCAGCTATTCTAGAGGTCAGAAGTCCAAAATGGGTTAGCAGTTTCTGCTGTAGGCTTTAAAGGAGAATCTGTGTCCTTTCTAGGTTCTAGAGGCTGCCCACATCCTTGCTTTTTCACTCCTTCTGCCATCTTTAAAGTTAGGTACATAGCATCTTTATATCTCTTTCCCTTTTCTGCTTCTATCACCTAAACGACTTCTTTGCTTCCTTCTGTCCATTCTGCTTCCCTCTTATCATGTTCCTTTTGATTACGCTGAGCCCTCCTAGACAATTCAAATACTCTCCTTATCTCAATATCCTACACAATCACAGGTGCAAATTCCCTTTTGCCATGTATGGTAACACATTGACAGATTTCAGAGATTAGAATATGGGCACCACTGGGCACCATAATTCTATATGCTATACTTTGGAAGATAAAATTGATATTAATATGGACTAGTATGTTACAAATTTTCGATGTCAATTGTAATATCCAGGGAACCCCCAAAAATAATATTTAGAAAAGCAAATGAGAGAGGAATTAAAATTCTACACAATTTTAATTAAGAAAATAATTAAGAACAAGTAAATCTCAAAGATGGTAGTAATTAAAGAAGTAAAAGACAAGAGAAATAGAAGATATAGAAACAAATGGAAAAATGGTAGATGTATGTCATTGCTTAAATGTAAATGGATTAAACTCCCAAACAAAATGCATAGATTGTTTGAATAAAAAACAAACCAGAGGGAGGAGCAAGATGGCAAAACAGTCTGGAAGCTTTTTGTGTGTCTCACATCCATGAAATACAGTCAGATCAACACTAAACCACCCTACACACATAGAAAACTGATTGGAGGATTAACACAACGATCTGCACAACCTGAACCACAGAATTCAGCAGGTATGTGGAATAGAGAGGTGAACTTGGGGAGCAAAAAGCCGTGAAAGGTAGGGAAACACTTTTGTGGGTGGAGAGAGGGAGGAAGAATATGGGAAAAGCACCCCTTCCCCAAATAAAGTGGAGAGAAGGTGGAAAATTGGAAACAGCTGTAGGGATTAAACTAAAAAGGGAGAAAGGATAAAGGAGAGGGTTTCAATCCTTAAGGGGAACACAAAGGCTACAACTCTGCAGCTCAATACCTGGCGGTGCGCTGGTGGGAAGGGCAAATCCCCAGGAACAGAGTGGGGTCTGGGAGGTTCTCGGGCCACATGGGTAAAAGGGCTGAAAGGACATTTGGTAGAGACTGTTGAAGCCACCTTGTTCCACCAGACCCTGGAAGATGGCCACATTCACTGATGCTGGAACAAGGTCATTAAAAACGAAGCCTGGTGCCAGATGTGTGTTGGGAATTTCCATAATACCTGAAACACTGTTGCTACACTGTCTTGTGAACTTTTTCTGGGGCAGCCTGGCACCTGGCCACAGTCTCAGGGCACCGGCTGCAACAGGGTCCAATGGGCATTCCTGGGGGCAGCCGATATTCAGCCATTGCTCATTTGGGCATTGCTCAGTGAGACCCTCCCACAGAGGGGCAGAATGGGTCAAAGCCACAGTCCTTCAGAAGTAAGGAGCCAGGGAAAACAACTGATCTGAGACAAAACTCAGGAGAGAGGTACTGCTTGGGGCCTGGTCATGGAGAGTGCAAAAGTGGGCAGTGGACAGAAGCTGAAGACAGAGGACAGGTGCATGATTGCTGATCCGGGAGAACAGACTGGGTAGCTGGGTGGTGTCGTTTTCACCGGTCTTGGGCATATGTATATGCACCAAGGAGAGCTGCAACAATCCACCCCAGTAGGCTGGCAGTGCTATCTAGTGGAGAGCAGAGTTTTTATATGCAGTCCTGCCCAACTGGGCCACTTCACTCTTCAAGAACACAAGTCTCACCACCAACTTAATTTATGGACCATAAATAGATACATAGACTGACTTCTAGGGGAAAACAAAGCAATATGAATCTTACTTCAATCTGTTAGCAGGTTCATTTTTTCAATTTTATTTCTTTTTCCCCCCCATTTCTCTTTTACAATTACTTTCTGTTTCTTAAATACAGAAAGAGAAAAAAATAATTTTTATTTTCAATTTTTATTAAAAACATTTTCTTTAATTTTTATTACTATATTTTTCACTTCTGTTTAATTTTTTTCAAATTCTACTTTACTTCCATCATTTTATTTTAGTCTACTTCAGTGTATTCACCTTTTCAAACAATTTCCTTTTCTTTCTTTTTCTATTTTCTCTTTTTCGTTTCTTTTTTTTTTCTTGAATGCAGAAAGAGAAAAACTTCATGTTTACTTTCAATTTCTATTAAAAATATTTTTATTTAATTTAATTACACTCTTTTTGGCTTTTATGTAAATTTTTTCAAGTTCTATTTTACTTCCATCATTTTATATTAGTCTACTACAGGTATTCACTCTTTCAAATTTTCAAATGATTTCTTTTTTTTCTTTTTTATCTTTTATCTCTTTTCATTTCTTTTTTCTTAAATACAAAAAAAAGAAAAAATTCATACTTATTTTTAATTTTTATTAAAAATATTTTTCTTTAATTTTTTTATATCATATTTTTTACTTTTGTGTACATTTTTTCAAATTCTATTTTACCCCCATCATCTCATTTTAGTCCACTTAGTGTGGACTAAATTTTTTCAAATTCTCATTTTTTCAAATTCTCAAATGATTTCCTCCCCGCCCCCCATTTTTTTCATATCTGTCAAACCACTTTCAACACCAACTAAAACACACGGAGGATCTAGAATCATCTATTTGATTTGTGTGTGTGTGTGTGTGTGTGTGTGTGTGTGTGTGAGTGTGTGTGTGTTTAATTTTTAATTTTTATATTTTTTTAATTTAATTTTTTTAATTTCAATATTTCTACCTCATTAATTCTTTTTCTCCTTTCAAAATGACAAAACAAAGGAATTCATCCCCAAAGAAAGAGCACGAAGAAATGACAGCCAGGGATTTAACCAACACAGATACAAGCAAGATGTCTGCATTAGAATTTAAAATCACGATATTAAGAATACTAGCTGGAATCGAAACTAGATTAGAATCTCTTTCTGCAGAGACAAAAGAAATAAAAAATTGCCAGAACGAAATTAAAAGTGCTATAACTGAGCTGCAATCACGTATGGATGAAGTGGTGGCAAGGATGTATGAGGCAGAACAGAGAATCAGCAATATAAGGGAAAACTTTTGGAGAATAACGAAGCAAAAAAAAAAAAAAGAGGGAGATTAAGAATTTCAGCATTAGAGAAATCAGTGACTCATTAAAAAGGAACATCAGAATCATAGGGGTTCTAAAAGAGGAAGAGAGAGAAATAGGGGTAGAATGATTATGTGAGCAAATCATAGGGGAAAACTTTCTGAACCTGGGGAAAGACACAAGACACCAAAATGCAAGAAGCAAAGAGGACCCCATGAGATTCAACAAAAACCGACCCTCACGAAGACGTATATATCATACTCAAATACACAAAATACTCAGGCAAGGAGAGAATCATGAAAGCAGCAAGGGAAAAAAGTCCCTAAACTACAAGGGAAGACAGATCAGGTTTGCAGCAGACCTATCCACAGAAACTTGGCAGGCCAGAAAGGAGTGGCAAGATATATTCAATGTGCTGAATCAGAAAAATATGAAGCCAAGAATTCTTTGTCCAGCAAGGCTGTCATTCAAACTAGAAGGAGAGATTAAAAGTTTCCCAGACAAACAAAAATTAAAGGATTTTGTGACCACTGAACCAGCCCTGCAAGAAATTTTAAGGGGGACTTTCTGAGCCCCCCTTAAAAATATATATATATTTTCATCTTTAAAAAAAATATATATATATTCATCTTTTCTCCCATATGTATTTATATATATGCATATATATATAAATTATATATGTATATGAATAAATAAACATATATGTATATATGTAATTAAATATGTGTATGAATATTAAGTATAAATATAAATATGTATATAAATACCAAAAGCAACAAAGATTAGAAAGGACCAGATAATACCACCAGAAACTCCAACTTTACAAGAAACACAGTGACAATGATTTCCTATCTTTCAGTACTCACTCTAAACATCAATGGACTCAATGCTTCAATCAAAAGACATAGGGTAACAGAATGGATAAGAAAACAATATCCATCTATATGCTGTTTACAAGAGACCCACTTGAGACCTAAAGACACCTTCAGATTCAAATAAGGGGATGGGACACCATCTATAATGTTAATGGTCAACAAAAGAAAGCCAGAGTAACCACACTTATATCAGACAATCTAGACTTTAAAATAAAGACCGTATCAAGAGATTCAGAAGGGCATTATATCATAATCAAGGGGTCTATCCTCCAAGAAGACCTAACAATTGTAAACACTAGGTGGCAAATGTGACAGCACTCAAATATATAAATCAATTAATCACAAACATAAAGACACTCATTGATAGTAATATGATAATAGTAGGGGACTTCAACACCCCACTCACAGCAATGGACAGCTCATCTAATAAAAAAATCAACAGGGAAACAATGGCTTTGAATGACACACTGGACCAGATGGACTTCACAGATATATTCAAAACATTTCATCCTAAAGCAATAGAATGCATATTCTTCTCCAGTGCACATGGAATATTCTCCAGAGTAGACCATATATTGGGAAACAAATCAGCCCTAAGTAAGTACAAAAAGGCAGAGATCATACCGTGCATAATTTCAGACCACAACATTGTGAAACTCAAAATCACCACAAGAAAAAAAAAAATGGAAAGGTAACAAATACTTGGAGACTGAAGTCATCCTACTAAAGAATGAATGGGCTAACCAAGGGTTTAAAGGGGAAATTAAAAAGTATATGGAAGTCAGTGAAAATGATAACACCACAACCCAAAAGCTCTGGGACACAACAAAGCTGGTCATAAGAGGAAAATATACAGCAATCCAGGGCTTCCTAAAGAAGGAAGAAAGATCTGAGACACACAACCTAACCTTACGCCTTAAGGAGCTGGAAAAACAACAGCAAATAAAACCAAAACCAGCAGAAGACAGGAAATAGTAAAGATTAAAGCAGAAATTAATGCTTTCGAAACAAAAAACAAAAAACAAAACAAAACAAAAAAACAAAACAAAACAGAAGAACAGATCAATGAAACCAGAAGCGGCTTTCTTTAAAAGAATTAACAAAATTGATAAACCACTCGTCAGTTTGATCAAAAAGAAAAAGGAAAGGACCCAAATAAATAAGATCGAGAATGAAAGAGGAGAGATGACAACCAACACAGTAGAAATAAAAACAATAATAATCGAACATTATGAGCACTTATATGCCAATAAAATGGGCAATCTGGAAAAAATGGACAAATTCCTAGAAACATATACACTACCAAAACTGAAACAGGAAGAAATAGAAAATTTGAACACACCATAACTAGTAAGGAAATCAAGTTAGTAATCAAAAATCTGCCAAAAAACAAGAGTCCAGGGCCAGATGGCTTTCTAGGGTAATTCTACCAAACATTTAAGGAAGAGTTAACACCTATTCTCTTGAAACTATTCCAAAAAATAGAAATGGAAGGAAAACTTCCAAACTCTTTCTATAAAGCCAGCATTACCTTGATTCCAAGACTAGACAGAGACCCCACTAAAAGGAGGACTATAAACCAATTTCCCTGATGAACATGTGCAAAAATCCTCAACAAGATATTAGCTAATTGGATCCAACGATACATTAAAAAAATTATTCACCACGACTAAGCAGGATTTATACCTGGGATGCAGGGCTGGTTCAATATCCGCAAAACAATTAACATGATTCGTCACATCAAGAAAGGACAAGAACCATATGATCCTTTCGATAGAAGCAGAGAAAGCATTTGACAAAATATAGCATCCTTTCTTGATAAAATCCCTCAAGAAAGTAAGGATAGAAGGAGCATACCTCAAGATCATAAAAGCCATATATGAACGACCCAACGCTAATATCATCCTCAATGAGGAAAACCTGAGAGCTTTTTCCCTAAGGTCGGGAACAAGACAGGGATGTACACTCTCACCACTGTTACTCAACATAGTATTGGAAGTCAGCCTCTGCCATCAGACAACACAAAGAAATAAAAGGTATCCAACTCAGCCAAGAGGCGGTCAAACTTTCACTCTTCACACATGACATGATACTCAATATAGAAAACCCAAAAGATTCCACAAAAAAACCTGCTAGAATTGATTCATGAATTCAACAAAGTTATAAGATATAAAATCAATGCACAGAAATCGGTTGCATTCCTATACACAATAAAGTGAAAGAAAGAGAAATCAAGGAATTGATCCCATTTACAGTTGTACAAAAAAAAAAAAAAACCCATAACATACCTAGGAATAAATCTAACCAAAGAGGCGACAAATCTATACACTGAAAACTATAGAATGTTTATGAATAAAATTGAAGAAAACACAATAAAAATGGGAAAAGATTCCATGCTCCTGGATAGGAAGAAAAAATATTGTTAAAGTGTCGATACTACCCAAACCAATCTACATATTCAATGCAATCCCTATCAAAGTAACACCAGCATTCTTCACAGAGCTAGAACAATAATCTTTAAATTTTTGTGGAACCAGAAAATACCCCAAAAGCCAAAGTGATCTTGAAAAAGAAAACCAAGGCAGGAGGCATCACAATCCCAGACTTCAAGCTATACTACAAAGCTGGAATCATCAAGACAGTATGGTACTGGCACTCAAAACAGACACTCAGATTAATGGACCAGAATAGAGAACCCAGGAATGGACCCACAAATATATGGCAAACTAATCTTTGACAATCCAGGAAAGAACAACCAATGAAATAAAGACAGTCTCTTAAGCAAGTGTTGCTGGGAAAACTGGACAGTGACATGCAGAAGAATGTACCTGGACGACTTTCTTACACCATACACAAAAAAACTCAAAATGGATGAAAGACCTCAAAGTAAGACAGGAAGGCATCAAAATCTTCAGGGAGAAAGCAGGCAGAAACCTCTTTGATCTTGGCCGCAGCAACTTCTTACTCAACATGTCTCCAGAGGCAAGGGAAACAAAAGCAAAAATGAACTACTGGGAACTCATCAAAATAAAAAATAAAAATCTTCTACACAGTGAAGGAAAAAATCTACCATGCTGCTGGAAGTCAAAAGAAAGATGGAGTAGACATACTTATTTCAGACAAACTTGACTTTTAAATAAAGGCTGTAACAAGAGATGGTGAAGGGCATTATATAATAATTATAGGGTCTGTCCATCAGGAAGAGCTAACAATTATAAATATCTATGCACCGAATTAAAAATGCACCCAATTATATAATGCAATTAATCACAAACATAATCTCATTGATAAGAATGTGGTAATTGCAGGGGACTTTAATATTCCTCTTACAACAATGGACAGATCATCTAGATAGAGAATCAAATAAAGAAACAATGACCATGAACAATACATTGAACCAGATGGACTTGACAGATATATTTAGAACTCTAAATCCAAAAGCAGAAGAATATATCTTCTTCTCGAGTGTACTTGGAACATTCTCCAAAATAGATTACATATTGGGTCACAAAATAATCTTCAATAAACATAAAAGAAGTGAGATCATACCATACACACTTTCAGATCACAATGCTATGACTCTTGAAATCAACCACAGGAAAAAGTCTGGAAAACCTCCAAAAGCATGGAGGTTAGAGAACATCCTACTAAAGAATGAATGGGTCAACCAGGCAATTAAAGACGAAATTAAAAGATATATGGAAACAAATGAAAATGAAAACACGAGTTGGGATGCAGCAAAGGCAGTATGGAGAGGAAAATACATTGCAATCCAGGCCTATCTCAAGCAACAAGAAAATCCCAAATACAATATCTAACAACACACCTAAAGGAACTAGGAGAACGGCAAAGACAGACCAAATACAGCAGAAGAAGAGAAATAACAAAGGTCAGAGCAGAAATAAAAAATGTAGAATCTAAAAAAAAATAGTAGAACAGATCAATGAAACCAAGAGTAGATTTTTTTGAAAAAAATAAACAAAATTGATAAACCTCTACCCAGGCTTTTCAAGAAGAAAAGAGAAGGGACCCAAATAGATAAATTCATGAATGAAAATGGAATTATTACAACCAATCCCTCAGAAATACAAGCAATTATCAGGGAATGCTATGAAAAATTAGTCCAGCCAATGAACTGGGCACCCTGGAAGAAATGGACAAATTCCTAAGCACCCACACACTTCCAAAACTCAAACAGGAAGAAATAGAAAACTTGAAGAGATCCATAACCAGCAAAGAAGTGGAATCAGTTGTGAAAAATCTCCCAACAAATAAGAGTCCAGGACCAGATGGCTTCCCAGGGGGAATTCTACCAGACATTTAAAGCAGAGATAATACCTATCCTTCTCAAGCTGTTCCAAAAAATAGAAATGGAAGGAAAATTTCCAGATTCATTCTATGAAGCCAGCATCACTTTGATTCCCAAACCAGAGAGAGAGAGCTGGCGAGGAGGAGGAGGAGGAGGAGGAGGGGGAGGGGGAGGGAGGGGGAGGGGGAGGGGGAGGGGGAGGGGGAGGAGGAGGAGGAGGAGGAGGAGAAGGAGAAGAAGAAGAAGAAGAAGAAGAAGAAGAAGAAGAAGAAGAAGAGGAAGAAGAAGAAGGGGGAGGGGGAGAGGAAGAGGGAGGGGGAGGGGAAGAAGAAGAACAGACCAATATCCCTGATGAATATGGATGCGCAAATTCTCAACAAGATACCAGCAAATCGAATTCAACAGCATATAAAAAGAATTATTCACCATGATCAAGTGGAGTTCATTCCTGGGCTACAGGGCTGGTTCAATATTGGCAAATCAATCAATGTGATACATCACATCAATAAAATAAAAGATAAGAACCATATGATCCTGTCAATCGATGCAGAAAACGCATTTGACAAAATTCAGCATCCTTTCTTAATAAAAACCCATGAGAAAGTCGGGATAGAAGGAATATGCTTAAACATCATAAAAGCCATTTATGAAAAGCCCACAGCTGATATCATCCTCAGTGGGGAAAAATGGAGAGCTTTCCCCTGATATCAGGAACACGAAATGGATGTCCATTCTCACCATTGTTGTTTAACATGGTATTGCAAGTCCTAACATCAGCAATTGACAACAAAATGAAATCATAGGCATAAAAATTGGCAAGATGAAGTCGATTTTTCACTTTCTGCAGACAACATGATACTTTACATGGAAAACTACAAACTCCACCAAAAGTCTGCTAGAACTGATATATGAATTCAGCAAAGTAACAGAGTACAAAATCAATGTGCAGAAATCATTTGCATTTTTATAACCAATAATGAAGCAATAGAAAGAGAAGTAAAGAAACCAATAACCCATTCACAATTTCATCAATAAACACAAAATACCTAGGAATAAATCTAACCAAGATGTAAAAGATGTGTATGCTGAAAACTGTAGACAGGTTATGAAGGAAACTGAAGAAGACAAAAATAAATGGAAAAATATTCCATGCTCATGGATTGGAAGAACAAATATTGTTAAAATGTCAATATAAATGTCAATATTATCCAAAGCAATCTACACATTCAATGCAATCCCAATAAAAATTGCACTGGCATTCTTCTCAAAGCTAGAACGATCATAAAATTTGTATGAAACCACAAATGCCCCTGAATATTATAGTAATATAAAGAAAATAACCAAAGCAGGAGGCATCACAATCCCAGACTTTAGCCTCTATTACAAATCTATAATCATCAAAGGAGTATGGTATTGGCACAAAAACAGATACATAGACCAATGGAATAGAATAGAGACTCCAGAATTGGACCCATAAATGTATAACCAACTAATCTTTGACAAAGCAGGAAAGAATATCCAATGGAAAAAAGACAGGCTCTTTAACAAATGGTGCTGAGAGAACTGGACAGCAACATGCAGAAGAATGAAACTAGACCACTTTCCTACACCATACACACAAAAAAACCTCAAAATGGATAAAGGACCTGAATGTGAGAGAGGAAACCATCTGAACCCTAGAGGAGAAAGAAGGAAAAAACCTCTCTGATCTCAGCCCAGCCATTTCTTACTTGGCACATCCCCAAAGGCAAGGGAATTAAAATAACAATAACAATACTAAACAATAAACAATACTAAAGGCACACAACAGAGTGGGAAAATATATTTGCACATGACATATCGGAGAAAAGGCTAGTATCCAAAATCTATAAAGAACTCACCGAACTCCACACCTGAAAAACAAACAATCCAGTGAAATAATCCAGAAGACATGAATAGATGCTTCTCTAAAGAAGACATTCAGATGACCAACAGACACATGAAAAGATGCCCAAGTCACTCCTCATCAGGGAAGTACAAGTCAAATCCACACTGAAATATCACCTCATGCCAGTTAGAGTGGTTAAAATGAACAAATTGGGAGACTATAGATGCTGGAGATGATGGGGACAAATGGGAACCCTCTTGCACTGTGGTGGGAATGCAAACTGGTGCAGCCACTCTGGAAAACAGTGTGGAGGTTCCCTAAAAAATTAAAAATAAATCTACCCTATGACCCAGCAATAACACTGTCAGGAATTTACCCAAGGGATACAGGAGTGGTGATGCATAGGGGCATTTGTGCCTCTATGTTTATAGCAGCACTTTCAACAATAGCCAAAGTGTGGAAAGAGCCTAAATGTCATCAACGGATGAATGGATAAAGAAGATGTGGTTTATATATACAGTGGAATACTACTTGGCAATGAGAAAAAATGAAATATAGCCATTTGTAGCAACATGGATGAAACTGGAGAGTGTTATGGTAAGTGAAATAAGTCAGTCAGAGAAATACAGATACCATATATTTTCTCTCATATGTGGATCTTGAGAAACTTAACAGAAGACCATGGGGGAGGAGGGAGGGGGGAGGGAGAAAAGTTACAGAAAGGGAGGGAGGCAAACCATAAGAGACTCTTAGATACTGAGAAAGGACTGAGGGTTGATGGGGTGTGGGGGAGAGGGGAATGTGGGTGATGGGCATTGATGAGGGCACCGGTTGGGATGAGCACTGGGTGTTGTATTTGACAATAAATTATATTAAAAAATAAGTAAATAAATAAAAATATGACAGGGCATATTGCAGCCATGGTTCTTAAAGTGTAGGCATAGACCTGGAGCATTATTTAGGATCTTACTAGAAGGACCCATTGTGCACTTTGAATCAGAAACTTCGGGGATGGAACCTAACAAATTGTGTTTTCACAAGTCCTCAGGGTAAGTCTAAAGCTCACCAAAGGTTGAGTACATAAGTCTCAGGTAGTGTTTCTCAAATGTTTGTATGCATAAGAATTGCCAGAAGAGCTTGTCTAGGGTGTGGTCAAACATCTTTATTCATAACACTTTACCAAACATCCAAGCTGATACATCCTTTGTACACCAAAACATTAGTGAAAAATAGGTTTGCTGTAGTACTTATATGACTTTCTTTTACAAAGTAATTTAGCGCTTTGAATCAAACCACCAAAATTGTTATTTGAGAAATTGGAAAAGAAATATGCTTCTAAGAAGTATGCTTCTAACACCATGTTTTATCTCTTCTCCTATAACTATTCATTTTTTACTATGGTTAGATAAGATACCAAATCATGATTGTTCAATGCACTTAATAGATTTTATTTTATTTCATTTTGCATTTAATAGATTTTAGAGAAAAAAGAATCAAAGGTTTTTATTGGGAAAAATCTCATGAATACAATTATATATAATTAATATGTATAATATATAATAATACAATTGTATATAATTATACACACAAACACATATATATTTATATATGTGAATATATGTATGTATGCGTGTATATATACATATATATGTCTATGCAAATTTATATACAAATAACCAGATACATATCACACATGCACACATATTATTGGATTTTCCTTTCATGTGACTGCCCAATGCTAAAATATTTCATCCTTGGTAAATTCTACGATGCTGAATAATTTTCGTTGTGTTTCTTAAATTTCTTTGTTGAATGTTTTTCATGGGCAAACAGCCTTTTAAACATATTGAGAATTGATTCATGACATAGATGACTGAATTCAGGTTATTTAACATTCTATAGATATTTTGTGATTAATTAAGTTGAAATAATGGCTTATTTAATACAATATCATGTATAGCTGAGGAATAACTGATGTAGTTTTCATAAATCCTGAAAAAAAACAAAATTTATATTATAGTCCTTTTGTTTCCAAAACAGAATAACTCAATTTTAAAGCACCACGAAGGACTCCATGGAATTTCAAAACAACTTGCCTTCTAGTTTTTCCCTGCTTCCAAACTTTTTTTTTTTAATTTGAAAATGTGGAATTTTAAGTATGGAAAATGTGGCTGGTAGACATTTATTACAATCACAAGTTATAATAAACTTCTGATTTCACCACATTGGAAATGTTTAAGGTGATATCTTGTGACTGAATATTTTGAGGAGGCAGATTTCATTTTGATTTTGGTTATGATACTATAACAGCCTATTCCAAGTCTATAATTTTGACCCTGAGGCTAAAATTATGGCTTTGCCAGTTTGTTCATGCTGCTATAACAAAATATAGACTGGGAAACTGTTATTTATAACAGAAATGTATTCCTCACAGTACTGGAGGCTCAGAAACTTCCAAAAATCAAGGTACTGGTAAATTCAGTGTCTGGCAACACTCTGCCTCCTAGTTCATAGATGGCTGTGTTTTTGCTGTGTCCTCACATGGAAGAAGGGATGAAAGCCCTCTCTGGGATCTCTTTTATGAGGCACCTACTCCATTCATATGTGCTCCACCCTGATGACCTAATTATCTCCCAAAAACCTCATCTCCTAACCCCATCACAATGGGGGCCAGCATTTTAGCATATGAATTTGGGGGTCACACAAGCATTCAATCCATAATTAGCTTCAAAGAAAAAATATCTTCACTTTAATATACTGAACTATTTTCAAATAAATTTATTCAAAAATTAACCTTTGCCATATATGCCATATACATATTTCTTAAATGCGTTCAAAATTGATTTTTTAAGTGGACGTTTCAAAGTCACATTTAGTGACTCAAGTTAAACATCTTTACAATACGATTCTTTTTAAAAACTACATTTTTGTCTTGGTGTAAAATTTAACAGTTTTTCGAAGAGGATTGAGAGGCACCATTGGAAAAAAATAAAATAAAGTTTGCATTTCTTTTTTTAATGTTTATTTATTCATTTTTAAGAAAGTGAGAGATAGGGAGACAGGGACACCGGGGGAAGGGCAGAGAGATGGGGAAACAGAATCTCAAGGAGGATTCACACTGTTAGCATAGAGCTCAATGTGGGACTTGAACTCATTAAACTGTCAGATCATGACCTGAGTCAAAATCAAGAGTCAGACGCTTAATTGACTAAGCCATCCAGATGCCCCAAATTTGAATTTCTTTGGTTTGGACATTGGCTCACCAACTGGTTTTGGGGTGAACACTATCTGTCCTATTTATAAATTATATGATTTTTTTTTTTTTTTACTCTTTTGAGGTTTTAAGGTATACTGTATTTTCATATAGAGAATTTTCTTCTGGTCCATTAAGAATATTTTTGCTTTGATATTTTTGTTAACATAAGTTTAAAATATGGTTCTACTTCTTACAAATTGAGATTTACCAATTAAATTTGAATCCCTTTCTGGGGCCAATGGATCTGTAGAGTTGTTCAAGACAACACTGGCATATATTAGTAAGAAAGGGAAAAGAAAATTGTTAGTGTCAGGCGTTGGGCGGCGTTAAGATAGGAGTTAGAGTCAAAAAGAATTTTTGCAGTTTAGGGCTTTATTGGGATCTAAGGTTCCAGGCGAGGTTCTGTGACTCAAGGAGTGAAAGTGGTTGGGGAAGTAGTGCTGGGGTATGGTGGGGTAGGGTTTTTAAGCTGCAGCAGTTTCGGGTTTAGGTTCGGGTGGGTCTTTCTCTCATGCCAGGTTGTGCTGTTGCTCAGTAATTGGTTGACCTTCAGTTCATTCTGGAGAACCGCTGGGGGCTCTCCATTGGGTTGTGCTGGCATTGGTTGCCATTCAGTTTCTTCCCACCCTCTGGTGATGTTTCTTCCGGCGCGCTGATGAGAGAGCCTTCCCCCTCCAGGGACATCCGAAAATTCCAACCTTATTGGTGATAATGGGCGACGGATCTGATCTGGCTGCTTTCTGCAGGTGTAAGGGCGACTCCATAGTATGTGGGGTCTGAGGTTGGAATGCAGGAATAGGGCCGGACCACCATCTGATGAAATGCAACCTGGGAGACTTCATGAATTCGTTTCCCTACGAAATGGAGAAAACAAGGTAAGAGCATAAGTATTATACAGATAGCAACTAGTGGGGTGATTACGGAGAGGAGCCAAGTTAAGAGGGGTGATTGCCACCAGAAGTTTAGGGGGTCTGAGGATCCTGGGTGGGCGGATAGACTTTTTTTGGACTTCCTTTAGGTGTTCTATATTGGTTTCAACTAAGCCTGATTCATTGAGGTAATAGCAACATTCTTCCCTCATGAACAGGCATGTTCCCCCTTTTTCTGCTGTCAGGAGATCTAGGGCTCATCGGGTTTGTAGAGTGACCTGTGCTAGGGAGTTGATCTGCCTTTGTAAGGCAGATAGGGAGGTTGCTGAGGATTCTATTGCGATTTGGAGCCTGTCTGACAGGTCCCTGGAGGAGGTAATGGAGTGTGCGAGGGAGCGGGTCCCAACCCCCGCGGCCAATAGGGACGTGGCTAGGGATAGTCCCACCATTAGTGGGAGGAAAACAGCTCATTTTTGGAGACGGAATTTGAGGAGTTGATGGAGTTCTTCCTGTCTGTATAGGGTGAGTTGGGGGATAATGGTGACTGGGAGACAGATAAAAACATTTTTGGGTATTTGTTTATAAGCTGTGCCATTACACTAATAGAATCCCCCTGGGGGAGGGTCGTGGCTAGGCATAGGCAGAGGGGAGGGGCAAGCTGGGGAGGTATGAGAGGAGTAGCATATTGGGTGAGATGTGTTGCCTTGAGGGGTCTCAGTGAGGACGGGAATCTGTAGGGAGATTTGACTTCTGGGGTGGTTGATGGAGTTAGTGGTGTTGGGAAAAGGGGTGGGTAATGGGACAGCTATTACTGGATCCCGCTGAAGGGATGCACAAAGAAAGCAGTGTGACAGATTGGTTAAGGCTGAGTGGTTAAGCAGGATCTCTCCTTGTCTGATTACTGTAAGCCATGAGAAGGGATGTTGTGCAGGGGGTGTCTGTAGTTGTATGTTGAGCTGGTCTTCTTGGTCCGTGATTACTTGGGTAAGATCTTTAAGGTTGGAGAGGGAAGGAGACATTGAGGGCTCATATGTTCGATAGATGGTTAAAGAGGAGATGGGGTTAGAGAAATGGCTGTTCTGGTACAGTTTGCCCTTTATTCCGGTTTGCCAGTGGGTATCCCATGGATCAGGTAGAGTAAGGGTAAAGTTGCCATTTTTTAAGCAGAAGTGGCCCGTCCTTGATCCTGTGAAACAGTATAGGTTGAGCCAGTGTATGTTACAATAGTGATAGGGGCATCCTTCATATTGGTTGGGGGAGGTTTGGGAGCATATTTTGTCGGTTTGGTCATATAAAAAGCAAATGGCGGGGGTAATCTGCGTAGAGGCTTGGAGGGTGTTGAAGGAGGGGAAAATTCAAGGTTGAAGGAGGGGAAAATTCAAGGGTGAAATCAAGGTGACTTGATTTTGGCACCCAACAAGGGGGCAAGGGGTAGAGGATATGATAGAGGTGTGTCCATTAAAAGTTTCGGATAGGTAAAAAACCCACCTATAGGAAGGTTGTAAGGGCATAAGGGGGATGATGTTAGCAAGGAGTAACAAAGGAAGTATCATCATGAAATATAAGTATGGTTAGTAAAAAGGTAAAGAAGGAGATTTTAACGGGGGAGAAATCAGAAAGAGTGCCCTGAAGCCAACAGTCAGAGACCCAGGAGAGAAATAAGGGGAGGGTGATGGGATCGGATGAGTGGGAGAGTTGTAGCTCATGTGATATTGTGAGTGTGAAGGTAGAAAACCAAGGGGAAGGGTCCGTCATGAAGGGGCCTGTCGAGTTAGTTTGAGGGTGAGGGGGCCGGTTGGTTGGGAGGTCCACAACTCTTCTGATATAGGGGGTAAAGGGGGGGGCCCATTTGAGGTCGGAGGTATGAACCCATGGGGTGTGGCCCAATAATTTAGCAGCCATGGGGGTTGTGAGTATGACTGTGTAGGGACCCTCCCACTGGGGGGTAAGCTTTGGTTCTTGTCTTACTCGAAGGAGCACTGAGTCTCCTGGGTTTACAGATAGTGAGGGAGAGGAGACATCGATGGGAGCTGGTAGAGTGAGGTCAGCGTACTGTCGAATCATGTGTCGGAGGCTGAGGTAAGGGAGATAGGCAGCCAAAGGAGGAGGATCTTTTGGTAGGGGTTGGGGTAACAAGAAGGGTCGCCCGTATAGGAGTTCAAATGGGCTGAGGCCTGTGGGTCCTCGGGGAGCGACTCGGAGTCGGGTGAGTGCTATAGGTAGGAGTTGAGGCCAAGAAAGCTGAGTCTCTATGGAGAGTTTAGTGAGATGGTCTTTTATGAGGCAATTGGCCCTTTCAACCTTACCCAAGGACTGGGGGTGGTATGGTATGTGGAGTTTCCAAGTAATACCCAAAGCTTTGGAGACCTGTTGGGTGACTGCTGAGATGAAAGCAGGTCTGTTGTCAGACTGTATCCTTTTTGGTAGACCAAAGTGGGGAATGATGTCCTTGAGTAGGATCTCAGCCACTGTGGAGGGGCCTTCAGATGAGGTGGGGAAGGCTTCTATCCACCCTGTAAAGGTGTCAATTATAGTAAGGAGATACCGTAATTTTTTGTGTTTTGGCATGTGAGTGAAATCTATTTGCCAGTCTTCGCCTGGGAGATGACCCTGCATCTGATGAGTGGGGCCTGGGTGCCTCATTCTCCCTTGGGAACTGACTGCGACGCATGTGGTGCATTGTTGGTGTGTTTTGGTGATCAGTTGTCATTGGTGGGGGTGGTACATAATGGGCTCAAGGAAGCAGAAGGTGGCCTCCGGCCCAATGTGTAGGGTTTTGTGGATTTTTGTTAGCAGGGAAGGGACTAAGCTATTTGGGAGGGCCAGTTGGGAGCGCAGCATGATCCAGCCTGCATTCGTGTGGGCATTGGGATGGGCCATATATTGTTTTTGTTCATCTGGGGTATAATTGGGAGTTGTATCTTCAGTAAGGATGCCCATAGGAACTGGGTCGAGAGAGAGAGAGCTGTTTGTCTAGCAGTGTTGTCAGCCTTGTGATTTCCTATGGCTATCTCTGTGGTTAGGGGTTGATGGCCCTTGCAGTGGACAATGGCCACTTCCTGTGGGAATTTGAGGGCCTCAAAGAGTTTCGCTTTGAGTGGCCCATTGATGATGGGGTTACCCTTAGTTGTGAGGAATCCTCTTTCTTCCCATAAGTGGAAGTGTGTAATGTGCAATAAGGAAAGCGTATTTTGAGTCTGTGTATATTATGACCCTTTTGTTTCTGGACAATTGGAGAGCCCTAATGAGGGCTGTGAGTTCAGCCTTCTGGGATGTGATTCCTGTGGGTAGTGTCTGGGTCTCTAGAGTTTGGTTTAATGTAACTACATTGTACACTGCTCGCCGGTGGCCCTTGCAGTCAACTAGTGACCTGCCGTCTACAAATAGGGTGAAATCAGGGGAAGTGAGGGGAAGGTCCTTTAAGTTAGATGGAGGTTTGGAGAGAATATCTATAAGTTCAGTGCAGGAGTGGAAGGGTGGCTGTGAAGTGTCTTTCGGGTTGATTTGTGGAAGTAGTGTGGCAGGATTGAGTCTGGGGGAGAGTTGGAGAGATATTTCAGGATTTTCAATAAAGAGCAGATGGAACAATTGTATGCGTGATGGGGAGAGGTGTGCCAGGGCCTTATGTGTAAGGAGATCGGATAGACAGTGAGGTGAAAGTACAGTTAGGGGACAGTGTAGGGTGAGTTTGAGTGCCTCTTGTGTTAGAGTGGCTGCTGCTGCAAGTGCTCTGAGGCAGGTTTGCCACCCCCTGATGGTAGGGTCCAGTTGTTTAGAAAGGTAGGTGACAGCTTGTAACTTAGGGCCACACGGTTAGGTTAGGAGTCCTGTTGCAATTCCAGCCCTCTCATCTGTGTGTAAGAGGAAAGGCTTTGAAACATTAGGGAGAGAAAGGACCAGTTGAGTGACTAGAGATGTGACCAGCCGTTGGAAGGCCCTTGTGACCAATCCCGGGCTGGAGAGTGGGCCTTGGGGGGTTTCTTTGGCTGCTTTGTATAGGGGGGCTGCGTTTATAGCAAAGTTAGGGATCCAATGTCAGAAGAAGCCTACTAGACCCAGGAAGGAGAGGATTTCATCTGCATTGGTAGGTGGGGCAGGGTCTGGAGGGCTTGCAGACGATCTTGGGTTAGGGCCTTGGTAGTAGGTGTGAGTGAGACTCCCAGGAATGTGACTGTATTAGTACAGATTTGAGCTTTGTGTGGGGAGACTTGATACCTCAGGTTAGCCAGGAAATTTAGGATTTGGACTGTATCTTGTTTGGTGTGGTCAAAAGAGGTTCCACATAATAGAAGGTCATCTACGTACTGTAGTAGAGTACAGTGACTGGAGAGTGGGGCTTTGAGGAGATCCTTGGCCAAGGTCTGCCCAAAGAGATGGGGAATATCACGAAATCCTTGGGGAAGTACCGTCCATGTGAGTTGGCAGGCCAGAGAAGTGACTGCATCTTGCCATGTGAAGGTGAAAAGGAATTGGGACTCAGGATATAAGGGAATGGTGAAAAAGGCATCTTTGAGATCAAGCACTGTAAAATGGGTCATGGATGGGGGGATTTGGGAGAGGAGGGTATATGGGTTGGGCACTACTGGATGGATGGGAATTACAGCTTCAATGATTATTAGGAGGTCTTAAACTAGTCTATATGAGCCACTTGGATTTTTTATAGGCAAGATTGGGGTGTTGCAGGGGGAATGACATGGGATTAGGAGGCCCTCCTTGAGTAGGCGATCTATGATGGGCTTCAGGCCTAGTCAGTGGGTGTGGGAGATTGAGTATTGGGGTCTAGACGGGAATTGTGATGGATTTTTGAGTCTAATGAGGACAGGTTGGTGATGGGCGGCTATTGTTGGGGTGTATGTATCCCATACCATTTGGTCTATTAGGAGGTCTGGGTGTGGGTTGAGGCTGTGGTCTGTGTTGTCCATGATAACAGCCAGTAGGAGATGAGTGGGGGAGGGATAGGAGCAAATAGCTGGTAAATGTATAGAGGCTCCTAATTTACTGAGAATGTCTCAGCCCAAGAGGGGGACGGGGCAGGAGGGGATGACTAGGAAGGAGTGGGAGAAGTGGAGGCCATCCAGGCAGCAGGTGAGTACCGGTGTGCATGGGGGAATGGAAGGGGTGCCATTTATGCCCATGACCGAAACAGAGGATGGCATAGTGGGGCCAGAATAGCTCAGCAGGATGGAATATGTAGCTCCTGTGTCCAACATAAAGGAGATGGACTTACCTGCTAACTGGAGTTTTACCCTGGGCTCAGCGTGGGTCACTGGAGTTACTGAGTCTGGGCCTCATCAGTCGTCATCCTCCATCTCCAGCAGTTGGAAGGCAGAGTCCAATCCAGGTGAAGCCTCACCACGTGGAGGCATTGCGAGTCTGTCATCCCTTGGGTTAGGACAATCGGATTTCCAGTGGCCCATTTGCTGGCACAATGGGCACGGACTGGTAGGCTTTTAGGGATGGGGACACTGACAAGACCAATGGCCTTCTTGGCCACATTTAAAATGGCCCCAAGGGGGCCATGGTCCAGAGGGCTTTACTGCGGCTGGCCTCAGGGCAGCTACCAAGGCTTGGGTTTCTAATTGTACCTTTTGTTGGAGACGGGCCTGTCACTGTTGTTCTTGAGCTTCCTCTTGGCCATTAAAAACTTTAAAAGCCATCTTTACCAGGTTAGCCATAGGGGTTTGAGGGCTGTCTTTGGCCCTTTTTAGTTTTTTTTTAATATCAGGGGCTGATTGGGAAATAAAATAGGTGGCCAATACCGTGGCCCCGGCAGGGGTGGTAGGGTCTAGTCTGGTATATTGGGTGAGTGCCTCTGTGAGCCGGCTAAGGAAGGCTGCGGGGTTTTCATGGGGGTCTTGTATTATTTCTTGAAGTTTGTTAAAATTTACTGATTTGTTTGAGGTTGCCCTCATGCCTGCTAGTAGGCATTGGATCATCTGGTCTCCCGCCTGCATGTTGGTAGTTCCAATTGGGATCAGCCACTGGGACAGCATCAGCTCCTACAGGCATAGTGGGGTCTGTCATGTGGGTTTGGTCTGCATGCTCTCTGGCTGTGGCCTAGATGCTCTCCCTCTCCTCAGGGGTGAGTGTAGAGGTGAGGATCACATGAATGTCATGCCATGGGAGACTGTAGGCTTGGGCAAGGTATTGGAATTCTTTACTGTGTTGGGTGGGGTCTGCTGAGAATGACCCTAGTTGCTTTTCAATGGCGGACAAGTCTTGGAGGGAGAAGGCGACGTGAACGCGAACCAGGCCTTCAGGCCCTGCCACCTCACAGAGAGGTAAGATGGCTGCTGGGGTCTGTTCTCTGGGAGGGGCCTGAGCACCAGTTCTGGATTATATGGGAAGTGAGGGCGAGACAGCTGGAAGTTTGGGGCGTGGAGGGGGGCGAGGGCCGGTGGGTGGCATGGGTAGATCCTCTAACAGGTCAGAGATCGGGGAAGTTGGTGAGGTGGGTCGTCGGGGGGTTGTGGGCGGGCGAGGAGCATGCATGCAGAGGGGCAGGAGGAACATAGGTGGGGGCAAGACCTGAGGTCCCAAAAGGCCATAACGTAGGGTATTTCTCCCCATTTCCCCAGCCGATGGCAGAAATTGTCCAGATCGGTTAAGATTTGGTATTGTAAAGACCCCTCATGTGGCCATTGAGAATCATTATCTAATTTGTATTGAGGCCAGACTACAGTGCAAAGGCAGATGAGTCGGTTATGACAAAGTTCACCTTGTAAGCCTAGGAGCCAGAAGTTTTTTAACATTGGAGGGGGGTAAGAGATATAGGCGGTTTTGACTCGTTACTCCCCATTGGCATGGCAAGGCGAGGCGTCCCTCGCATTGAGATAAGGGACCTTATGGCGTGCGGAGGAGAGGAGACTGACTTGTGAGATGTATCTCGTGGGTGTCAGCTGTAGTTGGAAGGGGGGAAGGAAGGGTCTATCCTACTTACAGCCTCCTGTAGGCTCTTGAAAGTAGGGTGGTTGGCATCTGGCTTAGTGAGGAGGGGGGAGTTCAGCTGAGGGAGGCGAGCTACCACCTCTTCCTGGGTTTCAGCACCAACTGTTAGTGTCAGGTATTGGGCAGGGTAAAGATAGGAGTTAGAGTCAAAAAGAATTTTTGCAGTTTAAGGCTTTATTGGGAACTAAGGTTCCGGGCGAAGTTCCATGACTCAAGGAGTGAAAGGAGTCAGGGAAGTTGCGCCAGGGTATGGTGGAGTAGGGTTTTTAAGCTGCAGCAGTTCCGGGTTTAGGTTCGGGTGGGTCTTTCATGCCAAGTTGTGCTGTTTCTCGGTAATTGTTTGACCTTCAGTTTGTTCTGGAGAGCCACTGGGGCTTTCCGTTGGATTGTGCTGGCACTCGGTGATTGGTTGCCCTTCAGTTTCTTCCCAGGCGCTGGCGATGTTTCTCCCACATGCTGGCAAGAGGGCCATCCCCTTCCAGGGACATCCTGACAAAAGTCTTGTAATTGTATACAATATCAGTGATTCTGTCTTTACCATAGATGACTTCGGAGAAAAATTGTGACATCTTAACTATTATAGTAAGAAATAAATTATTATTTTACCAATTGCTTGAATTAAAGCCTCAATTACAATAGTTGGACAAATATGAAGTAGATGTTATTCAGAACACAGGAATGAAATGTAAAAAATAGTCCTTAGCCTAAAGAATTTTAGCATTTTGAGACTTGATACTATGGAAATACTAGAAAATAATTCAAAATTACAAGTAGTGACTAGTCAGGAAAATGAATTATGGAAGAGTTCAGGAATATGGAAAGATGAACTTAAATCAGAATGTGGTACTTGAATTCAACCTTGAAGAGAATCCTAGCAGATAGATCAAATTTTGGGGAAATGCGAGTAATGGGTTAAGAAGTTTCTATGAATTAAACATGTAAGTGAGCTTTATATATTTATCATAAAGTGACAAATTTTCTTGGCTAGATTAAGAGATATGTGGAGGAATCATTGGAAAAAAAATATACATATTAGCTATGTATACTTAGGCTACATTTTGGGGTTAAAAGGCAGAAGAACTTGGAAATACCTTTAT
Source organism: Panthera leo (assembly GCF_018350215.1). Taxonomy (NCBI): domain Eukaryota; kingdom Metazoa; phylum Chordata; class Mammalia; order Carnivora; family Felidae; genus Panthera; species Panthera leo. The sequence goes on from NC_056697.1 coordinate 7,932,805, forward strand.
TCATATAGTAGTTCCTATAAAAACTTTTTTTATTTACTATGAGAAAATATACAAATGAGTGACCTATCCAATAATATACAAAAATAAAGTGTCTTAATTTTTAATTGATGCAAAGTTCTCTTCCAGTTAAATAAAGTGATGAAGTGTGTGCATGTGTTTCCATTTATCCATGTATGTTCAAGCATATGTGTTTGCATATGAGTGTTGGAGTTGTCACTTATCACAATAAAGGTTGCAACTACCCAGCCAATTAGGCATGAGAAGAGCAAAGACTGGGTAAAGTGAGCTTTGTTTCACTTTGCTCCTAAGATATTCTGTCTCCTATGCTAATCAACAATGACATGTTAAGTCATCCAAATCTCTTATTAGAGGAAATGAACACACAGCTAGGCAGATTGATGAGATGACTGGTGTTTCCTCAGAAACTGAGCTCCTCTCCATCAGTCTCCTTTTGACAACATTGCTGAATATTATCAAATCTGTATCTAAAGCAATTCAGGTAAAGCATCTTCACTTGGCAAACAGGTTATGATTGCTTAGAAATTTATGCTGAGAGAAAAATCTAACATATCTCTCTGAATTATAATAATACACATCATTCTTAGAACAGTGCACTTTTTTGGAGTGCTTTCCACCATTAGTGTGTGCAACATATGTTTGACGTTGAGAGTCAGGTTTCACATTTTGTTTATACAAGGATGATGCAATAGTAGGTGGACAAAGCACTTCACTGATGATTATTTGGTCAATTAAGAGCAGAATGACAGACTCAAACTGTATTTCAAACCATGTACTTTCTTTTTTTATTTTTTATTTTTATTTTTTTTAAATATATGAAATTTATTGTCAAATTGGTTTCCATACAACACCCAGTGCTCATCCCAAAAGGTGCCCTCCTCAATACCCATCACCCACCCTCCCCGCCCTCCCACCCCCCATCAACCCTCAGTTTGTTCTCAGTTTTTAACAGTCTCTTATGCTTTGGCTCTCTCCCACTCTAACCTCTTTTTTTTTTTTTTTCCTTCCCCTCCCCCATGGGTTTCTGTTAAGTTTCTCAGGATCCACATAAGAGTGAAACCATATGGTATCTGTCTTTCTATGTATAGCTTATTTCACTTAGCATCACACTCTCCAGTTCCACCCACGTTGCTACAAAAGGCCATATTTCATTCTTTCTCATTGCCACGTAGTATTCCATTGTGTATATATACCACAATTTCTTTATCCATTCATCAGTTGATGGACATTTAGGCTCTTTCCATAATTTGGCTATTGTTGAGAGTGCTGCTATAAACATTGGGGTACAAGTGCCCCTATGCATCAGTACTCCTGTATCCCTTGGGTAAATTCCTAGCAGTGCTATTGCTGGGTCATAGGGTAGGTCTGTTTTTAATTTTCTGAGGAACCTCCACACTGCTTTCCAGAGTGGCTGCACCAATTTGCATTCCCACCAACAGTGCAAGAGGGTTCCCGTTTCTCCACATCCTCTCCAGCATCTATAGTCTCCTGATTTGTTCATTTTGGCCACTCTGACTGACATGAGGTGATATCTGAGTGTGGTTTTGATTTGTATTTCCCTGATAAGGAGCGACGTTGAACATCTTTTCATGTGCCTGTTGGCCATCTGGATGTCTTCTTTAGAGAAGTGTCTATTCATGTTTTCTGCCCATTTCTTCACTGGGTTATTTGTTTTTTGGGTGTGGAGTTTGGTGAGCTCTTTATAGATTTTGGATACTAGCCCTTTGTCCGATATGTCATTTGCAAATATCTTTTCCCATTCCTTTGGTTGCCTTTTAGTTTTGTTGGTTGTTTCCTTTGCTGTGCAGAAGCTTTTTACCTTCATAAGGTCCCAGTAATTCACTTTTACTTTTAATTCCCTTGCCTTTGGGGATGTGCCGAGTAAGAGATTGCTACGGCTGAGGTCAGAGAGGTCTTTTCCTGCTTTCTCCTCTAAGGTTTTGATGGTTTCCTGTCTCACATTCAGGTCCTTTATCCATTTTGAGTTTATTTTTATGAATGGTGTGAGAAAGTGGTCTAGTTTCAACCTTCTGCATGTTGCTGTCCAGTTCTCCCAGAACCATTTGTTAAAGAGACTGTCTTTTTTCCATTGGCTGTTCCTTCCTGCTTTGTCAAAGATTAGTTGGCCATACGTTTGTGGGTCTAGTTCTGGGGTTTCTATTCTATTCCATTGGTCTATGTGTCTGTTTTTGTGCCAATACCATGCTGTCTTGATGATTACAGCTTTGTAGTAGAGGCTAAAGTCTGGGATTGTGATGCCTCCTGCTTTGGTCTTCTTCAAAATTACTTGGCTATTCGGGGCCTTTTGTGGTCCCATATGAATTTTAGGATGGCTTGTTCTAGTTTTGAGAAGAATGCTAGTGCAATTTTGATTGGGATTGCATTGAATGTGTAGATAGCTTTGGGTAGTATTGACATTTTGACAATATTTATTCTTCCAATCCATGAGCAGGGAATGTCTTTCCATTTCTTTGTATCTTCTTCAATTACCTTCATAAGCTTTCTATAGTTTTCAGCATACAGATCTTTTACATCTTTGGTTAGATTTATTCCTCGGTATGTTATGCTTCTTGGTGCAATTGTGAATGGGATCAGTTTCTTTATTTGTCTTTCTGTTGCTTCATTGTTAGTGTATAAGAATGCAACTGATTTCTGTACATTGATTTTGTATCCTTCAACTTTGCTGAATTCATGTATCAGTTGTAGCAGACTTTTGGTGGAGTCTATCAGAGTTTCCATGTATAATATCATGTCATCTGCAAAAAGCGAAAGCTTGACTTCATCTTTGCCAATTTTGATGTCTTTGATTTCCTTTTGTTGTCTGATTGCTGATGCTAGCACTTCCAGCACTGTGTTAAACAACAGCGGTGAGAGTGGACATCCCTGTCGTGTTCCTGATCTCAGGGAAAAAGCTCTCAGTTTTTCCCCGTTGAGGATGATGTTAGCTGTGGGCTTTTCATAAATGGCTTTTATGATGTTTAAGTATGTTCCTTCTATCCCGACTTTCTCAAGGGTTTTTATTAAGAAAGGGTGTTGGATTTTGTCAAAGGCCTTTTCTGCATTGATTGACTCAAACCATGTACTTTCAATTACAGTTAGCCTTGAACTAAAATATGTTCACTTTTTTTCCATGACCAAGTAGTTGACTGTAGCCCTGGAAAAGGGGTTCTCAAACTTAAGCCAGCATCAGAATCACCTGCAGGTATGTTAAAACACAGATCACTGGGGTCTTTCCCCAGGGTTTCTCATTTAGTAGGTCTGGGGTCTATACCAAAGGTTTCTCATTTAGTAGGTCTGGAGTCTACACCCAAGTTTTCTCATTTAGTAGGTCTGGGGTATGCCCTGATTTATTTGCAGTTCTAAAAAGTTACCAGGTAATGCTGATGGTGATGATGATGCTGCTGGTCTGGAGACCAAGAATCACTGCCTTAAGAGGAAAAAACTGTAAAAGAAATTCTGTCTGAAGGAGTGACTTTTTGGCAGTTGCATTCTCTTGTCAGTATCTGGATGTTCTTTTGGAAGCTTTCCTGGGTTTCAGTGCTACATGATTCTGACATCTTTCTGGGAATAGTTTGCTCTTGTACACAAATAAATATTTTATTTCCTGCTTTGCTTTGACTTTCTAACCATATTTCATGGTTTCTCTGTCCAAGAGACAAACAGGCAATTCTCTAACAAAATAATTCTACCAATTGTGTTTTCTTAGATTGTTTTTCTGATATGCTGTTGCAATTACCCTATCCCTAAGTTCTCAGTGGTACCAATCATTTTAGAACCATTCTAGTTTGGTCAAAGTTTGGTCAATGTAATCAGCTCAGTCTGTCTGTTTGATGGATGGTCCAGATAAATTCATTGTCCTAAAGAAACTATTATCGATATGAATTATTCTGATTAGTCATGATAAGATTGTTTCTCAGGATCTTTCTAATCCAAAATGGCCCATGCATGGTCTTAAAGAAACTAACTAAAATCCTGGGCTACAGCCAGTGTAAAAATTGAAGGCTAAGAGGTAAAATTTCATCTTTATTCAAACTGTGTATATTATCCATATATGTATTAAATTTTTTTTCATCTAACTCCTATTATATGCCACTCTTCAGTGGGCTGGGAATATTTCAGTAAACTGAAGAACAAAGTCCACATTCATGAAACTCATATTCTCATGAAGAGAGATACAATAAATAAGGAAATAGATTAATAAGTCAGATAACTGGGACTACGGGGTGTGGAGTATTTTAGCTAGAAAGATCTGTCTGTGAAGATCTTTCTGAGGAGATGGCTTTTAGGCTGAGACCTGAATGATACAACGCATCTGTATCTCTGTGTGGTAAAGGTAATGGTGGAATTTGGAGTGATCATAGAGAACTTTAGGAAGATGTAATGGAAAGCTGCACATGTTTTGAATCTGAAAAAGCAGAGGCCTTGTTGCTAGAGAGTTAAAGAGAGTTTTATTTTCCTTTAAATTATACTGGAGAATCATGGAGAGGTGGCAGTGTCATACATATACATATACATATACATATACATATACATATACATATACATATACATATACATATACATATACACACACATATATGTATATATATATATGTATATATATATATATATATATACATATATATATATATATATATATATATATATATATATATATATATATATATATTCTGTTTATATATATAAAAGCAGAGGCCTTGTTACTAGAGAGTTGAAGAGAGTTTTATTTTCCTTTAAATTACACTGGAGAATCATGGAGAGGTGGCAGTGTCATATATATATATGACTATATATATAGTCATAATACCATAATAATACCATAATACCATAATACCATTATGCTGTAAGAGGGTGCTGGCTTGGTTAGACAGGTGCTTAAGGCTTCCCCATGTTATATCATGGGCAAGGACTTACATTTGTTGAGTGGCTTCAGGATGGGGAGTCCATGAATAGGCTTCTTCCATCTGGAAGAAGGGGCAGTGGCTGTTCATTCAGAGTCATTCTCTGGACGTTTTGGTTCACTGGAAGATATCTCAGGGGTCTCCACCATGCCATGGTATGGTTTCACCAACCGAGAGGGGATCCACAGATGTCCGGAATCTGAAAGAACACAAGCATATCGTCTACCCCAGGTGAGAAGTTTAGTGGGCCCAGACCATGTGGGCCCCTTTAGAGATTTTGTATAGTACTATAGGGTGAGAGGGCTTATATGGTTTTGAAGAATGTCGTTCAGCTGCTGTCAGTCCTCGAGGGTCAAGATTTAAGAAATTAAGAGTAATCATAGTGCGGTTGAGAAGCTGAAGTTGCAATGTGGGCAGCCATGGGTATGTTCCCCTTAGTTGTTGTTGTTGTTTTTGTTTTTTTTTTTTTTTAGCATATTTTTTAGTGTACTATGGGCTCGTTCTATAATAGCTTGGCCTTGTGGGTTATAAGGAATACTTGTAATATCCCGGATATTCCATAAAGCACAGAAGTCATGGAATGAAGAGGAGACATAGGCTGGGCCATTATCTATTTTAATTGTGTGGGGGAAACCCCAGGTTTCAATAGCATGCAAAATATGTTGAACGGACCTCTTTGGTTATATTTGGTGAGGCAAATATAACACCTGAGTAGGTGTCCCTAGATGCATGGATATATTTATGTTTACCAAATTCAGGGTAAACTGTAACATCAGTTTGCCAAACCTCATTAGGCTTGAGTCCCTGGGGGTTGTTCCTGCTGTGAAGGAAACAGAATAATAGTTGACAGTCTGAGCAGGAGCTAATGATTTCTTTGGCCTCATTTACAGTAAGGTTACATTGTTTGCTTAGAGCCTGCCAGTTTTGATGGTGAAGATTGTGGGAGCCTCTAGCTTCAAAGAAGGGATAACATTCTTGAGAGATGATGTTGTAAACTAAGGCATTGCCTTCAACAATGGGCCCAGTAAGGGACACATGGGAGGGAATGTGAATGAAAAAGAGCAGAGATGTGCGAGAGATTAGAGCTAATTGAATACTTTGGAGGAGAATAGCAAAGGCAGGGTCTGCAGGGAGGCAAAGAATATGAAAAGGGAAATTTTCCATTAAATGCAACGCATATTGAGAGTCATAGACAATGTTTAAAGGCTGGGGGAAAATTCCTATTGCTAATAACATGGCTTGCAATCCTAAATTGCAAGGAGCCAGGTCCAGTGTAAGAAATATGTTCCCAGTTTTCCCCAACTCTCCAGAGGCAAGAAACCTTGTGAAATTTCCCTAAGGCATCTGTAAACCCTGTGAGGGCATACTTAAATAGGTTGTTCTAACATGACTCCCCCAGGAATGATGTTAATCTTGTGGTGAATCTTAAACCAAGGGTCAGAGGGGAGCCCATAAACATTATTGCCCACATAGTTTGTAAGAACCAACTGCAGCTCCAGCGAATGAGGGATGGCCTTGTCAAAGGAAGCGCTACGAGTTGGCAAGTGGATGTTTTCAGGGTCCTGACCTAACAATTCCCAGCATCACTGACGTCCCCTTTGGATTAATGTTGAATATGAAGGCGGTGAGAGTACATTCAAGACTAAGGGGAGTGAAGAGCCATTCTATTTTTAAAACATTTTTAGCAGTGGCTTGTTCAATTAATGTGGTAGAAAAATCCTTAGTATTAAGAATATATAGCTACAGTGGAAAGTTGGGATCCTGCCTATCATAGCTTCGAGAGATGGGAATGGACTGATTATCGTCCAGCTCATTCTTTGCTGCTGGGGTGAACTGGCATGGTGATGTTAAGTTAGGATCACCAGAAAGCAGCACTAGGAAGTTGGTTAGGTGGGCATTAGTAATGCCCAGGAGGACAAACTCAGGTAATGGTGCCTAACAATTTTTGTACATCATTAACAGTATGAACATTATTAGGAATGGTCTGAAGAAGGGGGAAATTTTGAGTATTAAACATGTGTAGCCCCAAGTAAGAAAAAGTGGTCGACCTTTGTATTTTTCCGGGGGCTATTTTTGAACCTTGTCAGTTTAATAGGTCAGGGAGAACAGCAAAGAGCTTATCTACAGGTTGCTGATGCTGGGCACAAAAAAAGAATGTCATCCATGTAGTGGTAAACAATCCAAGAATGAAACTGCGCCCTCATTGGCTTTAAGGCTTCATTAACATAAAATTGGTACATAGGTGGGCTATTAAGCATCTCTTGTGGGAGGACTTTCCAATGGTAACAGTGTGTTGGCCAGCAGTGATTGAAAACAGGAACAGTAAAGACAAATTTTTTTTTTTTTTATCTTGTTCAGTTAAGGGGATTGTGAAAAGCAGTCTTCAAATCAATGATAAGAACCAGCCAATTTTGAAGCTACACTGAGGGAGAGGGTGTTCCTAGCTGCAAGGGGCCAAAAGGTTCAATTACTGCATTAATAGCTCTGAGATAATGATGAAGTCGCCATTTGCCAGTTTGTTTGTTTTTTTTTTTTAGGAACACAAAAGATTCCAAGGGCACCTACTAGGCTCTCTATGCCTGCCTTTTAATTGTTCATCCACTCATTGTTGGAGATGAACCATTCAGTCCCCTTTTGCTGGCCTTTGCTCAACCCATACAGGTTTGTTAGTTTTTCATTTCAATGGGAGGGTCTCAATTTGAGCAGTGGCTATGAAAAACTTGTTTTAAGCTGAATATTGCACTGACTCAACAAGTCTCTTCCCCACAAATTGATAGGGATATTCATCACGTAGGGCTCTATGTAGGCTATTTAGTCATCAGGCCTTAAACATTTGTATAAGGTGAGGCTTTGTCAGGAAGGCTGGGTGCCCCCAACCCCCACCAAGGTGGCTGTAGGGGCGGTAGCCCAGGGAGAAGTCCATTATGAGGAGGATATAACAGTTACATTAGCCCCTGTGTCAATCAACCCAGAAAAAAGTTTATCTCTGAGTTTAATTTGCAAGAGAGGTTTGTCTTGATAAATGTTGGTGAGCCAGTATTACTCTAAAGATGAGTTGGGAGTTAGTGCTGCCAAACCTGCCTTCTTTTCAAGGTTTCTTGACTGATCTGGGGACCCAATAAGGAAGGATAAGGAGCTGAGCCAGTCGCTGCCCTTTGTTAATGGTGATTAACTTAAAGACCTGTGCCATAATTTTAATGTCTCTGGTAAAGTCACTATCAATCACCCCAAGAATAACTAGGAGTCTGGCCTTAGTAGTGTTAGATCTTCCAATAAGGAGACCAACATAGCCTTTAGGAAGTGGACCAAATATGCCATTAGGGATGAGGTATACGTGCCCAAGCTGATTAAGTTTGATGGTCTCCTGGGATTCTAAATCTAGTCCTGTGCTTCCTCTGGTGGCGGCATGTAGGACCCCACGTATCTTAAGCAGCACCAGCCTTGGAGGGGAAAGGTGACTGTCTGTGGTCAGAAAGAAATTGTCCCCTACCTTTGTTTTCCTGGGTGCAGGACACCCGCTTGGAAGTTACCCGAACTGAGGGGACAGTCGTCTTTATCAAATTTGTATCTACAGATGTTTGCCCAATGATTTCCTTTTTTGCATCGAGAGCACAATCCTGGTGAAAGGGCGGGCCTACGCCGGCCGACTCCACCTTGTTCTGTGTCCTTCACCTTGACCACACCTCCTCCCCTTGAGTAACACTCCCCCCCCTCCACCTGCCTAACAGGACTCGCACCCTTCCCCAGCCAATTGGCTGAGGCCACAGCCTTTACCTCACCAACTGCCCCTAGGCCCCAATAAAACCTTTGTCCTTTTGAAACTCACTCTTTCCCCAGTATCTCACCGCTGCGTTGGTGCAGGTAGGGGATTGAGCTCGAGCTAGCTCGAATAAAGGCTCTTTTGCTTTTGCATCAGACTCGGCTCCCTAGTGGTCTTTGGGGATCACAGATTCTGGGCATAACACTGGCAAGTGGGAGGCTTGAATTTTTACCAAGAGACAATCCTTTTTTAAGTGACAACTTTTGCACAGCCAAAACAGGTTGTATCACATTGTCTAAGGGGCAAGGCAACTAGCTTTGTATTGTGGGATTCACTTCCTAAGTTTTGACAGTCTTTAACATATTTACTGATAGTGACTGTGAGGCTACTCACATTGGGTTTGATATGCTTAAGAATTCTTTTGCAGTCCTCATTAGCATTCTCAAAACCCAGGGAGAGAAGTAGTATTTCCGCTGCTTCTGAAAGAGTGGAGCTAGGCCGGCCAACTCCATTTTGTTCTGTGTCCTCCATCTTTTGTGACTATGTCCCCAACATGGCCCCCTTTCTGGGAAAACCACAGAAAGAAATTCCCGCTCAAACCTCAGACCATGCCTCCTCCCCTTGCATAACTTCCTGCTCTCCCGTTCAGACTTCCTGTTCAAACCACATCGGGCAACCTGCGCAACGGGACTCTGACCCTTCCCCAGCCAATCAGCTAAGGCCATGACCATCACCCCACCAACTGCCCCTAGATCTCTATAAAATCTTTGTGCTTTTGAAACTCGCTCTCTCCAGCATCTCACCGCTGCGTCAGTGCAGGTAGGGGATTGAGCTGAAGCTAGCTCAAATAAAGTCTCTTTGCTTTTGCATCAGACTTGGCTCCCTGGTGGTCTTTGGGGATCACGAATTCTGGGCATAACACTTCCAAATTATCAAGATATTTAAAGAGCCTCCTGAGGCAACTGATAAAGTCCATATAGTTTTCAGTGGTCCCTTGTCAAACATTAGTAAAGGACCCTGATGATTTTCCAGAAACAGGGATTTTGTGAAAAACACATCGCAGTATATCAGCATTGCTCTCTGACAATAATTGGGAGTTAAGCTTGTTGTGTTGGGTGTAAATATTGGCCTCTGCCAGATAATTATTTAAAAGGCACAGGAAAAGCAGCGTTGAGGTTCTGCATAGCATGAGTGACATAAGCATCATGAAATTCCCGAGCGAAGACAGCATATTGGGCCGGGGTCAGGATGATTTTCAGGAGGGAGCCCCAGTCCCAGGCACACATAGAATAAGTGTAACAGAACCAGGCAGGAATTCTGGCAGAAAAGCCAAGTGGCACTCAGAGATCTTGGTGGATCCAAGATGTATTTAACACCAGAGGGCTCAGAGGAGACTGATTCTCCAAAGATCTGAGCACTGAATGCAGTTAGGGAGGGTAATTTGTAGTCATCAGTTTCCATATCTGTGGGGGTTTTCAGGCACACAGCAAACGAAGAAGAACCTGGAGGAGGGGCCTCTAACCTAGAGACCAGAGTTTGTTTTAGCCCCATTGACCATCTTTGTCATACTTTATTCACTTCTCCAACATTCCCCCCTATCTTTTAAAAGAACTTTTAGTAGGCATCACCTTTCAGTTTTATAGGTTGGTACTCTTGGAAGGCTAGGATGTGTGCAGTAGTTTGGCAAGCAATAGTGTTTTCAATAAAACGTACCATGGCATTCAGTATACAGGGGCGGATGGATACAAGCAAAATTATGGAGAGGCGGGGCCCCACCAGGGCAGGAAGCTAGGATGCCTAATCCATGAGATCCCATCCTTTCCATTGATTGATACTTTCCTGTTGTCTGCATTGAATTCTTCCTTGAGTTACTTAACTTTGTTGTAACTATTCCTGACTGGTTTATGAAATAGTAATATTCCTCCTCCAGAAAGATGCAAATCCCTCCTCTTTCTGAAGTGAGGAGGTCGAGGGCTCACCTATTTTGGAGAATCACTGCCGCCAGAGAGTTTATTTGGCTTTGTAACATTACCAAAGAATTGCCACCTGTTCCATGTCTTCATTTAACTCTTGAGATAGTCTATGGTATAGTCTAATGGATGAATGTATGCCCCCAATGCAATTCATGCTCCTATCAGAAAGGGGAGCAGGATTGCCCATTTAGCCTGGGAGGTGGGGCTAAAGGCTGTTAGGAACTGATATTCAGTGTGCAGATATCTCTGGGGTTAGGAAGACAGAATAACATATCTGAGTCCAGTTGGCCTCTAAGCATAGGTAGGTCAAATTAGGACACAGATAAAACACCCCAGGAGTTGAACATAGGGTTGTATTCCTTGTTAAGGTTATATTTCCTCAGGCACTGTACCTTCAGATACTGTACAGATTAGATTGTTGGCATTTGTGAGATGGATCCCAGTGGCTAGGGGTCCAATTAAGACAGACATGTTGGTTTTGAGATTTTTCAGAAGCCTCCCAGGTCAAAGGGTTAGGAGTGGCTAAGTAAGCCCTCTGGCTGAGGGGCAAGAACATCCAGGTTTGGGTGTGATTATCTATTTTATAGAGGACTTGTAGAGTAGTGTTGGCCCAACTCTGGAGTGGAGAATTTGTAAGCATCTGATTGAGGATTGAAAGGTTCAAACCCTGGTAGGCTGCTGCAGGAGTGGTCTCCTTTATGGCTTGTATTACCCTGTCCTGGGTATCCTTTGTAAACTTTTAAGGGATCTGTCTTGCACCCCTCCCCTGTCTGAGATCCCCCATTGAGGAAGGTAAGTGTAGCAAGCTCACTTTCCTCTCTGGAGGCCCTTGTGATGTGGGTTCCTGACATTTTGGGTGATCTCTATGGTCCAATACTTAGTACTTGTGGCATCAATGACTGACAGAGAGTGGGTGTTTTTCCCTTGTAGCAATCTTTTTGGAGGGAGGTGAAGGCTCTGAATGCCCTTGACCCCCTTATTGTCATATAACAATCCTGGGGGCAAAGTGGGTAAGCAGCAGTTGTGAGGGTGAGAGAGGTTATCATAATATACAGGCAATACTTAATGATCCTCCCATCCAGAGGATGTATGTGAGACCCAGCATGCATCTTTTGTCTCATGTCCAGGTATTGGTGCTGTCTCTATCAGCCCACCAGTAAGAAGGAAGACCAGGGTTATGACACCAGTAAGGAGCAAGAGCTGGCAGAGTTGAATCCAAACCCCTGGGCTCAGTCCACATGTTGATTCCTCAAGCTTCTGCCATGAGCAGCCAGCCAGCTTCCAGAGTGTGGCTGGAGCACTGCTGGAGATCTCAGGGGCCAGTGTCTTTTTGAGGGTGAGCTTAAGCAGGTTGACTGGATCTGGATCACTTCACCAGTTTGAAGGTTCCTCTGAGTTGGCCTTCTTAACTCTGGAGCGATGGACACATGGGGGTAATACCTGAACCTGAATCCTCTATTTGGTTGTATGTCTGTAAGGTCCACCTCCAAGTCTTTGAAAGGGGCAGGTTTCTGGTAACTTTCAGGTCAGGTTTAGGGAAGATATGGTTTGCATATTTAGAGACCTATCCTGTTTTGTAGTTGTTTAAATAATCATGTGCCCATGGGGTCTTATTTTTATCTCCATAGAATAACAAGCACAGAATATTGCCTATACATGAAATATTGTGACAATTTTTTTCTGAAGTTTACCTCAAGTTGTCTAGTTTAGGCAAACAACAAACACTTCAAGACAATAATAACTAGATTTAACATCTATAATGGTACATTGTTGAAACATAGTTGTTATCTCTAAAAACCCCTCCTTTCCAGAGATAGCCACATTGAGACCAATGAATTTGTAGAACAAATCCAGTCTTAACAAATCTGGATTATTTACATAAGCTCAGCAAGAATAGTGATAGATCATGATGATCTTTTAAAGTTTGCTTTGCTGTAAGCTTTTATAAGGAATCTCTGGGTTGAACTTTTAGTAGCCTCTCCAGGCCAGAAGCCAAGCCAAATACTTGCCATCAGACAGGCCTGCAATACCTGTATAATTGGGCAAATTCCTCTTCACGAGGTCTCCAAGATATCCTGAGGTTCCTTCACCTGCCAGGAAGTGACCTTCTTTACTCACCTGGTGAGGTTGCTGGGAACTCTGTAGGAAAGGCACCAGGCCAACATTTCCAAGGGGATTTATGGCTCCATGTTTTATAAAGCCAACCCTAGTTCCTTAAAGCTGTCTGGTAGTATCTGAGTCTATGAATGTCATCCTCAAATATGACATTCCAGTCAAAGCCTTGGTAAAATAATCAGTATATGCAACGGTGGCCTGTTACAAGATAAACAGATTCTTATTGAACTTATGCAAACAATTGTAATTTCCATGAAAGAAAGAATACTCATTGAGAGTTTTTGAATTTCACAGGAATTATGTAGACAGAAAAGATAAATGCTTCAGTTGACAAATGAATACTTTATGGACTTTTTTTTTTTTTTTTTTTTTTTTGCATCCTAGATATCTTAAGAGAAAGTTTCCTTAATCTGGAAGAGAAAACAGTAGAGAAACACCAACATTTTCAACAAGAATCACAAACTATATTCTTCCTTAGTTCATTTAATCCCATGTTCCTAATTCTTGGTCAATTTGAATGCCACTTTTTAGTTCTAGAAATTCTTACCCATTTTAGTATTAATTTCAAAGATGTCAAATACCTGTATTTGTCCTCAAAGTCCTTTTTATAAATCTCCTTGAAGGAGAAACATATTTTGAGAGAGGATAAAAATGATTATAATGACCAAATCTCAGAAATAAACATCGCTAAAGATCTGATGAGAGTTCATTATGAAGCAATTGACAAAGAAATTCAGTTATCTCTGTGACACATACCATTTCGAGTAATCAGAATATTAAGTAATGACCTTATATCAAAACGTTAAAATTTTAGGAATTGCATATATTTGGGCAGTTACAGCATTTACCTGTGCAATACAACATAAGGTTTCCCATTTATGATAGTGCTTTTCCAAGTAACATAGCATCCCAAATAAAAGGGCCTAATTGGTCAAGAAGACTTCATTTACCATTTAAATCCTGAGAAGTTTGTTAAAACCCCCAGAAGTCATAAGTGCATCATAAATAGGATTACAGATCATTACAAATCTTAAAATTTTGTTTATTTAACACATGTGGGAATAAAAGATCCCAAAGGTGAACGTATAGCATTATACAGTTGTTATCAAAACCTAGCTTCTTTAACATTGAGAAGTTTTAACTAAGTAATCAAAGTAATCAAAGTAATCAAAGACCTGATAAAGATGAAACCTAAAACTTTGATTTCCCAAGAGGACAGATCTTTGTTTGCATTGTCTTATCAAGAGCAGACCAACATTTCAAGAAAACTTTGTCATTTGAGCAGAGAGAAAAAGCAGAATTTCAACCTTATATCAGTGTACTTTTAAAATTCCATTCATCTCAACCTTCTACAACTTTCTTTTGTGTTCAAATTTTGTCCCAAAGCCATTTCTTTCCAAATAACCATCTCATTTAGGACAGAATTACTTTCTTCTGCCCTCAACAAAACTGTATCTCCATTCCTTATATCTTTCTTATATACCTCTTACTTTCCTGCATACAGGGTTGCTTTCTTTATTTTCATCAGTCTTAAACACACTTAGCAGAATTTTAACTAACAGGAAAACTTATTCTCCAATTGAGGACTTAGTAACCAACTGAGAGGTGTGTTGCATCCACAAGACTCCTGAAACAGAATGCTATGGGCACCAGTAACAGCCACAACAAAGTTTATTGCAATGAGAGGCAAGGCCGACTGGTCAGGATCAACACTCTTGACCAGAGTGCGGCCTCGAACAGCTGGGGTACAGAGTTTTTATAGCCTACCATATCCTGTTACCATTACCTGGGAACAGAACGAAGAAATAGTTCCCAGATGGGGGTGGAAAGAGTTCAGACCTGCCCTTGCCTCAATCCACTCAAACACTAATCCAGTTGATTTTCCTTGAACTTTTTTTCCCTTGATTAATAGGATAAGGCTGTTTTCTCTTAATCTACACTGTTAAAACAAAGCTGTTATTTCTTAAGGCTACAGGTTAGCCCTACACTACAACTTAACCCTTACGAGGTGTTTACATCAGAATTTCTTAGATGGTAAATTCATGAACCAATTAAGTACAAACATGTTTTCCAATAGGTCTGAATAACCTTAATTTCTCAGCAATAAGAAGTTAAAAACACAAACCTATGTTCAAAAATCGAAGCTTTAGCATTCCATCTTATTTAGAAAGTTCAAGACCTTGAAAGTTATTTTAACAAGTACAGACAAAATTGACTATCATTAACAAATTACAACATGAGCTTATTTGACCTTTGCTGATAACTTTAAAGACAGATCCAATAAATTGAAATTAGTTTAAAGATTGAATATGTTTTATCTGCGTCCACCTAAAAGTCAATCATTTTTTCCCCATTGTCAATTTTCATTTGGGACACCAGTGGAGATATCTGAAATGGGTTATCCAGGGGGGTACATTTTGCTCCTTGACTTGGAGGGTGGGAGGAGGAAACAATGGTGACTGAGGCAATGAAGATGGCATAGAACCACACCCAAGTTGATGCAGAAACATGAGGGGAAGGGGAAGGCAGAAGCAGCAACTGCTTGCAAATCTTCCTTAAAGTCCCTGTACTGAGGTAGACTAACTGCAGTTGGCTCCAGTTATAGACATTAACCTGGGAAATGAGGGAGAATCCATCACATCTATTAGACATAGGAACGGGGAGAGAGAGTCAGTGTCCCCTTTTAGTCTGATTCTATCTCAGTTAGACCATTAAGGTCCCCTTCTTGTGGTTCCTCCTGATATCGGCTGGGTTTTGGGACTTTCCCTGGAGGGAACGCTTACTTAAAGGACACTTGGGGGAGCTTCTGGGAAGATGGAGATGTAGGATGATGCTGAGCTCACCGCATCCTGCAGGTCACTTAGATTCCACCCACACCTGCCTAAATAACCCAGAAAATCACCACAAGACTAGCAGAACAGATTCTCTGGAGGCAAGCATAGACGAGAGGTACAGGGAAGAGGGTAGGAAGGGTGGAGAGGCAGTGAATACTACACAGACTGGCAGGAGGGAACCGGGGCAGAGGGACAGCCCGCCAGCAAAGCAGAGCCCCTGAGTCTGGCTGGCAAAAGTGGAGGGGACAGATGGAGTGTGTTCTGACAGCAAGCAGGACTTAACATCTGGAAGGTTATAAGTTAACAGCTCTGCTCTGAGAATGGGAGGGCTGGAGGACAATGGGAGGGAGAGTTGTTGAGCCCCAGACGACAGAGCTCAGCTTGGCGGGGAACAAAGGCACTCGCCAGTGCCATCTCCCTCGCGCACCACCCAGCCAAAATTCCAAAGGGAACCAGTTCCTGCCAAGGAACTTGCTTGCACAGCTCAAACACCAAACGCTGTGCTTCTGTGGATCCATCCCTCTGGCGGCAGGTCTGACTCCCTCCCGGTGCCGCAGGGCCCCTCCTGAAGCAGATCTCTGAAAGAAAAGCTAGCTGAGCCTGCCCCTCCCGCCCCTGTGCACCTTGCTGATCCACCCTAACTAATACGCCAGATACTCAGCACCACAAGCCTGGCAGTGTGCAAGTAGCCCAGACGGGCCACAGCACCCCACAGTGAATCCCGCCTCTAGGAGAGGGAAAGAGAAGGCACACACCAGTATGACTGTGGCCCCAGTGGTGGGCTGGGGGCAGACATCTGGTCTGACTGTGGCCACGCCCACCAATGCAAGTTATTCAAGACAGCACAGGGGAAGTGCCCTGCAGTCCTGCACCACTCCAGGGACTATCCAAAATGACGAAATGGAAGAATTCCCCTCAAAAAAAACGTCCCAGAAATAATGACAGCTAATGAACTGATCAAAAAGGATTTAAACAATATAACAGAAAGTGAATTTAGAATAATAGTCATAAAATTATTCACTGGGGCTGAAAACAGTATAGAGGACAGCAGAGAATCTATTGCTACAAGGGACTAAGGAACAGCCAGGAGGAGCTAAAAAATGCTATTAATGATCTGCAAAATAAAATGGAGACAACAATGGCTCAGATTGAAGAGGCAGAGGAGAGAATAGGTGAACTAGAAGATAAAATTAGGGAAAAACATGAAGCTGAGAAAAAGAGAGATAAAAAAAATCCAGGAGTATGAGGGGAAAATTAGAGAACTAAGTGATGCACTAAAGAGAAATAATCTACACATAATTGGTATTCCAGAAGAGGAAGAGAGGGAATGGTGCTGAAGGTGTACTTGAAGAAACAATAGATGAGAACTTCCCTGACCTGGTGAAGGAAAAAGGCATTGAAATCCAAGAGGCACAGAGAACTCCCTTCAGACATAACTTGAATCAATCTTCTGCATGACATATCATAGTGAAACTGGCAAAATACAAGGGTTAAGAGAAAATTCTGAAAGCAGCTAGGGATAAACGTGCTGTAACATATAAAGGGAGACCAATAAGACTCATGACGGATCTCTCTACTGAAATTTGGCAGGCCAGAAAGTAATGGCAGGAGATCTTCAATGTGATGAACAGAAAAAATATGCAGCTGAGAATCCTTTATTCAGCAAGTCTGTCATTTAGAATAGAAGGAGAGAGAAAGGCTTTCCCAAACAAACAAAAACCGAAGAAATTCGTCACCACTAAACCAGCCCTACAAGAGATCCTAAGGGGGATCCTGTGAGACAAAGTACCAGAGACATCGCTACAAGCATGAAACCTACGGACATCACAATGACTCTAAACCCATATCTTTCTATGATAACACTGAATGTAAATGGACTAAACGCGCCAGCCAAAAGACATAGGGTATCCAAATGGATAAAGAAACAAGATCCATCTATTTGCTGTCTACAAGAGACTCATTTTAGACCTGAGGACACCTTCAGATTGAGAGTGAGGGGATGGAGAACTATTTATCATGCCACTGGAAGTCAAAAGAAAGCTGGAGTAGTCATACTTATATCAGACAAACTAGACTTTAAATTAAAGGCTGTACAAGAGATGAAGAAGGGCATTATATAATAATCACAGGGTCTATCCATCAGGAAGACCTAACAATTATAAATGTCTATGCACCGAATACCAGAGCCCCCAAATATATAAAACAATTACTCACAAACATAAGCAACTTTATTGATAAGAACGTGGTAATTGCAGGGGACTTTAACACCCCACTTACAGAAATGGATAGATCATCTAGACACATGGTCAATAAAGAAAAAAGGGCCCTGTATGATACATTGGATTAGATGGACTTGACAGATATATTTAGAACTCTGCATCCCAAAGCAACAGAATATACTTTCTTCTCGAGTGCACATGGAACATTCTCCAAGATAGATCACATACTGGGTCACAACACAGCCCTTCATAAGTATACAAGAATTGAAATCATACCATGCATACTTTCAGACCACAATGGTATGAAGCTTGAAATCAACCACAGGAAAAGTCTGGAAAACCTCCAAAAGCATGGAGGTTAAAGAACACAGTACTAAAGAATGAATGGGTCAACCAGGCAATTAGAGAAGAAATTAAAAAATATAGGGAAACAAATGAAAATGAAAATACAACAATCCAAACGCTTTGGGATGCAGTGAAGGCAGTCCTGAGAGGAAAATACATTGCAATCCAGGCCTATCTAAGAAAGAATAAAAATCCCAAATACAAAATGTAACAGCACACCTAAAGGAACCAGAAGCAGAACCGCAAAGACAGCCTAAACCCAGCAGAAGAGAAATAATAAAGATCAGAGCAGAAATAAATAATATAGAATCTAAAAAAACTGTAGAGCAGATCAACGAACCAAAAGTTGTTTTTTTGAAAAAATAAACAAAATTGTTAAACCTGTAGCCAGGGTTCTCAAAAAGAAAAGGGAGATGACCCAAATAGATAAAATCTTGAATGAAAATGGAATTATTACAACCAATCCCTCAGAAATACAAGCAATTATCAGGGATTACTATGAAAAACTATAAGCCAACAAACTGGACAACCTGGAAGAAATGGACACATTCATAAACACCCACACCCTTCCAAAACTCAATTAGAAGGAAATAGAAAGCTTGAACAGACCCATAACCATTGAAGAAATGGAATCGGTTATCAAAAATCTCCCAACAAATAAAAGTCCAGGATCAGATGGCTTCCCAGGGGAGTTCTACCAGATGTTTAAAGCAGAGATAATACCTCTCCTTCTCAAGCTATTCCAAAAAATAGAAGGGGAAGGAAAACTTCCAGACTCATTCTATGAAGCCAGTATTACTTTGATTCCTAAACCACACAGAGACCCAGTAAAAAAAGACAGCTACAGGCCAATATCCCTGATGAATATGGATGCAAAAATTCTCAGTAAGATACTAGCAAATCGAATTCAACAGCATATAAAAAGAATTATTCACCATGATCAAGTGGGATTCATTCCTGGGATGCAGGGTTGGTTCAACATTCGCAATTCAATCAATGTGATACATCACATTAATAAAAGAAAAGATAAGAACCATATGATCCTGTCAATCGATGCAGAAAAGGCATTTGACAAAATCCAGCACCGTTTCTTAATAAAAACCCTGGAGAAAGTCAGGATAGAAGGAACATACTTAAACATCATAAAAGCCATTTATGAGAAGCCCACAGCTAACATCATCCTAAATGGGGAAAATCTGAGAGCTTTTTCCCTGAGATCAGGAACACGACAGGGATGTCCACTCTCACCGCTGTTGTTTAACATATTGTTGGAAGTGCTAGCATCAGCAATCAAACAACAAAAGGAAATCAAAGGCATCAAAATTGGCAAAGATGAAGTTAAGCTTTCACTTTTTGCAGATGACATGATATTATACATGGAAATTCCGATAGACTCCACCAAAAGTCTGCTACAACTGATACATGAATTCAGCAAAGTTGAAGGATACAAAATCAATGTACAGAAATCAGTTGCATTCTTATACACTAATAATGAAGCAACAGAAAGACAAATAAAGAAACTGACCCCATTCACAGTTGCACCAAGAAGCATAAAATACCTAGGGATAAATCTAACCAAAGATGTAAAAGATCTGTATGCTGAAAACTAAAGAAAGCTTATGAAGGAAATTGAAGAAGATATAAAGAAATGGAAAAACATTCTGTGCTCATGGATTGGAAGAATAAATATTGTCAAAATGTCAGTACTACCCAAAGCTATCTACACATTCAATGCAATCCCAATCAAAATTGCACCAGCATTCTTCTCAAAGCTAGAACAAGCAATCCTAAAATTCATATGGGACCACAAAAGGCCCCGAATAGCCAAAGTAATTTTGAAGAAGAAGACCAAAGCAGGAGACATCACAATCCCAGACTTTAGCCTCTACTACAAAGCTGTAATCATCAAGACAGCATGGAATTGGCACAAAAACAGACACATAGACCAATGGAATAGAATAGAAACCCCAGAACTAGACCCACAAACGTATGGCCAACTAATCTTTGACAAAGCAGGAAAGAACATCCAATGGAAAAAAGACAGTTTCTTTAACAAATGGTACTGGGAGAACTGGATAGCAACATGAAAAAGATTGAAACTAGACCACTTTCTCACACCATTCATAAAAATAAACTCAAAATGGATAAAGGACCTGAATGTGAGACAGGAAAACATCAAAACACTAGAGGAGAAAGCAGGAAAAGACCTCTCTGACCTCAACCGTAGCAATTTCTTACTTGACACATCCCCAAAGGCAAGGGAATTAAAAGCAAAAATGAACTACTGGACCTTATGAAGATAAAAAGCTTCTGCACAGCAAAGGAAACAACCAACAAAACTAAAAGGCAACCAACGGAATGGGAAAAGATATTTGCAAATGACATATCAGACAAAGGGCTAGAATCCAGTCTATCAATCTATAAAGAGCTCACCAAACTCCACACCTGAAAAACAAATAACCCAGTGAAGAAATGGGCAGAGAACATGAATAGACACTTCTCTAAAGAAGACATCGAGATGGCCAACAGACACATGAAAAGATGCTCAATGTCACTCCTCATCAGGGAAATACAAATCAAAACCACACTCAGATATCACCTCATGCCAGTCAGAGTGGCCAAAATGAACAAATCAGGCGACTATAGATGCTAGAGAGGATATGGAGAAATAGGAAGCCTCTTGCACTGTTGGTAGGAATGCAAACTGGTACAGCCACTCTGGAAAACGGTGTGGAGGTTCCTCACAAAATTAAAAATAGACCTACCCTATGACCCAGCAATAGCACTGCTAGGAATTTACCCAAGGGATACAGGAGTGGTTATGCATAGGGGCACTTGTACCCCAATGTTTATAGCAGCACTTTCAATAATAGCCAAATTATAGAAAGAGCCTGAATGTCCATCAATTGATGACTGGATAAAGAAACTGTGGTTTATATACACAATGGAGTACTACATGGCAATGAGAAAGAATGAAATATGGCCCTTTGTAGCAACGTGGATGGAACTGGAGACTGTTATGCTAAGTGAAATAAGCCATACTGAGAATGACAGATACCATATGTTTTCACTCTTATGCGGATCCTGAGAAACTTAACAGGAACCGATGGGGGAGTGGAAGGGGGGAAGAAAAAGGAGGTTAGAGTGGGAAAGAGCCAAAGCATAAGAGACTCTTAAAAACTGAGAACAAACTGAGGGTTGATGGGGGGTGGGAGGGAGGGGAGGGTGGGTGATGATTGAGGAGGTCACCTTTTGGGATGAGCACTGGGTGTTGTATGGAAACCAATTTGAGAATAAATTTCATATATTGAAAAAAAGAATGTAAAAAAAAATAAAAAAATAAAGGACACTTAATGTCCTTTCCCCTTGCAGTAGGTTCATATTTATGGCCTTCCCAGCCCCCTGCTCTGATCCCCTGGAGAGCCTCTTGATACTGGCGGATGTGGACTGGCATCTGGATAGCGACTGCGCCTGGCCAGGGTACAATCTGGCTGCTGGTCCTTGTAAGGGAGGGTTCTCTGGCCCCAAAGAGGGGGAGAAATGGGTGTTGGTGGTGGTGTGACAGATGGGGGAGGAGTTTCAAGTTCAGGGACAGGGGGGAAGGAGCCTGATGTGTCATGAGGAAGCAGAACACTAGGGGAGCAGTGGGTTGCTTCATAGGCTCCCTAGGTGAGTTTCCAGATAAAGTGGCTAAAACCTTTGCCTGGCTCTTCTTACTTTGAATGAATCACACCCAAGGCGGAGGATTTGGGGCAAATCAAGCCAGGTGTCGATGCATGGGAATTGATCAGATTGACTAGAGTCTCTGGAGACTACATGCCAGATACAGTGGACCATCAGGACATCCGAGGTTCCACCAGAGGGCCTCTACACACCAAAAGTGGGCCATTTTAACTCACACAGAGTCCCCAGTGTTCTGGGGGTTATCCCAATTCCACAGTCTCCTAAAAACCCCTTCCTTGCTCCCTCCTGACCCAACAATGCACCCATGAGGTGGAGTTGCAGAGACAGTCAGAGGGACAAGGGTAACCTCTCCAATGAGGACACCAGCCAGATGCCTTCCTGGCCGTGTTCTGAAGGAACCCAGGCAACGCTCAGCCGCAGCAGTCCCAGCTCTGCAACCCATGATCAGAAACCACTCTGATATCACCACAAACCATGTGCCATCCATCATGGAATAGCAGATGGGCCCACTCAGACTCCATGGGTCCCTGGGGACCCAAAGGGCACCTGCCCATGGAGCCACAGACTTGAACTTGGCAGGCAAGCTAGACCAAGTGGAACATTCACACTCACATACATACCAGAGGTTATTACATTCCCTCCCATAGAATTTCTACCTGTGAGACTTCTGAAGTCTCAGGGAGTGATCAGGTCCCCCTTCCAGTCTTGAAAGTAGACATAACTAGATTGGGCTCCAGCCTTACCAGTTCCAGCATCAGGTCCAGGTCCTCACCTGCCAATCTCCTCCAGTCAGGCAGGAATGGTGGAACAGGGGCCGGCTTGATGCAACTGAGCAAAAGACTGCCAAAATTCAGACAGAACACTCTCTCCCTTGCTATCCCTCATTCTGTCACCACCTCGCGGTTCTCCCAAGCTGGTGGCAACAATGGGCCAGTGCAGTTAGATTTCCTGGTCAGGGAACCAAATATGTTATAGAACCAGGCTGGAACGCTGGCAGAAAAACCAAGTGGCACTCAGAGAACTTGGTGGATCAGAGATTTACTTAACACTGGCGGGGTCAGAGGAGAACATTTCTCCAAAAATCTGAGCACCAAATACAAGTGGGGAGGGTAAATTATAGCCATCAGCTTCCATATCTGTGGTGGTTTTCATGCACACAGCAAATGAAGAAGAACCTGGAGGAGGGGTCTCTAAGCTAGAGACCAGAGTTTGTTTTAGCCCCATTGACAATTTTGGCATACTTTATTCACTTCTCCAACACTTACAATTGTAGGTATGGTAATGATACTATTCAGGAATAGCCACTACTGATTGTGTCACATAAAAAGAGAGAGGGAGAGAGGGGAGGGGCCAACATGGCAGAGAAGTAGGGAGATCCATACTTCCAGAGTCCATATTTCCAGTTCCAAAGAAGTGCAGAATCCAAAGGACTTTGAACACCAGAGTCTGGAAGGAAAAGAGACTGAATCTACCAGGAAGGGGAAAGCTGGAAAAAAGATAGGTGGGTAATTGTGAACTGGGGGAGATTAAAAAAAAAACAAACGCCCTCGTGGTCACGGAGGGGAGGGACCCCCTTCTGTGGGGAGACAAAGTAAAGAGAAAGAGTGGCTAGGGAAGCATAGGACCATATCTGGACAAGAGAAAAACCTCAGTCTGAGACTGAGAGAGATCTGATCTCTAACTGTGGGGTTTTCTTTGATGGGAGCCAGCTCCTTGTTTGAGTACGTGGGGAGGAGGGGAGTCAGGGGTTCAGTCTGCAGTTAGAAAAAGTGGTTCCCTCCCCGGAGGGCTGCATGATAGTAAAAAGCTTGCCTGCGTCTGCCAACCCCAGGCTCAGGGGCTAGGCTGAGGGTGTAGTCTGCAGTAGGAAAAGATGGCCATCTCCCTGGAGTGCTGTGGGAAAAGACAAAGCCTGTCTGCATCCTCCACCCTGAGGGCTGGCAGTGAAGGCGGTGGCTCTCAGTCCATAGTAGGAGAAAGCGGTCCTTCCTGAAGTACAGCGACAGACAAAGCAGCCAGGACCCCATATTGGGCTGCACTGAGAGGCGCTTCCCCAGCTCCAGAGCACATGGAGATGTACTTTAAATCCTAGCCAAGCGCAGGGTCAGGGGAGTTTCTGGAGTGAGAAGGACTGCCCCATCTGCACCAGAGGGAACAGTGAGGACTACTGAAATGGAGTCCACTGGGTCCAGTTCCATGGAGAAGAGACTGGGGGATCACCATTTCCTGACCCCACCACCACCAAGGTGGGGCCTCAGGGATCACTCCTGGGGCCCATAGTGTAGGTGGGTCCAGATTACACCAAACCATACCCTTTCACATTGGGTAACTGCTTATCCACCAGGGCAGCACAGACCCTGTGGAAAGCTCCTCCCTACAAATGATGCAGCATTGCTTGGATTAACCTAGGTCAACTCTGGATATATAGATATATTCTCCCCCCACCCTCATTTCTCCTCCTTATATCTTTCCTCCCCTAGGCTGGTTACCCGGGTTATTGGTCTGTCTAAACAGATATATTTAATCCATTTTCTTGATATATGTTTTACACCTCCTTTACACTCCTTTCTCTCTTTCTGGAATAATCAAGCCATATAGTTTCTCTGTCTGGGTAATTTTATCTTTGTTTTGTTTTCCCCTCCTCCTTTATTTTCCTTTCTCTCTCTTTGGATTAAGACTTTTAGTCTCTGCTTAATCAACGTTTGTCCCTCCCACCCCACCCCCGACTCCTGTCATTTCTCTCTTTACGTGCTCTTCCATCAGCACCACCTCCACCCTCTTCTTTACTTTAGTTGGTGCCTTGGGTTTTTTTATTTTAGTTTTTTGTTTTTAGTTTGAGAAAATAAAACAGTTTCTTTATCTGTTTTCCTTTACAGGGCTACTCCAAGGAACAAATCAAAGAACATCTGGTGGAGGGTCCAAAATATCACTACAAGTAGGGTAATAAAATAACCAAAGTCACAAAAACAGAGAGCAAGTAACAATCTCCAAAAAAACCAAAACACCATCTGAAGGACCAAGCCCTGGACAGTGTATGAACCTCCTTTAGTATAGCAGTGCTAACAGGTGCAGAGCACACAACAAGCTTTTAAAACACATAAGGAACAGAAAACTAGCCACAGTGATGAAATGGAAGATTTCTCTTCAAAAGAAATTCCAGGAAGTAGCGACAGAAAATGAATTGATCAAAACCGATTTAAGCAATATAACTGAACAAGGATTTAGAATAATAGTCATAAAATTAATTGCTGGGCTTGAAAAAAGCAGAGAGAACAGCAGGGAATCTATTGTTACAGAGATCAAGGGACTAAAAAATAGACATGAGGAACTTAAAAATGCTATAAATCAGGTGCAAAATAAAATGGAGGTGGCCACAGTGCAGATTGAAGAGGCAGAGGGGGTAGAATAGGGGAAGTAGAAGATAAAATTACAGAAAAAGAGGAAGCTGAGAAAAAGATAAAAAAAATCGAGGAGTACAAGGGGAGAATTAGAGAACTAAGTGATGCAATCAAACATCCATTTCATAGGAATTCCTGAGGAAGAAAAGAGAGAAAAAGGGGCTGAACATGTGCATGAACAAATCATAGCTGAGAACTTTCCTCATCTGGGGGAGGAAACAGGCACTGCAGTCCAAGAGGCACAGAGAACTCCCTTCACACATAACTTGAATCAATTTTCTGCATGACATATCATAGTGAAACTGGCAAAATATAAGGATAAAGAGAATTCTGAAAGCAGCTAGGGATAAACGGGCCTTAACATATAAAGGTAGACACATAAGAGTAGTAGAAGACCTATCTATTGAAACTTGGCAGGCCAGAAAGAAATGGCAGAAAGTTGTTCAATGTGATGAACAGAAAAAATATGCAGCCAAGAATCCTTTATCCAGCAAGCCTGTCATTCAGAATAGAAGGAGAGATAAAGGTCTTCCCCAACAAAAACTGAAAAATTCATCACCACTAAACCAGCCCTACAAGAGATCCTAAGGGGAGACTCTGTGAGTTGTCTTTGTTGTAAGGACCACAAAGGACCAGAAACCCTACTACAAGCATGAAACCTACAGATATCATAATGACTCTAAACCCATATCTTTCAACAATAGTAACATTGAATGTAAAGAGAATAAATTCTCCAACCAAAAGACATAGGGTATCAGAATGGATCAAACAAACAAAGAAACAAACACAACAAGACCTATCTATTTGCTGTACACAAGAGACTCACTTTAGCCCTGAGGACACCTTCAGATTGAAAGTAAGGGGATAGAGAACTATATATCATGCTACCGGAAGTCAAAAGAAAGCTGGAGTAGCCATACTTATATCAGACAAACTAGACGTTAAATTAAGGCTGTAACAAGAGATGAAGAATGGCATTATGTAATAATTACAGGGTCTATCCATCAGGAAGACCTAACAATTATAAATGTCTATGCACCGAATTCAGAATGCACCCAATTATATAAAACAATTAATCACAAACATAAGCAACCTTATTGATAAGAATGTGGTAGTTGAAGGGGACTTTAATACTCCACTTACAACAACGGGTAGATCATCTAGACAGAGAATCAATAGAAGAAACAATGGCCCTGAATGATACATTGGACTGGATGGACTTGACAGATATATTAAAACTCTGAATCCCAAAGCAACAAAATACACTTTCTTCTCGAGTATACATGGAACATTCTCCAAGATAGATCACATACTGCGTCACAAAACAGCCCTTAATAAGTATAAAAGAATTGAGATCATACCATTCATATTTTCAGACCACAATGCTATGAAACTTGAAAACAAACACAGGAAAAAGTCTGGAAGACCTCCAAAAGCATGGAGGTTAAAGAACACCCTACTAAAGATTGAATGGGTCAACCATTATTGAGAATAAATTAAAAAATGTATGGAAACAAATGAAACTGAAAATAGAACAATCCAAATGCTTTGGGATGCAGCAAAGGAAGTCCTGAAAAGAAAATACATTGCAATCCAGGCCTATCTCAAGAAACAAGAAAAATCCCAAATACAATATCTAACAGCACACCTAAAGGAACTAGAAGCAGAACAGCAAAGACAGTCCAAACCCAGCAGAAGAAGAGAAATAATAAAGATCAGAGCAGAAATAAACAATATAGAATCCAAAAAACAGCAGAGCACATCAATGAATCCAAAAAGTTGTTTTTTTTGAAAAAATTAACAAAATTGATAAACCTCTAGCCAGGCTTCTCAAAGAGCAAAAGGGGATGACCCAAATAGATAAAATCACCAATGAAAATGGAATTATCACAAACAACCCCTCAGAAATACAAGCAATTATGAGGGAATACTATAAAAAAATATTTGCCAACAAACTGTACAACCTGGAAGAAATGTAAAAATTCCTAAGCACCCACACACTTCAAAAACTCAAACAGGAAGAAATAGAAAATTTGAAGAGACCCATAACCAGCAAAGAAATGGAATCATTTATGAAAAATCTCCCAACAAATGAGTCCAGGACCAGATGGCTTCCCTGGGGAATTCTACCAGACATTTAAAGCAGAGATAATACCTATCCTTCTCAATTGTTCCAAAAAATAGAAAGGGAAGGAAAACTTCCAGACTCTTTGTATGAAGTCAGCATTACTTTGATCCCCAAACCAGAGACCCAGAAAAAAGAGAGTACTACAGGTCAAGATCTCTGGTGAATACGGATGCAAAAATTCTCAACAAGATACAGCAAATCGAATTCAACAGCATATAAAAAGAATTATTCACCATGATGAAGTGGTATTCATTTCTGGGCTGCAGGGCTGGTTCAACATTCACAAATCAATCAATATGATACATCACATTAATAAAATAAAAGATAAGAACCATATGATCCTGTCAATCGATACATAAAAAGCACTTGGCAAAATTCAGCTTCCTTTCTTAATAAAAACCCTCGAGAAAGTCAGGATAGAAGGAACATACTTAAACATCATAAAAGCCATTTATGAACAGCCCACAGATAATATCATCTTCAGTGTGGAAAACCTGGGAGCTTTCCCCCTGAGATCAGGAATATCAGAGGGATGTCCACTCTCACCACTGCTGTGTAACATAGTGTTGGAAGTGCTAGCATCAGCAATCAGACAACAAAAGGAAATCAAAGGCATCAAAATTGGCAAAGATGAAGTTAAGCTTTCACTTTTTGCAGATGACATGATATTATACAAGGAAAATCTGATAGACTCCACCAAAAGTCTGCTACAACTGATACATGAATTCAGCAAAGTTGAAGGATATAAAATCAATGTACAGAAATCAGTTGTATTTTTATACACCGATCATGAAGCAACAGAAAGACAGATAAAGACTGATCCCATTCACAATTGCACCAAGAACCATAAAATCCCTAGGAATAAACCTAACCAAAGATGTCAAATATCTGTATGCTGAAAACTATAGAAAGCTTATGAAGGAAATTGAAGAAGATATAAAGAAATGGAAAAACATTCCGTGTTTATGGATTGGAAGAATAAAAACTGTTAAAATGTCAATACTACCCAAAGCAGTCTACTCATTTATGAGGCATAAGCTTAGGGATCCCCCGGGCTTACACCAATGGGTTAACAAGACACAAAGAAATACAAAGTCAATAATATGCTCACACCTGAGTTTGGATAAACCAGATGGGCACTCCAAGAATGGGGGGGGGGGGGTTCAAAGACACCCTGATAATAGGCACAAAGATGCCAGGCATAGGGAGGTGCAAAGGCACCCCAAAATAAGGAGGGGGTGCTGAGCCCCTCAAAATGGAGAGCAAGAGGTAAAGGCCTAAAACAGAAATAGCACAAAGGTGCCCAATAAATAGGAATAACAGAATTAGATATTCAGGGTGAAAGCACCCTGAAGTTAGTATACAGCATAAAGCTGCTTTCATAGGAGAATAGGGCCAGTTTAGGTAAATTGGTGAATTGGACTTTGGACCACTGCACTGCAGGAAAAGCAGCCCAGAGCAGAGATGGCTAACAAAAGAAAAGGTGTCTTGTTAACCTTGAGGTTATTTCCCCTATCTGTGTATCCCCTAGGCTGGCAAAGATAAACAGGCA
Source organism: Panthera leo (assembly GCF_018350215.1). Taxonomy (NCBI): domain Eukaryota; kingdom Metazoa; phylum Chordata; class Mammalia; order Carnivora; family Felidae; genus Panthera; species Panthera leo. The sequence goes on from NC_056697.1 coordinate 7,961,732, forward strand.
CAGAGCCTCCTATCTGCTGTTAACAACCATCTACCCATCTGCCTGCCCCCCAGATTTTGTTTTATATTGACCCAAACCCCAACACTGTATATCTTCAAAATCCCCTTTTCCCTCTCATATCCCCAAGTTAATGTTCATAGTTTGTTTGCAAGCCTTCTAATCTGAATAAATACAGGGCAAAGACCCTTACTCGGTGCTCTTGTTTTTTTCACAGACATTAGCCATCTCTCACTTTAATCCTGCATCTGCTCTTTTGCTGGCCAAAAGAAAACTTTAGACTTAGAGTCTGCGACACACATTCAATGAATTGTGAATCAAAATTACACCAGCATTATTCTTGAAGCTGGAACAAGCAATTCTAAAATTTGTATGGAAGCACAAAAGACCCCCAATAGCCACAGTAATATTGAAGAAGAAGACCAAAGCAGGAGGCATCACAATCCCAGACTTTAGCCTCTACTACAAAGCTGTAATCATCAAGACAGTATGGTATTGGCACAAAAATAGACACATAGACCAATGGAATAGAATAGAGACCCCATAATTTGACCCACAAATGTATGGCCAACTAATCTTTGACAAAGCAGGAAAGAATACCCAATGGAAAAAAGACAGTCTCTTTAACAAATGGTGCTGGGAGAACTGGACAGCAACATGCAGAAGAATGAAACTAGACCTCTTTCTTACACCATACACAAAAATAAATTCAAAATGGATAAAGGACCTGAAAGTGAGACAGGAAACCACCAAAACCCTAGAGGAGAAAGCAGGAAAAAACCTCTTGACCTCAGACGTAGCTATTTCTTACTTGACACATCTCCAAAGGCAAGGAAATTAAAAGCAAAAATGAGCTATTAAGACCTCATGAAGATAAAAACCTTCTGCACTGCAAAGGAAACAATCAACAAAACTAAAAGGCAATCGATGGAATGGGAAAAGATATTTGCAAATCACATATCGGGAAAGGGTTAATAGCGAATATCTCTAAAGAACTCACCAAACTCCACAACTGAGGAACAAATAATCCTGCGAAAAAATGGGCTGAGGACATGAATAGACACTTCTCTAAAGAAGACATCCAGATGGCCAACAGACACATGAAAAGATGCTCAAAGACACGCCTCAGCAGGGAAATACAAGTCAAATCCACACTGAGATATCACCTCACACCAGTTAGAGTGGCTAAAATGAACAAATCAGGAGATGCTGATAGAGGATGTGGAGAAACAGGGACCCTCTTGCACTGTTGGTGGGAATGCAAACTGGTGCAGCCGCTCTGGAAAAGAGTGTGGAAGTTCCTAAAAAAATTAAAAATAGATCTACCCTATGACCCAGAAATAACACTGCCAGGAATTTACCCAAGGGATACAGGAGTGGTGATGCATGGGGCACTTGTGCCGCAATGTTTATAGCAGCACTTTCAACAATAGCCAAATTATGGAAACAGCCTAAGTGTCCATCAATTGATGAATGGTTAAAGAAATTGTGGTTTATATACACAATGGAATACTGCTTGGCAATGAGAAAGAATGAAATATGGCCTTTTATAGCAACGGGGATGGAACTGGAGAGTGTTAGGCTAAGTGAAATAAGTCATACAGAGAAAGAGAGATACCACATGTTTTCACTCTTACGTGGATCCTGAGAAACTTAAAAGAAGACCATGAGGGAGTGGAAGGAAATAACAAGAAAAGTTAGAGAGGGAGGGAGCCAAACTATAAGAGATCCTTAAAAACTGAGAACAAGCTGAGGGTTATGTGGAATGGGAGGGAGGGGAAAGTGGGTGATGGGTATTGAGGAGGGCACCGGTTGGGATGAGCACTGGGTATTGTATGGAAACCAATTTGAGAAAAATTTCATATTAAAAAAAACATCATTTATATTCAAATTGAATTTTTGGTGTCCCATTAAATTTTGTACCTAAGGCACTAATCTTATCAATCCTGGCCCTGAGTATTGTGTTTCCTGAGCCTGCCATAACAGAGTACCATAAATTGGGTGTCTTATGTCAACAGACATTTATTCTCTTATGGTTTGGGAGGCTAGAAGTTTGAATCAAGGTGTCAGTAGTGTCATCTTCCCTCTAGAGTCTCTAGGGAGAATCTTTTGCTTCCCTTTTCCTGCTTTTATTTTGGTTGCATCTATTGCTTGCCTTGTGGCTGTATCAATCCACTTTCTAAATCCATGGTGGCCTTGCCTTCTCCTTACTTGGAAGTCTTCTTCATATGTCTGTCTCAAAACCATCTCTACCTTTCTTTTTATAAGGACAGCTGTTTCAGTGATGACCAATATGGATAACTTCAATAGTGATACACTTGAAAGGGGGTGACGGGGGTATATATCTTCATCTATCATTGTGAGAAGTCAACAAATAATGTCCAAAATTGATAGATCAAGAAACAAATATACCATGTAGTGGTGGGAAAGAAGCTACAAGAACAGTTATTTAAGTTAGCTATGGGGTGAGATTATTGCATTTAACATTAAGCACTTTTCTTTCGTGTTTTAAACATGGGCATATAATACATCAAAGAAATAATGAGGGCCACCTAGTGTCTCCATCAGTTAAGTGTCTGATGATTCTTGATATCAGCTCAGGGCATGATCTGATCAGGTTCATGAGTTTGAACCCTGCATCAGGTTCTGTGCGGATCCTGTTTGGGATTAGCTCTCCCTTCTCTCTGCTCCACCTTCCCCACTCTGTTGAAGAAGAAGAAGAAGAAGAAGAAGAAGAAGAAGAAGAAGAAGAAGAAGAAGAAGAAGAAGAAGAAGAAGAAGAAGAAGAAGAAGAAGAAGAAGAAGGACAAGAACAAGAACAAGAACAAGAAGAACAAGAACAAGAAGAACAAGAAGGGGAAGGGGAAGGGAAAGGAGAAGAAGGGGAAGGGGAAGGAGAAGAAGGGGAAGGGGAAGGGGAAGGAGAAGGGGAAGGAGGGGGGGAGGAGGAGAAGGAGGAGGAGGAGGAGGAGGAGGAGGAGGAGGAGGAGAAAGGGGAGGAGGAGGAGAAAGGGGAGGAGGAGGAGAAAGGGGAGGAGGAGGAGAAGGAGGAGGAGGAGGAGGAGGGGGAGGAAAGGGAGGAGGGGGAGGAGAAAGGGGAGGAGGAGGAGGAGAAAGGGGAGGAGGAGGAGGGGCGAGGAGGAGGAGTCGGGGAGGATGCGGAGGAGGAGGAGAAGGAGAAGAGGAATAAGAAGGAGAAGAAGAGGAAGAAGAAAGAGGAGGAGGAAGAGCAGGAGGATGGGGGGAGGGGAAGAGGAGGAGGAAAGGAGAAGGAGAAGAAGGAGAAGGAGAAATAATGAAAGAACCTATAGCATTTTCTTGCATTCTGTGGTTTAAAAGTGTCTTTGAATGCATCATGGAGTATCTTTTCATGAATAGAGTTAATGTTTTTAAAGTAATTTTATGTTAATTTTATTACTATTTCACCCCGTATCAAACTCTGGGGATAATTTTTCCCTTAGGCAATAGCTATTACTTTAATAAAATACAATGAAATGAATTAATATAAAATAAACAAAAATAAACACATCTTAGTTACAAACACAATTTTTTACATTAGGCCCAATATATATAAAATTTCCATGCCAAATGTTTATATAAATCTAAAAACTTCCTCTCAATGTGACATGCCATGTGACATAACATTAACAAAATTGGTACATGTGGGACAATTTCAAGAATGACAATTTGAGCAATGCCCTAGTTTTATCTTTTTCTTCTTCTTCTTCAAAAAATTTTCTTCATAGTTTTCCTTCCTACATTTCTTCCTTTCTTACTATGTCCCTTCCTTCTTTCTTTCCTTGTTAGTGTTTTTTTTTTCCTATCTTGCTTAATATATCCTACCCATCCCAAAGATTGTCAAGAGCCTATTTTGTAATCATCTGAAATTGTTTTCATTTTACTTACAATACGTAGGCTTTGAATAGTCCTGACTGTTGGATATGGTGGGATATAGGCTTTTAAGGTCATTGCTACTAGTATCCCTTTCAATGTTTCCCTTATGAGTTGTTCTGTGCTGGTTTCTTGCCAGAATGTTCCTTTTCTCCCTATGGCTATGCAGTGCTATATAGCATCCTGTTAAATATTAAAGGCCTATTAATGTAGACTATGTTTCTGGGCTCTGTATTCTCTGTTAGATTTCTATACATCTATCTTTGCATCAGTGTGGCATTTTTGATTACTACAGCACTAAAAGTGATTCTGGAAGCCTATCTTCATATTTTGTTCTTTATTCAAGTATATTTTGGCTTTTGTTCACCCTTTGCATTTGCATGAAATTTTAGTTGACTTTGAAAGTTTTCCCAATATACAAGTTGAGATTTTGATTACAACTCACTTAATTGTAAATTTTGGGGAGGGAGAGAGGGATCATATGTAGTTAACATCTTTATAATTTTAAGCTTTCTATTCTTGAAAATTATTTTTTGCTCTCTTATTTTTTATTTTGGTCGTTAAAAGTCTATTTTGAAGTCTCCTTAATCATGGATGTCTTTCATATCTTTCATAGATTTCTTCCTAGTACCTCATGTTTATTATTGCAGATACTTTAATTTTTTTCTGTTTGTTTTGTTATTTTTTTTTACATGGTATTCAATAGTTTGATAAGATAGGTAGATGAGGTAGACAGGTAGATAAAGAATCCAAAAACCTAGATCAATTCTTTTTCATTTTACTTGTTTATCTTTATATTCTTTTGGATGTTACAATTTGGAAGCTAATAAAATTCATAGACATTTTGTTAAAAAATATTAGTGCAGGTTGTTTTTCAACCTCTTTCAAAATATATAGTCTATAAAGATAAATGCAAGTAATAAGTCCTAGGTGATAGAAAGGTTAGGATCCACCAAACTTGCTATCTGTTCTGGATGAATGCCAGCCATTGTAGAGAATTTAAATTTATAAGCAATATATGTTTTATGTAAGTAAGTATCATAATAACCACACTGAAGGGGTACCTTCTTTCAAGAAGCTCACATTGTAGCAGGTAGGACAGAAGGAGTGTCATGGAAAGATATTCATTTTTTACAAAGTCCTCATCAATTTGAGATGGGTATTGTGCCCATCTATTTACATGTGAAAAGAATAAAGAAAGCTTACATTACTTTATTCTTAAAAGAGTTAGGTAGTTGAAGAGAATGTCTCTTTTCGTTTATGATTGAATATGTAAGGGGAGACTTCATCACTAAGAACAATGTGTCATTTTTTAAAAAAAAATAAAGATCATTTCCCATAAAGACAGTCAAGGGAAAATACAATTGAGTAGAAGTAGGAAAGTAAAAGGCCTCTTTAGTTAATGCATTTCCAGAACTAAGCACAAAGGTGCTTCCTAAACAAAGGGACCTTTATAAATGAGGGTCTCTTTAGAGAGAATCTTTTCAAAGGACCCCTATTAGGGGTTCAACCGTCTCCTTCAAATGTGATTTTAAAGGCTTGAAAATTAATTATACTCTCTACAGAAACTGTATTTAGTTTTATTGCGAAAATTTAGTTAACACTGTTTGGTTCATAGCATCATGATTCTGAGGAGCTTATGGTATTTAGAAGTAAAGACAGGAAATTTGAGTTGTTATATCTTGCCCCACTCTTTTGCTTTGCTGGTGGGAATGTAAACCGGTGCAGCCACTCTGGAAAATGGCGTGGAGAGTCGTCAAAAAGTTAAAAATAGAACTATTCTACAACCCAGCAATTTCACGACTGGGTATATATCCAAGAGATACAGGTGTGCTGTTTCAAAGGGGCACATCCACCCCAGTGATTATAGCAGCACTATCAACAATAGCAAAAGTATGAAAGAGCCCAATGTCCATTGACAGATGAATGGATAAAGAAGATGTGGTATACATATACAATGGAGTATTGCTTGGCAATCAAAAAGAAATCATGCCATTTGTAACAATGTGGATGGAACTATAGGGTATTATCTTAAAAGAAATTAGTCAGTCATAGAAAGACAAATATATGACTTCACTTATATGTGGAATTAAGATATAATCAGATGAATGTAAAGGCAAGAAAGCAAAATTAATATAAAGCAGAGAGGGGGATAAAACATAAGAGACTGTTAAATACAGAGAACAAACTGAGGGTTGCAGGAGGGGTTGTGGGTGGGGGATGGGCTAAATGGGAAAGAGCTACTAAGGAAGACCCTTGTTAGGATGAGCACTGGGTGTTATACAAAGGGGATGAATCATGAGATTTACTTTTGAAATCATTAGTACACTATATGCTAACTTGAACATAAATTTAAAAATATAAAAATGAAAAATAAAAAACAATAAATTAAAAAATACACCTAGGGAAACCAACTGGTACGCACTAGTTAACATTTGAGGAACTATTTTAAGGTACTAGGATGCCTTACAAGGATTATAGGATCATATTCATTTCTGAACAGTGGATAGAAAAAATCTGTAAGTTATCAATACAACTTAATTCCTGGTACTTTGTTTTATATCAGTAATAGAGATATGACAAATAATGCCTACTATTATAATCAAATAAATTATAGAATGATTGGCTAGAATGGCTAATTACAAGATTAGACTTGTTGTAAGGTATAGAAATTTTCAATTCTGATTATTCCCCAGATAAATAGTTTTCTTTTTCCACTTGATTGGGAGCTCTTTGAAGGCAGGGGTAATGTTCTTCATTGGGAATCATTAATGGTTATCAAAGTTCTAAGATACAGTATATGTCAATGAACTGTTGCTGGATTACTTTAAAAATATTTGTGGATTATGCTTTCATTATAATATATTCTAATTGTATTCATTTTTCTGTAGTGTTAAGTGAATTAATACAATTAGTGTTGCAGTTCCTCATGAAAAGAGGTGTCCTTGGGTCCTACTCAATATGTACCATAGCAAAATTTGATATGAAAGTGTAAGTGATCCAAATGTCTCAGTTACACAATATGGCATGTGATGTTTTAAATGATTCATAAAACAAAAAACATATTCTAATATTTTGATTTTTCTGTGAAGTCTTTAAGGACAGTGATAGGGTAAAATATAGTTTGTGTTTAATGAGAAATATTAGAAATTGTTTCTTAAGTATACAGTGAATATGAAAATAATATGTTAGGTGCATACATTTCTATCCTTCTCAGTTGAATACTGTGTTGACGGTGTGATTAGATGCATATATAAGCAAGTTTGAAAAAATCCTTGTGTGATAGCATTTTCAACTGCAAACAGGTATTTCATACTTCTACAGATCAGTGAATACTCATAAACAGCAAAACATAGATTTTTGTCCTTGACAGACTCATGGTAGAGTAAAGCACCAAAGTTAGTGTATTTATTTGTTTGTTTGTTTCCCTAATGTATCAGTTAGGTTTGCTTATATAGCAAACCATCTCAGAACTCAATGGTTTAAAACAATTGCTTATTTAATTCATGATTTGTTAGATCAGCTGGGTGTTACTGGTTTGGGCCAGCTGGACTGGTCTCACTGATGCACATGTGATCCGGTGTTATATTGGTGGGAGTGGCCACTTACGATGGCATTGACTGGAAAGACAGGGACTCCTTTTTAGGTTGTTTTATCCTTGAGCAGGATAGCTTAGAGTTGTTCACATAAAGGGCCCTTGGAGATCACAGGGTTACAAGAGTTGAGAGTCCAAGAATAAGGTTTGTTCCTTGAGCCCTAGATGGGAACTCACAGTGCAGCTTCTGCAGCTTTTGATCTATTGGACAAAATCCATCACGAAACCAGCTGAGATTCAGAAAGTAGAGAAATATGCTTCTCTCTTTGATGAGAGGAGAGGGACTGTCACCAATTTTGCAATCTACCACAGCTAATATTACAGTTCTTACAACACACCCCTCAAGAAGTTAATGTCCTTTAGTGATAGTCATTAAACAATACACAACAATAACAATAAAGGACTCCCTGTGCCAGGCACTGTGCTAAGTGCTTTCCATGGATTCACTCAATCAATTATCACAATAATAATACAAGATGGATGCTACCTTTTCTTACTTCATAAATAAATAAACTTTGTCACAGAGGAGTTAACTATTTTACAAGATGTAAAATTCCTCCAAAACTAGATTTCTCTGGCCAAATAAATTTGGGAAATGCAGGGTTAAATAATGAAGAGAGATTATCTATCACTCCATCCATCCATCCATCCATCCATCCATCCATCCATCCATCCATCCTGTAAGACTTCTCAAAGTTTCGAATGTAATATTTTGTATTGTGGATCTCATGATGGGGGTTATAAGCCACATATCTAAACACGGATCTTAGGAACCCTTCATTTTATGGAATGTCTACTAACACTTTACAAGATGGTGGCATTCTGTGGAATCCAGTTTGGAAAATTATGTAATATCATACTTAGGTTTCAAACTGGGAGCCAAATAACTCTGACATTATAGCCAAAGCAGCTCTGTTACTGAGAACAAAAAGGTGTATGCAAAATATCTTCTTTTTGCCCCTCGTTCTTCTTGCTGGCGTAAAAAACTTAGACCTTATAAAACATATAAAAATTAACCCAGTTATATCTTTAAATAGCCTCAAGGTTTTTATCCAAATTATATGTTTTAGTGTTCCATTCTTCCCTTTCCTCTGCCTCCTTCCTTTAAACCACCCCCTCTTCTTTTGTATCAACATCACCCTGAGCAGTAACAGTGTTAACTGTGCTGACAGTTGGCAAATAGTACTAGAGGATGGCAGTGAGATACTGAGGGAAAATTATATGCTTCTGAATCATTTGCTTCAAGATAGTCAAATTAGAAAGACCTAACCCTCTCACTCTTCACCCCCTACCTCCACAACCATACAGATGAGACAGTAGTTTGGAGAAAGTTACCTCTAACACTTTTCCAGAGTAACAGCCATGAGGAGGGAAATTCTGGAATCAAGATTAGGGTATATATGAGAATTTACATATTCAGGTAGAGGAGTAAGATCTTAGCATGCAAATCTAATTTAACACACACACACACACACACACACGCGCGCGCGCACACACACACATACACAGTGTATCTGTGTGTGTTTGTTTCTCTTAAAGACCCAGTATACTTATTCAACTTATGCACTCATTGGGAGTCTATAAAAGAATAAGCAATGACATACGTTTAAGTAAGTAAGTGTCAACGTTTCACTTAATCCTCAAAATAACCCAATAATATAGGTACTTTATCCTCAATTTTGTAGATGAAAACTATGAGATTAGAAAGATAATATAAATTAATCATAGTCACACGGGGAGCAGGAGGGAGATGGAATTTGAAGCAAAGTCTATTTAAGTAAAGAATCTGGATTTAAAGAGTGTGTAGAATAATAAAGATTTATACAGTGTGTTTATCATGCAGTGCTGAACTCCCTAAGTATATACAATGTATGGAGTCACCAAAGTCCAGGTTGGCATGGGCTGAACTGTGGCCCTTGGTGATCCTCCCTGTTTTCAAACATGTTTGCACATTCTGCTTTCCTGGGCTTGGATCCTTTTGGCAATATGGATGACATACAAGTACATGGAGGAGGTTGATGGCTGAGAGGAATGGAAGGGGTCCTTGAGTATGAACTCATCCTGACCCAACCATTCGGAGATTTAACACACACACACACACACACACACACACACACACACACACACAAACACACACACACTTATAAGACTGGACACATGACCAGAAGAACTCCTAAACAACTTGGACAGCTGGGACATCTGCTTTGAGAGAACCCCAGTTAAGCCAAACCCTAAGAGAAAAAGCTTGAACCTCTTAATTCAGAGTAAAATGTGCATTTCTCTGTACTTCAGCCTGGAGGTGAAGTGGCACTGGAAATTCAGTGGAATGTGAATAAAACTTGAGCAGCAGCAGCCACAGCTAGAGGTCTGTGGGCAGCTCAGGCAGGTTCTGAGACTCCCAGAAATAATTGGGAAGTGACCCAATGCATAGGCAAAGCACCTGGACCCCTTGTAAGGAGTGGGAGCTACTCACATATGAGCAACCACAATTTTGCCCATGGGCTGGATAGGTCACGTTGTTGTGAAGCACTGATACATACATATATGTAGCTGTACCACCTCCCTCTTACATTACCACTAAACCTAACACTATTACTATTTTTAACTTTTTATCTATCCTATTTGAGTTCAGAAACCTATATCTACACCTCTCGCTGTTCCTATTTAACATATTGTTGGGATTTAGTGCATTGTCACTAAATGAATAGGATAGATCTATTTGTATTTATATATATTTATGCACTCAGTTCGCAAGAGATGTATTTGAGGCTAATTTCTAAGAAGTCACGTATAAAATTAGAATTTAAAGACAGTTAATAGTTTCTTCACTTCCACAGACTCAGGTAATCACTTAAAAGCTCAAAGATAGAAAATTCTGTTTCTCAAGATGGCAGTAATATGATCAGAGTTACAATCAGTATAATCTTGGGTTGGAGAGCCTGGGTTGCTCAGTTGGTTGATCGTCTGAATCTTGAGTTCAACTCTGGTCATGGTTTCATGATTCATGAGCTCAAGTACACATCAGGCTGTGTGTTGACACTGAAGAACCTGCTTGTGATAGCTTTCTCCCTCTCTATCTCTTTCTCAAAGTAAAATAAATAAACTTAAAAAAATCAGTATAATCTAGGGCCAACACGTTTACCACTCCACATAAATCAACAGCTTGTCTTAGAAACATGAGAGAAAATATTCCTTTTTGTTTGTAAAGAGAAGACCCTGATGAGCTAATGAAGTGCTGGGTTTGTTTCTCAAAGAACCAGAGTTAATTCGTTAAGACTGATGTCCTTCCCAAACAACATAATTCCATTGCATTCTCCTAAATTTTTCCCTGTTTCCAAAATGTTTATCATTCACACACGGTTTCAGACCTTTGTACTATTTACCAGAATCTCTGGCCGTCTTTTTAAGGGTTGGAGAAATGAGTAAAAAGACATTTTGATCATTTATAGTTATTTACACATTTCTACAAGAAAACAATTTTGCTTATTTTTTATTTTTTTTAAATAAACAAATGATTGTAAAGTCTTAGATTGTAGATTAGAAGAACACCTGTGTGTTGCCAACTCAAAGGTTGATAAGTGCTATTATAATGTTTCACTGGAAGGTGATCGTGGTACTTCAAAAAGTACAGAAAAGGAACCACCGTGACTGCCCCAAAACAGCCCGAGTGCTCAGGAATCATATCTACAAAACAATACACATTGGAAGATAGGCACTAAACTTTTATTAAACCATGAATAGTGATAACACTGAAATCATTTATAGTTGAATGTATTTTAAAGCTAATTAAAGCAGGGGTCAAACCTACTTATGTTTCCACATTATAGGAGAGATTAAGCTGTAGGTGAGACCACAAAGAACATGTAGATGCCTCTTACTCTTCCATTTTCCCATATAAATGACTAAGAACTCAAATACATGTTTTCCAAACCAAGGTTTCCATAGGGGTAAAAGAGAGGAGAGAATTTCAAGGTTTAAGCTTAGGATGGGAGTTAACACAGCTCCTGAACTCCTCAATAACTCAGCCATTCCTAGCTGGTGTTTTCTTTCATGATTTTGAAGGGCCCTGCTGAAGACAGCCCCACAAAATGCCATAACCTCAGGTGTCATAATTCATATCTGAGACTATGTGAATGACATATAGGCACACCTTGCATCATCCCACATGGCAACTTTGGTTCCAGAGAAGAGGTGAGCAGTTGTCACCCCAAACACTTCCAAAATGTAATTACTTAACAGTATTGGTCATCACATTTATTCACCTCCGATCAAGTGTTATTCATATCTCACCACAGCATGTTGAATACTTTGTATTCTTTATCTCGCTCACTGCCTACAACTTTGGAAATTGGTAATATCATTTCTGTTTAACATGAAGAAACTGAAGTTGAGAGAGTTGTGTAACTTGACCAAAGTCATACCATGTGTAAATGATAGACGGGGCCTTGACTTAATCCTAGGCCATTCATGTCCATATCTGTGCTCTTTTTCATTGAATGAAACTCTCCCATTTACAAAATATTTTTGTAGAAATTAACTCATCTAATCATTATGAAAACTAAGCTGCACCAGAAGGATTAGAGACTTAGAGAAAATAAAGATGAGAATCAGAGAGGTTTGATTACTTCACTCAAGGTCACATAGCACTAATTTTTTTTTTGAGCTCAAATCTGAAATTTTTTAACTTTTCTTTTTTAGTTGCCATATTTCTTATGACAATAGATGCAATACACAAATGTTATATTTTTTCAGCGTAGGATTTTCCCAATCTAGCGCTTGCTGCTAAACCACTGTGTAACTTTAAACAAATTACTTAACCTCTCTGAGTCTGCATTCTTTTTATTTCTAAAGTAAGTGTAACAATATAGGCATGATAACATTAAAACATCAGCAAACAGTTCTAGCCAAGTACCTGACATATTGTAGGCATTCAGTGTGTGAACTCTTCCTTTCCTTTATGCACTCCTTTCAACTCAAATGAGATAGTTTCAGGACAAATAAAAATGCAACTCCTAACCAAGTAAAAGTTGTATTAATAGCTGGTATCAAAATTTATCTTAGGAATGGAACTTTGTGAAAATATTTTAATAAACATTTGTGCAAAGTGTGACTCTGAGGGCATAAATATCAGCAGGAAGCTTAGCTATAACACATTTTGATTTTTCTGGATAAGAAAATTATAAGAATTTATGTTTTGTGCCCAAAATTGGAGGAGAGAGGAGAAAGAGAAAGAAAGTGGGGAAGAGAGGGAAGACTACAGAACTGCAGACTATGTTTTATGTCCCATATGAATTAATACAAGGAAGAGCAGAAAAGCATGGTTGGAAATAAAAGAAACCCTAACAATGTTAGTCATCTTGGCATTCGCAGAAATCTTGTACCTTTGATGATCCAACACAATTTTGGGGTGATCTCAATAGACAGGTAGTCTCAGGGGGCATGCAGGCTACACGTTTAGTTGAAAGTCCACTCAAAGTCACTGGACTAGAGGACACCTGGGTGGTTCAAGCCATTGAGCATCTGACTTTTGATTTCAGCTCAGGTATAATCTCACAGTTTGTGATATTGGGCTCTGTGTAAGCTCTGCATTGATAGGTGGAGTCTGTTTAGGATTCTCTCTCTCCCTCTCTCTCTACCCTTCCTCTGCTGTCTCTCAAAAATAAATAAACTTTAAAAAAGTCAGTGATCAAAAGGTGGTTTCAATTTCAGCATTGTTTAGGTACATTTAGAAGGGGTAAACTGAAGAAATTAAGATGTGGGTTAATAATCAGTTTTAGGCATATTTGCAACATACCCTTAAAATGTTGACTTTGATATAGAAGGAAGTAATGAAGAATTCATTTCTGAATATCCTTTGTTCTTTAATAGATTTTAGTTTTTAAAGCTGCTTTAAATTTACTGTGCAGTAGAGCAGAGAGTTCCCTTAAACCTCCATCCTTACTCCCTGACCCTACTCCTTCCAAACTCCTTTACTCTCTGTATACTCTATCAGAGGAATGGTACATTTGTAGTGTACAACCTGTATTGACACATCATCACTCTTGGTGACTCTCCTTTATTTTTAAACTGCAAACTTCATTCACATCACTTGGTCCACTGAGACACTTGCTTTGTAGCATGGTGAGATGATTCAGCATAGATCTAAACTACATGGCTAGGTTGTTGATGACCAAATATAAAATGTAGCTAGCTCACAGACACGTTACCTGACTTGGCTATAATATTAATCCATTCATTTGTATTATACATTCTGTCAAAGAGAAATACACACACACACACACACAGACACAGACACAGACACACACACACACACACACACACACACACACACACACACACACACACTTAGATATGTTCGTTTTTCCAAGCAGGAGACTTTTATGATGTTTCCCTCTAAAGAATGGAGAATCCCTTTGATGAGGAAGCATGGGGAAATCTGAGAACAAGGTACAGGCTAACAGCACCGCTCCCCCTCCTCAGGTGGAGTATGTGTGATGTTCCTCAGGTGCTCCTGGCTACCTAAGAACAAAGGAAAGGGGTTTAAGTGCTTGTCGTGGGGTGTGGAAAACTATGGCAAATGAAAAATTAAATTCCCTTACTGCCTACAACCCATTGACAAGTCCTTGAAATAGGCAGAGTAACCTCCCTCTAGAAGCTCTGGGGCCTCAAGGATGACACTTTGCTAGGGGCAAAAGGGAACCTTAGCTTAACATTAAGTTCAAGGACCCTGTGAATCTACTTCCTTTATCTCAAGATATGTGCCAGCAATTATACTCCAAGCTTATGGCCCTGATATACATCTGAAATGTATCATGACTGAGGTTTTACTAAATGGTAATAAATGGTGATTTTTCCTAAGAGAAGGTAGGCCCTCAAGGTCCTGGAAACCTTGCTTCCAAAATCCCTTAGAGACTTATTCTATCCCTGACCCCCTTCCAACCTGAATGTATATAACCATTTACCTGTCACAACCCCAGTGCAGCTCTTTTTGCCTACATATCCTGTCCCCATGCTTTAATAAAATCACCGTTTTTGCACTAAAGACATCTTCAAGAATTCTTTCTTGGTCATTGGCTCCAGACCCAACGAACCCCACCCACACCCCAAAACTTCATCATATGGCACCCAACGTGGGGCTATGAGTCTTTTCATCTGGACTGTGAACATGGGTGCAGATTTGGTGAGTACTTCCTCTTTTCTCCCTTTACTCTCATTTGAGAGGCCTTTCAAGGAGTATGATCTTATTAGAACACTTTCATGTCGATTCCTCAGACTATAATCCTCTAGCCTGTGGCTACTCTATGAGGAAGAAAAAGCCTGACTTTTGGCTAGAAATTAGTATGCTTGCTGGAATGGTAATAAGACCCAGAAACTTGATGTCCTTTCTTTATTCTTGTCCTTATACAAAGTTGTCTGACTTGGGCATGGGACAGCCACCAGGACAGCTGCCAATCTTAAGACTTCCATGTGAGGTTTTCTCCTCATTGGTCTAAGACCAACCCTCCAAATCTCTGGTCTAGCTGCTCTGGCCACAGGACCTCCACTGGGAGCTAGCCAAAACCAGTACCCAATTTAATTAAAACCCACTGGGAACTGTTTCCTACAGAAGTTGGCTGTAAAGACTATAGGTGTACTATAGGTATCACTTATATCATGATTGATTTATGTCTTTACTCTTTCCAGTCAATGTCCTCTACCAAATACTTAAATTACAAAATAGAATCATTCTCACTTATGAAAGTTTTCTAGTGTTTTCCATGGTTCTTCATGGCTTTCTCTGCAAGGCAAACTTCGTCCATATGCCAGGTACTCATCTGTACTTTAGAGAGCAATTGGGAAGTGGGAGGATGTTAGTATCCCTCCTCAGGGATCCTTAGTCGACTGGTTAGTGGTCATAGCTGTGGGGAATAAGGTTAGGAATCCCCCAGGCTTACATCAATGGGTTAACAAGTTATAAAGAAGTACAAAGTCATAGAATGCTCAAACCCAATTTGGGTAAACAAGATTAGTCAAATAAGGACAGAGAAGGAGAGCTTAGGACCCCACAATAGAGTAAAGGGCAGCTTGGGCCCCCACAAAAAAGCAGGGAGGTGCAAAGTCATCCAGAATATGGAGGAGCAAGGCCCCAAAATAGAACATAGGTATATGAAATAAACAAGATTAGATATTCAGGGTGGAAGCACCCTCCAATTTAGTACTATAGCAGAAAGAAGCTTTCACAGGAAGGAAGGACCACGTTAGGTAAACAGATAAAATAGTGCTATTGACCGCTGCACTGCAGGTGAGGCTGGCCAGAGTAGAGCTGATTATCAAAGGAAAAGGTGTCTTGTTAAGTCTGAGGTCACGTGTCCTACCTGTCTCATCCCCTAAGCTAGCTAAGATAAGCAGAGGCGGTGCCTCATGTTTGATGTAAACAACCTTCTGCCCCAACACCCCAATGCCCGGATTTTTTTTTTGTATTGACCCAAACCCCTAACCCCGAATATCTTCAAGACCTTCTTTCCCTCACGTCTTCAAGTAAAGTTCACAGATTCATTGTCTCTTTGTGCATGTCCACCACCATGTTTGTAAGCCTTCTGATCCTAATAAAAATGGGGCAAGGATGCTTATTCAGGTCTCTTGTCTTTTCCTTGACATTAGCTATCTCTTGCTTTTAATCCTGTGTCCTGCTCTCTTGCTAGACAATAGATAACTTCAGACCTAGAGTCTATGACATTAGGGATTTCATTCAAGGGACACCTCGGATCGCTTTGACACCAGGAACCTCTGACATATCCTATGCATGTGTGTCAGGGACAGGAGGGAGAGATTCTAGTGGTAACAGACTTTCTTTTTATTTCTATTTTTCCTTCTAGAAAGAGCATGGGAGCTTCTCTTTGGTCCCCATGGACTCTTCCTTGGGATGCATTTTTAAACCACTGTAAACAATTTGGATTGTAAAAAATAGGAAAGGACGGATTTCCTGGAACACTGCATGGCCTTAGTAAACAGGAAAAATGGACAGAGATACCCTAGGTCCAAGCCTTCATGACTCTAAATCAGGACCCAGACCCAGGGGCCTCTTGCAGAATGTTTTGTTTTGTCTCGCAAGACAGTAAATTCCCTCCTGATATATTGGATGACAATTATCCAAATAGGCATCCTCCTAATAAAACCCAGGTTGCTGGAGGACACACAGGCCATCCTTGACAAGGGGGATGCTGACTCTTTCTCTCTGTTCCTCTTCTTAATAGATGTGGGGCTTTCTCATTCATTTCCCTGATTAATGACTATGATAATTGGAACCAACTGTGGTTGGTCTGTCTCAGGATGGGGACTTTAACGAATATTCCCAAGCAGTTGGTGAAACTCCATTTATTTGGGGGAATTCCCTGTCCCTATCTCTGGTTCAACATGGACTCTATATTTCCACTTTGGTGAAACAAAAACATGGTATGTGCTTCTCTGTCTGAGCTGACAAGGTTTAGAACCAACAATCCTCCTTCTCTGCCTTCTGCTAGCAACTAGGTTCTTCTGCCTTCCCCTCTCCCTCCTTTTTCTGCACCACCTTGGGTGAAGCCTACATAACTGGTTCCTATAGCATCCTCAATGCCTCAGGCACCATTGGGTCCTCCTTCCACCCTTGATGTCAAGGAGCAAAAGAGCACCCCTTGGACCACCCACTTCAGATTCCCCACCAGACTTCTAAGGTAAAAACGGACAATGGGGAAATTTTTATTAAACTGTAAGTGGACACAGGTAAAACAATTTGGTGTTTAAACTAATTTAAGTTTGTTTTACTTGTCTTTAGAGTTATCAGTATTAAATATGATATTTTCATTCTACCCGGGTTTACAAAAATCAAATAAGCTCATGCTATCTCTGCTGCAATTTGTTAGCAAAACTGATGACTTGAAATTATGGTTAATTTTGTTCATCTCAGAGTTTTCATGGGCAATTGCTGAGATAGCTTTCAAAGTCTTCAGTAACTTGAAAATTTAAAGTTTTGCTTGCATGATAAATGGGATTGAATTCAATGGATATCTAATGAGATAAAAAGCTAAAGCATTGATTGCTAGATGGAGATTTGTCTTTGATTTACTGCAGAGACTTTCGGGTTTTGCAAAAATGCATTGTGTTTCATTGGTTTATGAATTTGTCATCTAAAAATTTATCGTGTCAAAGTCCTCAGTTGGTTACTAAGTTTTTTCTGGAGACTATGGTTTCTGAGTTAAAATTCTGCCAAGTGTACTTTAGGCTGATAGAATTAAGAAAAGCCACCCTGTGTGTTGAAAAATATATAGAAAAGAAAGATGTAATGAATAGAAATACATTTTTGTTGAAGGCAAAACAAAAACAAACAAAACAAAACAAAACAAAACAAATCAAAAACAAAGAAAGCAAACACACAAACAAAAAATAACCTAATTTTGTCCTAAATGAGAATGTTTGGAAAGAAATGGCTGGGGACAAAATTTGAAGGCAAAGGAAAGTTGTAGAAGGTTCATGAAATGAAATCTTTGGAAAGGAATTTTATGTGTGGTGAGGATGGACTAAAGTTGCAATGGATGGATTTTAAAAGTACGGTCATATAAGATTAAAATTCTGCTTTTCTCTCTGTTCAAAAGAACAACGTTTTATTGGACTGTTGATTTTCTTTTTGTAAGAAATGTAAACAAAATTTCTTTCTCTTTTGTCAGAGGGGAAAACCAAAGTTTTATATTTCCTTTTTATCAGGTCTTTAGTTATTTAAAGTTAAAATTTCTCAATGTTAAAGGAGTTATGTTTTGCTGACAACTACATAATGCCACACATTTGCCTTTAGGATCTCTTACTGCCACATTGGATGGATAAATTAAGATTTGTAATAATCTAAATTCTATTTAGGATGTCATCTCTAACTTTCTAAGGTTTTAACAAACTTTCAAGATTTAAATTGTAAATAAAATCTTTATGAAAAATTAGTTCTTTTTATTTGGTATGCTAAGTTACTTGGAAAACACTGTCAATAATGGTAAATCTTAGGTTGTATTGCATGGGTAAATGCTGTAACTGCTCAAATATATAAGCAATTCCTAAAGTTTTCATGTTTTGGTATAAGGTCCTTCCTAGATATTCTGATTATTGAAATGTTGTGTGTCACAAAAATAATCAAGTTTCTTCTTCAATTGTATAATAATGAACTCTCATCAGATCTTTAACAATGTTCATTCTGAGATTTTTGTCATTAATACTTGTTCTTATTCTTTCACAAAATGTATTTCATCTTCAAGGAGATTCATAAAAAAGAGTTTTAGGACAAATACAGGTGTTTGACATCTCTAAAATTCTAAAACTAACATGGGTAAGAATTTCCAGAACTAAAACGCTGCATTCAAACTGAACAAGAATTTGCAATGTGGGACTAAATGAATTAAGATTATAGTTTTGTGACTCTTGGAATTATTGCTGGTTCTCTAATGTTTTCTCTTTCAGATTAAAGAAAGTTTCTCTTAAGATATCTATGACATACATATCTATGAAATTGATAAAGTATTCATTTGCAAAAAAATTGAAGCATTTAACTTTTATCTCTACCTAAACCTTCCAAAATTCAAAAACTCTCAGTGAGTCTTCTTCCTTTCATGGCAATTACAATTGTTTGCATCAGTTCAATGGGAATCTTCTCCTGGTAACAGGACACCATTGGAAATACTGGTTATTTTACCAAGACATTCACTAGAATGTCATATTTGAGAGTCTTGCATAGACTCAGATATGACCGTAGCTTTAAGGAACTAAGGCTGACATTATGAAACATGGAGCCTAATGTCCCTTGGAAATGTTGGACTGATTTCTTGCTTACAGAGTTCCCAGCAGCCTTACAAGGTGAATAAAGAATGTTTGGGGTGCCTGGGTGGCTCAGTCGGTTAAGCGGCCGACTTCGGCTCAGGTCATGATCTTGCGGTCCATGAGTTTGAGCCCCGCATTGGGCTCTGTGCTGACAGCTCAGAGCCTGGACCCTGTTTCAGATTCTGTGTCTACCTCTCTCTGACCCTCCCCCGTTCATGCTCTACCTCTCTCTGTCTCAAAAATAAATAAACGTTAAAAAAAAAAAAAGAATGTCACTTCCTGGCAGGTGCAAGAACCTCAGCATATTGGGGATTCCTGAAGAGGAATTCACACAATTCTACCAGTATTGTAGGCATGTCTAATGGTAAGTACTTGGCTTGATTTCTGGCCTGGAAAGGCTATTAAAAGTTAAATCTGGGGATTTCTTATAAAAAGTTCAAACAAATTTAATTTTTAAAGATCTATATGATCAATCACTATTCTTGCTGAACTTATGTAAATAATCAGGCCAAGTTTATTAAAACTGGACTTGTTTTACAAGCGAATTAGTCTTGATTTGGCTCTCTCTAGAAATGAGGGTTTCCAGAGTTAATAATGCAACTTTATAGATGTTAAATTCTACTTCTGATTGTCTTTAAATGTTTGTTGCAACTTGAGGTAAATTTCATAAAAATTGTCACAAAAGCACAGGTATTGACAATCTTCTTGTTACTCTGTGGAAATAATACCCCATGGGCATATTATTTAAATATCTGGAAAATGGGATGGACTCTTCCCCTATATCCCCAGTAATTGTATATGAAAAGCCTTTCTCACTGTACATCTCTCAATAGATAAAGACTATAGTGCTTTGTTAAATTGTTCACTTGAGGTCGGATTAAGTTATAAATCTCTAAATATGCAAACCGTATCCTCCCTAAATGTGATCTGACAGTTACTAGAGACCCACCCCATATAAACCCAGAAAACCTGGGTTATTCAAAGGATGGAAAGTCTAATATAACAGGGGATTTAACTCCAAAATAAAGGGCCCCTACCAGGTCATATCATGTACTCCCACTGCAGGAAACTTGGAGAGGCTCTTTTCATGGGCTCCTGTATCTAAATAAAACCTGAATCTCCTTACAGGAAATCAGTGAACAAACAAATGTGCCTTCCTATTCCTGTGAGCCTGTGGAAGAGCTCAAACTTCTCTTATGATGGTTGCAACTTTCTTTTTCATTTTTCTTTCCCAATTTCTACTAATCATTCCTTCTTACAATGGGCCATTCAAAACAATCACCACAGGCATTTGAGTTACAAACCACAGAGACTTATCTGATTCCTGCTGCCTGTTTCCACCCCCATATAAGGAAGCTTTAAGCCTGACACCTAAAAATCTCACTGACATCACTAGGTTTGTAATTTGCTCTAACCATTAACCTGTATTTTTTCTTGTTTCTGTAAAAATACCTCTTATTAACTCCTTACTGAACAAAGCTGAGTGAATATGATGGTTAAACACCACCTGTTACACAGTTAAGGCCTTAAGTGACTCTCAAAATAACGTTATATTATTAAACTAAAGGAGTTCAAATGCATAAAACAGTTGTACAAAATAGAATGGCATCAGATATTTTCACTGCTGCACAAGGTGGAAACAAAATGCTGTGTATTCATTCTAGATTACCACAAAAAATATTTCTGGATTTCTATCTGACCTGAATACTCACATTGGCACTTTAAACAATCTTTCTCTTTCCTGTAGTGATTGGATAAACTCCTGGGCTAGTGGATTTTGTCAACAACCGAAGGACTTTATTTGGGCTAATCTTTTTAGTTATTCTAATTATGTTTTGCTGTTTTCTTCCATGTCTGTCCGCCTGTTTTTTGTACTCAGGGAGGTTCATACACGTTGCCCACCTTGGTGTCACCTCCACGTTACTCCCCTATATGTTCCCTGACTGACCAATGTTGACCCATAGGTAAGGACATCTGTACACCGCTACACAGCAAGAAGAAGTTACAGAGGTTGAGAACTTCCACCTTCAACAACTTTAAAGATTTAGGGGTCGAAATTGTTCAGGGAGAGAGAGGGATATGATGACAGAGCTTGGGGAAAATTGAGGGCAAATTACAGGCCTACAGACACCCTCCCTCCCTCTACCGTTTAGAATGAGTATAATATTCCTCAGACACTCCTATCTGCTGAAGAAAATACGAAAGTGTTTAAGTGCTTCCATGGTGATATGGGAAACTAAGGCAAATGAAAATTTAAATTCCAAAAGGAAATCTTGTCTTAACATTTTCCTGACCCCCTAGGATCATCTAAGTCTACTTTAACATATAAAAATTCATTTGGAAACCTCCTTTATCTCAACTCACTCAAGGTATATGCTGTCAATCATACTTCAAACTTATGGCCCCTTGATATACCTCAAGGAATCTCGTGACTTAGGTGTTATTAAACAGTAGTAAATGGCAATTTTACTAACAGCAGCTAATTCCTGAAAGTCCTGAAAACCTTGCTTCCAAAATTCCTTAGAGAATTATGCTGTCCCTGACCCCCTTCCAATCTGAGAGTAAATAATCAACCACCTGTCATTACTCAGTTCTGCTTTTCTGCACACAGATCTTGTCCTCATGTTTTAAAACAATCACCTTTTGTATGAAAGACATCTTCAAGAATTCTTTCTTGGCCATTGTTCCCAGACACCCCACCATCATCCCAAAATCCCATCAAAGAGGCCATCCACCCAAATATTGGGTGGGAGGGAGCTTCCACAGAGGAATGAGGAAGCCCCAAGGCTCTGAGGAAATTGTGCTTGATGTGTTCTTCAAGCATCAAGAATATATACCAAAGTTATGTGAATATATTTCTAAGTGCTAGTTGCCTAGACAGTTACTCCCTCTGTAAGATTTACACTAAATGGCAACTATTATATTTTGACTCTCTGTGTAAAATGCTATCATTATTGAAAAATATTTTATGTTTTCATCCAAAACTTCCCCAGCTGTGTCTTTGACTCCATATGTATTTTTCCCTCTTATTATTAATGGAAACAGTGGTTTTTTATTATAATAGCATTTATATTTATCATTAGCTTAGTGACCCCTGCAGAGAGGCTTAAAATAACCATCCTTAAATTCAAAGTTGGGTTCTCAGCAATGTAGATACTTGGACCTCAAACATGAGTTCTTTATAATCCAGGAAAACAGATTTTTGCAAACTGAGCATTATGCCTGTCCCTCAAAGCTTATCATTCACTGTAAGGAATAGCCCTTGTCATATAACTGAGAGTGTGACCAATTTTAAAAGTGACATGTTTGAAATTAGCACATTCTCCAGGTCGTCTGTCTCTGTTTCCTCATGTTGCTATGTCTATTTTATGTTACTTATCACGTGGCACTTCTTGATCTCTTTCCAGTATGCCAAATAAATAAATAAATAAACAAACAAACAAACAAACAAACAAATAAATAAATAAATAAAAAGGCACAGATGTAATCATTTTCCATCAGAAGTTTTTAACCACATCATCCTGAGAAACTTAACAGAAACCCATGGGGGAGGGGAAGGAAAAAAGAAAAAAGAGGTTAGAGTGGGAGAGAGCCAAAGCATAAGAGACTGTTAAAAACTGAGAACAAACTGAGGGTTGATGGGGGGTGGGAGTGAGGGGGGGTGGGTGATGGGTATTGAGGAGGGCACCTTTTGGGATGAGCACTGGGTGTTGCATGGAAACCAATTTGACAATAAATTTCATATATTAAAAAAAAAAAGAAGTTTTTAACCACATCACATTAGCATGATTCAGTATAATATGCCAACCATTTTACCATCACATTTGCAGAACTAAACTCTTCAAAAGGGAGTAAACCTCATACAGAACAGAGGCCTTATATTATTATTTTCATAAATATTTAAAGAGCCAAATGCACTTTTGTCACAGTGTAAGCTTTTATTTATGTAGACCTGTATAAATTTTTAGATTATCCTCATCTCTATCATAGACCATAATTGTCATACAAAATCAGTTTACATAAACCAGTAGAAATACTGTCCACTAACCTATGTAAGTCTCTGTGCAAAGGAAAACTTACAATTCAGTTAAGTTTGTGCTTTGGGATAACAAAGGATTAGTACAGAATATTGATATTAGAAGATCTGTGACTTACCTAAGCATAAATACTTACCTAAGCATATTTAATAATAACACTTAAAGTGAATATTTATTTAAAACAGTTTTATTAAAAGTGATTTATGTGTGTATATGCTAGTCACTTGAAAGACGTCAATGGGCAAATTCAATTAACTAGAATACAACTGAATCTTTCTGTTAAAATTTTTAACGTTTTATTTAATTATTTTTGAGAGAGACAGAGAGACAGAAAGTGAGCGGGGGAGGGGCAGAGAGAGAGAGGGAGACAAAGACTCTGAAGCAGGTTTCAGACTCTAAGCTGTCAGCAGAGAGTCATGTAGGTCTCGAATGCATGAACCCTGAGATCATGACTGAGCAAAGTCTGATGCTTAAACAAATGAGCCACCCAGGCGCCCCAGCTCTGAACCAATTCAATATTGATTCAATAATTGATTGAATAACTCAATAATTCAATAATTGATTCAATAATATTTTTTCTGGGTGCTCCAACTTTTATGGGACATAGATAGCAGAGAGGGAGATATGAAACAAGATGATATAATCACATAATCTTTTCCCTTCCTTCCATCCTTCATTCCTTCCTTCCTCCTTTCCTTCCTTCCTTGCCTTTTTAATTTTGTGCCATAACTTTGAAGGCCTTAGATTTAGTAACAATTTCACTGAATTTAGTGCATTATGTGTCTGGATACATAATAAAATCTTGATACGTAGGGTGGGAAGTGAAGAAAGATATTCTTCTGAATAGATAATATCTTTTATTTTTTAATTTCTCCTGTGGGTTGGAAGCAGGTAGTGTCATTTGTTATGATATATGTCTCTATCATTTTTACACTAAACTGAAAACCTCATTTAGATTTCACATTTTTTTCATTATTGTTTTCTCCCTGTTTAAAATGCAATCTAGGGCACCTGGGTAGCTCAGTCAGTTGAGCATTGGACTTTCACTCAGATCATGATCTTACAGTTTGTGAGTTTGAGCTCCTCTTTGGGCTCACTGTTGTCAACACAGAACCCACTACAGATCATGTGTCCCCTTCTTCCTATGCCCCTCCCCCACTCATGCTTGCATGCACTCTGTCTTTCTGAAAAATACATATTTTTATAAATGCAATCTAGGAGGCCACCTTGTATGCAGTTGTTATGTCTCCTTCTCCTTGGTCTTCTCTGTTCAGTAATGGTTTCTCAGTCTTCTTTAAAGTTTTCATGATCTTGGCACTCTTGAGGAGTGCTAGTTGGGGATTGTGAATAATACCTTGTAATTTGGGGTTGTATGATATTTCTTTTATGTGTAGACTGATGTTATTTTCCTGAAGGATGTCATAGAGATGAGGCGTCCTTACTATAATTCATGTAAAAAGGTATATAAATCCATATGACCTGTCATTAATGATAATCTTCAGGACTTGGATAAGGTAGTATTTGCTGAGTTTCTTCACTTGTTATGTAGTAATTTTCTCCTTCCATACTCTATATTTTGGGGAGTGATTCACTAAGTCTAGCTCACACTCAAAAGATGGAAGAAAGAGGGCCCTTTCTGAAACATGGAATATACCCTCTGATGGGATAGAAAGGAATGGATGGATAAAAGCTATGGCTAGTTTTGGATCTCATTGTTAATCTTTCACTGAAGACTCAAAACACTCTCCTCTTATAAGTAGATAGGCCACAATGGGGCAAACTTAGTTATTTCTGCCTTAGTTATTAATCTTACATATAACCGATGGTACATCCATTGTTCTGGACCACCTATTCTAAAAATAGCTGAACTGGCTGGGCATCTCTCTTCTACAGTATTTCATGCTCAAGGAGATTAGAATGTACCCCTTCATTACTATTACAGCTGTGCAAGCTTTTGTGTATCACACTTGCTAATTTGTCATTGGCCAAAGCAAATCACATGACTAAGTCTAGAGATTATACTGCAGACACCATACAATGGGGTGAACACCCAAAGATGTCATTCAATGGGAAGCCTTCATGCAACAATCTACACATTTGTGTAGGAAATAACTAGTAGAGAATAGAACCCAAGTCAGTCCTACTTCAGTATCCATTTTCACTGTAGCATACTGAAGCCAAGAAATATATTTTGGTCTTCTATTATGTTTACTAAAGCAGGAAATCCAGCTCATATTAAGTTTTCAGTAATAAAGGTTGGCATAGAGCTTTCTGTTTATCTTTTAGGTAATTAGCACATTGGGTAGGCCATATTCTTCCCTAATCATTTTTACTATTTTAAGATACTGAAAGAGTAAAAGCACTAGAATATGAATCAAACAGCTGGTAGACCATATCTAGTTTTGACTATGTAGGTGGGTAACCTTTAACAAACGATTGGCTTTTCTTTTGTTTTTTGGCCTTTGTTTAGTTATCTGTAAAATGAGGATGTTCAATAGCCTTTAAATACTATTCAACTCTAGAAAGTCCTATGATATGTTCTTTATTTTTGATTCACACACTTTCCTTCTTTAACTTTTATTGTTTATCAGACCAACTTATACCTCTAAGTCTGACTAGGTCCAGGAATGGAATGGTTAGGAGATATAGTCTAAGGTCTTTAGGTCTTGGGTTTAACAATTAAGAGTCAAATTAAGAGTTTGACTACAAGTGGTAATAGTTATATTTACTTCATACATTTTTGAGAGGATTAAGTTGAGTTAATCAAATTGAGTTAGACACTCAATAATGCATGTGTCATATAGTAAGTGCTCAAGAAATAATGTCTACCACTATTTTAGGATAACTACTGTTGACTGTAATAGCAAATGAGACAATGTTTTATCCCATAGTATGTAAAATTTTATCCTCTAGTAGTCAGTATATATGTGTAAATGATTTGTACCCAAAGAGTTGACTTGTATCTGAGAATATTTTAACAAGCCAGACTTTAAGTAGTTGGGATTGTGGGGGATTTTTAAGTTCATTTACAGATTACTAAACTGAGACTAAGTCTTTATATGACAAGTCTTATTTCTGTGGTGGGCACAAGACACAGTCAAATTAGACCCTCCATGACCCTGTCCCAAGTCTAATGTTAGATGCAGTGGCTAGTTGTTTTGTTTTGTTTTGTTCTTTTAGGTTTTTTTTTTCCTTTTTCCTTTTTCCTCCTGGGTTTTTTTTTCTTTTAGCAGCTGTTGGGCCTTAAGTAAAAAATCTCAGAATATAGAAACTGACGTATTTTCTCAGTCAATGATCTTTTCTTAAAGGTTGATTTCCTTCTGCATCGAATTGAAGTCATTTTGAGGTTCTTAACTAGATTGTAGATGCCTTGAGGGTAGAGGAAGAATTTTTGATATCTTTGTTTTTCCTCAGGCATTTATTACAAAAACATGAACATAATACCACCTCGAATGGGTTTTTAGTGCAGCCCAAAGATCTCTGAGGAGCAGTGAAATTCAATAGTAAGTAAGTTCAGCCAACATTTTGTGATAAACAGGAAATAATGCATTTAATTTATGGCATATGTTTTAATTATTAGACAAGTTTCTTTAATTCTTAACACCGAGGTTTTAAACTTTTTGTCTTTGAATAAATACTTTAATCATAAATATTGTCCATTCTTTCACCCACGTGCCACATACTAGTATCACTAGAGCTAATACATTAGTGTTGAAACTATCTTTGTCCTATTAATTATGACAGAGTACGTGTGCATACAATGAATAAGAGGAGGTAAAGACTTAAAATGCCTCTTTTTGAGCTTGTGCTGATTGAGGCTCAATGTGTTTGGAAGCATCTTCCTGAGCTACACAATGAGAAATGTTATTGTAGCAGCTGCTCTGCCATCTCTGGTTCTGTGACTGTTCTTGCTGTTTCTGTTGTTGTTGTTGTTGTTTTGTTGTTGTTTTGTTGTTGCTGCTGTTATTTTGGCTAAATTTGTAAAGACATGTATCCTGTCCAATTTGGGTGAACTGAACTAGTCTCTTATTGGAAAAAGAGGAACTGCCTTCTTTTTTACAGAGGAAATATATGTAGGGTAGGAGGAAATATATGTGACAGACTCTTTATGTTTCTCTCTCCCTCTTGTTTATTTTCTGACAAAATGGAAAGAAAAAAAATGTTTCCCTCAAGAAACTGATGCTCTCTGTTGTTTTTGGCCTGCCACCTGAAAGGATCCTATTTAAGTTCAGGGGGGGTCTAGGAAGGCTGGTTTCTTATTGAACAAATATATTAATACTTTTCCTCCTGCACCTTGTAGACGAATCAACTGCAATTATTTCAGTAGCCAGAATGACCCAGGATTCTGAAAGCAAATACATCAAATGCTTTTTAAAGTCAAGACGAAGGATAAGTACAGAACAAACAAAAGGAAAGTATTTACTGCATGCTTTACCTTCCCATGTAATTGTTTCTAAGCTACAGAGACAGACATAAAAGAGTGAAAATGATGGAAACACCATGTCATGCCTTGAACGTTCTTGATTATACTTGGTCAGCAGTTGCCCTTTACATTGACATCAGAAACTTCATCCCTAATGTGTCCCAGGCTGCTGGAATCTGTGTGGCAGTATGGCAAGATTAACATTAAGAAAAACACAAAAGGTAGAAAACAAACAGCACTTCTGCCATCCTTTTGGCTGTCGTGCTCCTGAGATGATCTGTAATCATTTCGTCAGCTTAGAAATCAGCCTCGTGGTCTTGGAGTATTACTGAAGCTCTCAAGCTCTGTGGATTTTGTCTCTTCTATTGTTTATAACAGTTCATTCATTTCGCCATTAATTTTAGGAGAGATAAAGTTTAGCGTTTTCATTTCTGATTTTAATTTTGGAGAAAGTAAAGCAAAACAGTGAAAAGGGAATGAACTCTGGTTCTTAAAATGTATTTGCAGGTCAACAGTGTTAAATTTTTTTCCATTCAACATTTAATATTGTGTTTTTTTTTTTTTTTTTTCAAAAAATGTGCTTAGAGAGGAGGGACCAACTGGTGAAGAAGTAGAGGGATCTGAAGTTCCCTCATCTATCAAACAAAGCAGTGTTGAAGCTAAAGGACTTTGAACCACAAGAGTCCAGCAGACAAAGTGACAGAATCTCTCCCAGGGACCCACCAGGACAACCTGATGGGCCATAGGTGCATGACTGCAAACTGGGAGAGATAAAACAAACAGAAAGAAGGGATCCCCTTCTGTGGAGAGTCAAAGGGAAGAGAAAGAGAGGCAGAGGAAGGATAGGACTCTATCTGGACAAGAGAAAAACCACAAACCGGGACTGAGAAAAATCAAATCTCTAACTGAGGGGCTTTCTCTGGACTGGGGCTGACTGCCCAGATCATGAACCTGGGGAGGAGGGGAGCCAGTCCCAGACTCAGTGGCTAGGTCAGAGGAGCAGTCCATAGTAGGAGAAAATGATCCCCTCCCTGGAGTGCTGTGGGACAGGACAAAGCCTGCCTACATTCATCAGCAGGGGCCATATATCAGGAGACATGGAGTAGCACTCCCCCAAATACCAGGGTGCATGGAGCAGGAATTTGAATCCCAGCCAATCACCAGAGGCAAGGTAGTTGGTGGAGCAGGACAAAGCCCTCGTTTACGGTCATGGCACAGTGAGAATGGCTTGAAAAGAGAGGTTTGGGACACCTGATCCATGAAGAAGAGAATGGGGTGTTGCTGTTTTTCTCCCCACCACCACCAATGTGGGACTTTAGGGATCAGACAGTGGTCCGACAGTGGAGGGGGGGCCCATGTATACCAAACCACACCCCTCTGTGCCTTGTGACTGCGTATCTACTGGAGGATTACACTGAAGAATAAGACAGCCCCTCCTACAGACCAGCTCTGCTGCATTGCATGGTTTAATTCTCAGACAATTCTTGTCATATAGATATATTCTTATTCCTTTTCTCCTTATATCTCCCCTCCTCTAGTCTGGTTACTATAGTTGTTGGTTTGTTTAAGCAGACACCTGCTTGGCTGAGCATTTAATTCTCAAGAGAATTTAACCCATTCTCTTGATATATGTTACACACCTTCTTCTTTATTCTCCATTCTCTATCTCTGGATTAATCCTTACAGTTTCTCTGTCTGGACAAGTTTCTTTTATTTTCTTTTTCCTGCTTCATTTATTTTCCTTTATTTCCCTCAGGATTAAGCCATACAGTTTCTCTGTCTGGTCATTTTTTTTTTCTTTTCCCCTCCCCTGTCATTTCTCTCTTTGTGTGGGATAAAGCCTTTTCCATAGTCACTGCCTACACCATGTTGTTTACTTGTAGCTGGTGTTTCTGGTTTTTTGTTTTTAGTTGTTTTTTGTTTGTGTGTGTGTTTGAATGTTTTTGTTTTCTGGTTTTTTTTCTTTGTTTGTTTTCATTTCAGGGCTACCTTCAATGAACAAATAAAACCACACCTAGTGGAGGTTCCAAAACACCATTACCAGTAGGGAGATAAAGTAACCAAGTCACTATGACAAAGAGCAAGTAACCCTCCAGAAAACACCACCTGAAAGGCCAGGCTGTGGACAGTGTATGACCCCTCTTTAATATAGTAGTGTTAACAGGTGCAGTCACATAACAAGCTTTTAAAACACATAAGGGACAGAAAACCAGCCAAAATGATGAAAGAGGAGAATTCTTATCAAAAGAAATTGCAGGAAGAAGAGACAACTAAAGAATTGATCAAAACAGATATAAGCATATAGGGACAAATCAGCCTTCACCTACAAGGGTAGACACATAAGAGTAGTTGCAAACCTGTCCACTGAATCCTGGCAGGCCAGAAGGTAGTGGCAGGAAATATTTAATGTGATGAATAGGAAAAATATGCAGCCAAGAATCCTTTATCCAGCAAGGGTGTCATTCAGAATAGAAGGAGTGATAATGATTTTCCCAGACAAACAAAAACTGAAGGAGTTCATCACCACTAGACTAGCCATACAAGACATCCTAAGAGGGATGCTGTGAGTGGAATGTTGCAAGGACCACAAAGACCAGAGATATCACTACAAGCATGAAACTTACAGATAACAGAATGATTCTAAACCCATATCTTTCATTGTAACACTGAATGTAAACTGACTAAATGCTCTAATCAAAAAACATAGGGTATCAGAATTTATTAAAAAAAAAAAAACAAGACCCACCTATTTTCTTTTTTTTTTATAAAATTTTTTTTAACGTTTATTTTATTTTTGAGACAGAGAGAGACAGAGCATGAACGGGGGAGGGGCAGAGAGAGAGAGAGAGAGGGAGACACAGAATCAGAAGCAGGCTCCAGGCTCTGAGCCATCAGCCCAGAGTCCTACGCAGGGCTCAAACTCACGGACCGTGAGATCGTGACCTGAGCTGAAGTCAGATGCTTAACTGACTGAGCCACCCAAGCGCCCCAAGACCCACCTATTTTCTATCTACAAGAGACCCATTTTAGACCTGAGGACACTTTCAGATTGAAAGTGAGGTGATGAAGAACTACCAAAAGTCAAAGGAAAGCTGGAGTAGCCATACTTATGTCAGACAAACTAGATTTTAAACTAAAGACTGTAACAAGAAGCACTTGGGTGGCTCAGATGGTTAAGCATCCAACTTTGGCTCAGTTTATGATCTCATGGTTTGTGAGTTCAAGCCCTGCATCTGGCTTTGTGCTAACAGCTCACAGAGCCTGTGAGCTAACAGCTCACACTACCTGCTTCGGATTCTGCCTCCTTCCCCCTCTGCCCCTCCCATGCTCATGCTTTGTCTCTCTCTGTCTCTCAATAATAAATAAACACTTAAAATTTTTTTTAAAAGACATGAAGAAGGGCATTATGAAATAATTATGGAGTCTATCCATCAAGAAGAGCTAACAATGTTAATGTTTATGGACCGAATTCGGAGGCACCCAAATATATACAATAATTAGTCACAAACATAAGAAATCTTGTTAGTAAGAATGTGGTAATTGCAGGGGACCTTAATACTCCACTTACAACAATGCACAGATAATTGAGACAGAAAATCAATAAAGAAACAATGGCCCCAAAGGATACACTTGAGCAGATGGACTTGACAGATATATTTAGAACTTTTCATCCAAAAGCAGCAGAATACACATTCTTCTCAAGTGCACATGGAACATTCTCCAAGATAGATCACATACTCGGTCACAATACAGCCCTCAATAAATATTTGGATCTACCATGCACACTTTCGGATCACAATGCTATGAAACTTGAAATCAAACACAGGAAATTTAGAAAAACCTCCAAATGCATGTAGGTTAAAGAATATCATACTGAAGAATGAATGGGTCAACCAGACAATTAAGAAATTTAAAACTATATGGAAGCAAATGAAAATGAAAATGAAAACACAACAGTCCAAACTCTTTGGGATGCTAAGAGGAAAATACATTGCAATCCAGGCTTATCTCAAGAAATAAGAAAAAATCTCAAATACAAAATCTAACAGCACACCTAAAGGAACTAAGAGCAGAAGAACAAAGAAACCCCAAATCCAACAGAAGAAGACAAATAATAAATATCAGAGCAGAAATAAACAATATAGAACACCCCCCCCCCAAAAAAAAAAACCAGCAGAACGTATCAATGAAACTAAGAGCTGGGTTTTGTTTAAAAAAAAAAAAAAAAAGAACAAAATTAATAATCACTTATCCAGACTTCTCAAAAAGAAAAGAGAGGGGACCTATATGGATAAAATCATGAATTAAAATGTATATATCACAATGAATCCCTCAGAAATACAATTATCAGATAATGCTATGAAAAATTTCATACCAACAAACTGGACAACCTGGAAGAAATGGACAAATTCCTAGACATGGACACAATACCAAACTCAAATGGGAAGAAATAGAAAATTTGAACAGACCCATAACCAGTGAAGAAGTTGAATCAGTTATCAAAAATCTCCCAACAAATAAGAGTCCTGGACCGCATGGTTTCCTTGGGGAATTCTACCAGACATTTAAAGCAGAGATAATACCTATCCTTCTCAATCTGTTCCAAAAAGTAGAAAGGGAAGAAAACTTCCAGACTCATTCTATGAATCCAGCATTACTTCAATTTCTAAACCAGACAGAGACCCCACACAAAAAAGTGAGAACTACAGGCCAATATTCTTAATGAACATGGGTGCAAAAATTCTCCACAAGATACTCCACAAATCAAATTCAGCAGCATATAAAAAGAATTACTCACCATGATCAAGTGGGATTCTTTCCTGGGCTGCAGTCTAGTTCAATATTCACAAATAAATCAATGTGATACATAACAGTAATAAAATAAAGGATAATAACCATATGATAGTCAATAGAGGCAGAAAAAGCATTTGACAAAATACAACATCCTTTCTTAATAAAAACCCTCAACAAAGTCAGGATAGAAAGAATATACTTAAACTTCATAAAAGCCATATATGAAAATTTCAGAGCTAATATCATCCTCAATGGGAAAAAAATGGAGAGCTTTCTCCCTGAGATCAGGAATACCACAGGGATGTCCACTCTCACCACTGCTGTTTAACATAGTGTTGGAAATTCTAGCATCATCAATCAGACAACAAAATGAAATAAAAGGCATCAAAATTGGCAAAGAAGAAGTGAAACTTCACTTTTCACAGATGACATGATACTGTACATGGAAAACCCAAAAGATTCCACCAAAAGACTCCTATAACTGATGTATTAATACAGCAAAGTCATAGGATACAAAATCAATGTACAGAAATTGGTTGCATTTTTATACACCAGTAATGAAGCAACAGAAATAGAAATAAGGAAACTGATCCCATTTACAATTGCACCAAGAACCATAAAATATCTAGGAATAAATCTAATGAAAGATATAAAAGATCTTATGCTGAAAACTATAGAAAGCTGATGAAGGAAATTGAAGAAGACACAGAGAAATGGAAAAACATTCCATGCTCATGGATTGGAAGAATGAATATTGTTAAAATGTCAACAGTACCCAAAGCTATCTACACATTCAATGCAACCCCAATAAAAATTGCAGCAACATTCTTCTCAAAGCTAGAACAAACAATCCCAAAATCTGTATGGAACTACAAAAGACCCTGAATAGCCAAAGTTATATAGAAGAAGAAAACCAAAGTGGGGCACCACAATCCCAGACTTTAGTCTCTACTACAAAGCTATAATCATCAAGACAACATGGTATTGGCACAAAAACAGACACATAGATCAAGAGAATAGAATGGAGAACCCAGAATTGTACCCACAAATGTATGGACAACTAATCTTTCACAAAGCAGGAAAACATCCAGTGGAAAAAAGTCTCTTTAGCAAATGGTTCTGGGAGAACTGGACAGCAACATGCAAAAGAATGAAACTAGACCACTTTCTTACATCATACATAAAAATAAACTCAAAATGGATGAAAGACCTACATGTGAGACAGAAAACCATCAAACCGTAGAAGACAAATCAGCAAAAACCTCTCTGACCTCAGCCGCAGCAATTTCTTACGTGACACTTCCCCAAAGGCAAGGGAATCAAAAGCAAAAATGAAGTACTGGGACCACATCAAGATAAAAAACTTGTGCAGCTTAATGGAAACAATCAACAAAAATAAAGTCAACCCTTGGAATGGGAAAAGATATTTGCAAATGACATACTGGTTAAAGGGTTAGTATCCCAAATCTATAAAAAACTTACCAAATCCCACACCCAAAGATCAAATAATCCAGTGCAGAAATGGGCAGAAAACATGAATAGACACATTTCCAAAGAAGGCATCTCGATGGCCAACAGACACACAAAAAGATGCTCAACCTCTCCCATCATCAGGGAAATACAAATCAAAACCACACTGAGATACCACCTGGCTAAAGTGAACAAATCAGAAGACTATAGATGCTGGAGAGGATGTGGAGAAATGGGAACCCTCTTGCACTGTTGGTGGGAATGCAAAATGGTACAGCTGCTCTGGAAAATTAGTGCAGAGGTTCATCAAAAATTTAAAAATACAACGACTCTATGACCCAGCAGTAGTACTGCTAGGAATTTACACAAGGGATACAGGAGTGCTGATGCATAGGGGCATGTGTACCCCAATGTTTATAACAGTGATTTCAACAATAGCCAAACTATGGAAAGATTCTAAATGTCCATCAACTAATGAATGGATAAAGAAGATGTGGTTTATATATTCAATGGAATACTACTTGGCAATAAGAAAGAATGAAATCATGCCATTTGCAGCAATGTGGATGGAACTGGAAGGTTATATGCTGAACGAAGTAAGTCAGTCAGAAAAGGACAGATTTCATATGTTTTCACTCTTATGTGGATCTTGAGAAACTGAACGGAAGACCATGGGGGAAGAGAAGGAGGAAAAATAGTTACAAACAGAGAGGGAGGGAGGGAAACCACAAGAGACACTTAAATACGGAAAACAAACTAAGGGTGGATGAAGGGGTGGGGGAGAGGGAAAACTGGTGATGGGCATTGAAGAGGGCACTTGTTGGGATGTGTTTTATGTAAGCCAATTTGACAGTAAATTATATTGATAAAAAAATTAATTAGACTCCACAAACAAGGAAGTATGTCCTCCTGCAAACACTGAGAAAGATATTTTTTATAGTGTTCTCATCTTCAAGCATATTTTTAGAATTTTTTTAAATTCTTTTATTTTTAATGATGATGTATACCTGTTTCCCCCCCTGAATTTCCTCTCTCTATTGTTCATGGAAAGCCCAACTCCAGTGTCTACAGTAATCCTTCAGAGTCCATTAATAAGTTACTTTGGGTTGGGGCCAGAGTAAGGATTAACAATTTACTAAGTACTTACATTATGTCAGACTTAAATTATTTCCCCAATCTACACAGTAGTTCCCCATTACCTATGATTTCACTTTCCCTGGTTTCAGTTACCTGAAGTCAACCAAAGCCTGGAAGCAGATCATCCTGACAATACATGGAAGGGTTGGTAAATCATGGTCTAATACTGCATCACAGTGCCTATGTTATTAACCTCACTTCATGTCATCATGTGGATGTTTTTTTACCTCACATCATAAGAAGAAAGCTGAGTATAATACAGTAAGATATTTTGAGAGGCCACATTCACAAAACTTTCATCACAATGCATGATTATAATTGTTTTATTTTACTATTACTGTTGTTAATCCATTACTGTGCTTAATATATAAATTAAACTTTATCAGAATATTCATGCATAGGAAAACACACACACACACACACACACACACACACACACACGTGTGTGTTTTCCTATGCATGAATATTCTGATATATATATAGATAGATAGATGATATATAGAAATATAGATATATAGATATATAGATATACATACATACACACACATTATATATATATATATATATATATATACGTATTATACGTATATATATATATATATATATATATATATATATACACACACACACACACACACACACACACATATAATGTGGGTGTGTGCATATATATATATATATATATATATATATATATATATATATATATATATATATATATATAATGTGTGTGTGTTCTCCTATGCATGAATATTCTGATGTATACACACACACACACACACACACACACACACACACACACATATATATATATATTCAGTATTATTCATGGTTTCAGGCATCCGCTAGGGGTGTTGGAACATATTCCCTACCACAATATGATTTAGATATTTTGTTAGCTCCATTGTAAAAAGAAGGGCTAGGAAGCGTAGACAAGTTAAATGGTATTTCCTAAGCAGCTAAGGAAACTGAATGTCAACTCCAGGTCAATTTGACCCTAAAGCTATTTTCTTTTCATTACTCCCTAGTCCTCTTACCATTGGTCTTTATAATTAGCCTGAACCTGGGAACTGACAGCATATATATGTAGACACACACACACACACACACACACACACACACATACACACTCACACACAATTAGCCAAATCCTGGGAACTGACATATATACACTATATATACATACTAGCATATAAAACACACATATATAAATATAAAGATAAAGATAAAGATAAAGATAAGATAAAGATAAAGATAAAGATAAAGATAAAGATAAAGATAAAGATAAAGATATATACATATACATGTACATACATATATATAGATTAGATAGATAGATAGATAGATAGATAGATAGATAGATAGAAACTATTTTCATAATTCAAACTTGCAGTTAATTTCCATGTCTTCAAGGAAATTCCTTCATTAGGAGAATTTTGCATTAGGTAAAACTTTCCGAAGTAGAAAAATTGTTACTCATTTATGAGAAGTCATGCTTTGTTGTCTCTTTACTTTTTAAGTTTGATTTAAATTCCAGTTAGTTAACACACTTGTAATATTAGTATCAGATGTACAATTTAGTCATTCAACAATCCATACATCACCCAGCACTCATCATGGCAAATATCCTCCTTAACCCCCATCCCCTATTTAATTACCCCCCCCCCCCACCTACTTCCCCTCTGAAAGCCATCAGTTTTCTTACAGTTAAGAACCTCTTTCTTGGTTTCCCTCTCTCTCTCTCCTCCCCCCCCCCCCCCCCCGTTTCTGCCCCCTTAAAGCAAGGAGTCTTTCCATATGTTAAATTAAAGTCTTTTAATTAAAGTCAGTCAGTTAAAAGGCCAACTTTGGCTCAGGTCACGGTCTCACAGTTCATGAGTTTGAGCCCTGCGTTGGGCCCTATGCTGACAGCTCAGAGCCTGGAGCTTGCTTCAGATTCTTTCTCTCTCTCTCTCTCTCTCTCTCTCTCTCTCTCTCTCTCTCTCTGCCTCTCCCCTGCTAACGTTTTGTCTCTCTCAAAAGTAAATAAACATTAAAAAACTAAATCAAATTAAAATAAAATAAACATTTGGACAGTGTGATTTATTAGCTTTTCTGATGTTATGGATGCAGATACAATCCAAGCCTGATTCTCAAGGGCCAACTTAAAGTGTTTATACCAACATCAGCAGTGGAGAAAATCTTGCCTTAATCCACAGGGACACAGGTCAGGCCACTGTTCTTCCAACCCAGGATGTCTGGTCTCCAATATCATTCATTTAGCTACTCCTCAAATCTTAGGAAAGTTACTCCTGAGGCTTCTCTTTCATTTCTTTCTAAACATAACGGCATTGAGTGCTGATCTCTTCATTTCCTTCCTTCCTAATAGTCTGACTGCACTTATTCCTGTTAGGTTTTTCCTCCAACTGACTACATCTCATCATGGCTAGTGGGGTTAAAACTTAATAGGTGTTTTTTACATACCTTACCAGAATCCCTTCTATACTGGCTTAACTCTGGACAACTATTCATAACACATCAAGTCTGAGCTTTAAAAAAGATTTTTTCCAAGCATGCCTGGGTGGCTTACTCAATTAAGCATCTCACTCTTGATTTTGGCTCATGTCATAATCCCAGCGTTGTGAGATTA
Organism: Panthera leo; assembly: GCF_018350215.1. Classification (NCBI taxonomy): domain Eukaryota; kingdom Metazoa; phylum Chordata; class Mammalia; order Carnivora; family Felidae; genus Panthera; species Panthera leo. The sequence goes on from NC_056697.1 coordinate 7,999,516, forward strand.
AGTCCTGTGTCAGGCTCCATCCTCAGCACGTATCCTACTTATGATTCTCTCTCTCTTCCTCTTGCTCTTTCTCCTTCTCCTCCCCCCCATCAAAGATAGATAGATGATAGATAGATAGATGATAGATTAGATAGATGATAGATAGATAGATAGATAGATAGATAGATAGATAGATAGATAGATAGATAGATAGATAGATAGATAGATAGATAATAGATATGATGGATGGATGGATGGATGGATGGATGGATGGATGGATGGATGTATGGATATGATAGATGGATATGATAGAAGAATGGATGATACACAAAAAGTTTTCCTATTTTGGTGTACTTATCAATTTCCTTTTATTATGAAGGAAATAAAGTAGTAGCTGACAGTGCTTGGATAGTCTAAGTGAGATGCTGTGGGATCAAAGAAAATGCGTATATGGTCTCTGCCTGGTTTGTGAAAGATACCTTTTAAAACCCTTGTAATTTTCTAAGTGATATGAACACTAAGAGTATCTTTTGTTATAATATTTGTTCTTTGACCCCAATTTCTGACACAGTTCCTAAATCCCTTGGGATTTCTAAGGAGATAGTAATATCTTTTGTTCTAATGAGGCAGCTCTTGGTGGGATCCTGGATGGGGGCCAGTCACCATGATTAGAATTTTCAGCAATGGGTGAAATTTTCATCCCCATCTACCTCCCTCATTCTCCAGAGAGAGGAGAGGAGCTTGACGTAGAGTTAATGATTAATCATGCCTACCTGATGAAGCTTCATAAAAAATCCAAAAAAGTATGGTGTTCAGAAAGCATCTGGAGTTGGTGGACATGTAGAGATGCTGGTATAGTGGCTCAGAGAAAGGATGGAAACTATGCATTCCCTATTTACATAACTTGCCCTATGTATCTCTTCCATCTGGCTGTTCCTGAGCTATATCCTTTTATAATAAACTGGTAATATAAAAAATAAACTTTCCCTGAGTGAGCCACTCTACCAAGTTAATCAAACCTGAGTAGGGGCTCATGGAAACCACTAACTCATGGCCATTCATTTATAAACACAGATAACAAACAACTTTAGATTGAGGTCTGAAGAGGAGAGGGTTTGAGAGGACAGTCTTGTATGACTGAGCCCTTAATCTGTGGAATCTGATGTTCTCTTCATGTAGATAGTGTCAGAATGGGGTTAAATTCTAGGAGACATAGTTAGCATCACAGAGAATTGTTTCGTGTGGAAAAAAACCTCCACATATTGGTGACCAGAACTGTCAGTACTGAAGTGTTCTGTGTGAGTAGTAAAAGAGAACACACAGAAGTAAGTTTTCTCAAACCTCAAACATCCATTGTTCAGGATGGAGTTAATGTTCCTCTACTTCATTAACCCACATTTCTGAGAACAGTGTCCCAAACCCAGAAACACCTAATCAAAATCCCAGAGGAGACTCATGTCAGAGCCCATAAGATCTGGAGGCCCATTAGATCAGCAAATTATCACCACTGGGCAGACCTTCCTATTTCCTGTCAACTGTATGAGAGCTTCTTGAATAGAACAAATAAATTCAGCATGATCCATGAGCTCCTTTGCACATAATTCTAGGAATGTCATAGTCTCTCTGAAGTAGAATTAGGGGGATTGAAGATAGATCAACCACTGTTCAGGGCTGAGGTCATAGCACTAATCTTGCTTAGAGCTAACTTTTCTTAATAATGTTTTTTCCAATACTCTTATCTTTCTCTATAATTTCCCATTGACAACATGGAAGTTTGGTCTAATCTATGGAAGCTGACTCAATGCAATTGTTGTCATACCTAGAACATCCTGTCCCTCTGTGTAACTTTCTTCCAAAATTCTTTCCTGTGGTGGTTCTACTCATGAGCCTGGCCAACTTCTTCTTTCATTGTTCTTAGAGACTATAATTAATTCAGATTGAGACCCATGTCTCCTGACCCTCAGCTCGGCAATTTTTACTCCATAAATGAATCTACTGCTCAAATTTATTATAAATATTGATTCTAGGAAGACTTCAGTAGAGTCCAATTTGCTCAAGAAAAATGGAGACAGCTTGAATTTCTCTTAGAATATTAGCTAGATACTTTTAATGGTACTTTGCAAATAAATTTAGATAATGTATATACACACAGGTTAAATATGTATCCTAAAAATATTTCTTGATACTATGGATTGCTGGCAAGCAAAATAAAACAAAAATAATTCTAAAAATCAAAGCCAAATATTCTTACTAAAGTGTTTCATGCGAATTGGTAGTGACAACAGAATCTAAATATCTTTAGAAATCAAGAGAATATAGACATTGTGGATGGGACAGAGACATTCAGTGTTGAAACATGTGACTGTTCAGATGAAGTCTGTAAATCCAGAATAACAACATATATTTGCACTCAAAAAAAGATGGTGCACAAACAAACAAAATCTAGAGAGCAGTGCTTTTATTCTCATGTCTCTTCAGTTGTCTTTGGCCATGATTTTTTCTTAGCTTTTCTGTTTTGTCTTTCTGTTTTGTCTGATGCCTGTCTTTGACCCAAGGCTGATCGTGATCCACTAAAATCTGAAGAAGCCACAAGTCTAAGTTTTCCGCCATTTCACTGAGTGCACTGTCAGATGTGATCGTGCATGGGATCTTTGTAATAATAATTTTTTAAAAAAATATTCAGTGACTTTTTTGTTTATTTAGGCATGTTGGATGATTTACAATTAATTTTCCCATGGATAAAACAATATATTTCCAATATTTCTTTAGAAGATATCAAAAAGAGTAGAAGTGATATTCACACAGCTAGTGCTGGAAAGCAAATAGTTATATCCTCCTCATATGAATGAGGAAATGGAAGCTTAGACTGATTTGCAATTTGCCAAATATTAGAATTTGTCTTACCCAGGTCTGTGTGACTCTAAGATCAAAATTATTTCCAAGGATTTGGGCTGTTTCAGGTATTTTATTTAAAGAATAATGGGGGCGCCTCGGTGGCTCGGTTAAGCGTCCGACTTCGGCTCAGGTCATGATCTCATGGTCCGTGAGTTCAAGCTCCGCGTCAGGCTCTGTGTTGACAGCTCGGAGCCTGGAGCCTGTTTCAGATTCTGTGTCTCCCTCTCTCTCTGCCCCTCCCCTGTTCATGCTCTGTCATTCTCTGCCTCAAAAATAAATAAACATTAAAAAAAATTTAAAGAATTCTGCAAATAACACTCTTTTGTATATTTATGAAAAAATATTTAACATTCCAATTGGTAAGCTTCCACACTATATATCAGTAATTTATTAATCTCCTGATAAATTACAAGTACAGAAAAGATTAAGGCACTGTGCATTTATTTGGATTAAAATAATATATGTAAATTTTATTTCAAATTAGGATCAGTCTTAGGCATCTAGAATATTAATTCAGAAACTAGTCTTATTAGTCCAGATTCACATGCACAGTTTTGGCCAAGGACATTGAATCAAACACTTTATCTTTATTAGACATCAAGTGGCAAGCATTTATTGAGTAACTTTTAGGCAGTGGGGAGGTGCCTGAACCTCAAAGAAATTGCCATCTGTTGGGGCAGCATGACTAAATCATTTGAAGCCATTTGCTAAAGAAACAAGACAGTTCATAATTAAGTGCTAATGTGCTACAGAAATTCAAAGAAGCAGAAGGATGTTGACCTGAATTCACTGAAAATTTTATGGTAGACATTCCACTTTGGGTAACATCAATAAACCTGAAGAATCTTTGGGTAAATGGAGAAGCATGAAGGAATTCACAGGCAGTAAGTATAAAGGTGGAATAAAGTCCGATAAATTGATGTATCCAGTTCCAAAGAATGCTTGTAGTGCATATTGTTTACCCTCCTGTAAATTGAATAAGAGTAGGTACCTTGTGTCTCTTCCTTACTTTCTACCTCAAGCACAGTGCCTAGCATGTTGTAGAGACCTAATAAATATAATGTTACTCTTCAATATGAGGAGAAGGCTGAGTAGGCTGGATTTGACATAGGAAATGTAAAATATAAATTAGAAAATATAAAAATAAATTGCTGTCTTATTTCAGTTTGCACATACTTACTGATTTTACTGTTATCAGTTTGCTGAAAAGATTTTGTTAATGGTGGGTAAAATTTTATCAGTCATTTATATATACATTGTAGTGGAGGTGAGGGTAGAGTGAACAATGATCAGATAATTCATTTTGTTTCATAATTCTTTATTGTGTCATCTTTTCTGAATAAGATAAATGTTAATTAATGACTGGTTTGCATTCACACTCCTGAGCACATTTGAGTAAAAGTAAAATCAAGTCTGTTTTGAGTAGAAGAGAAAAGCCCTAAATGGACTTTTTAAGTTAAAGATAGACATGACATATTCATTCAGACAGTCAGTCATTGTGGTAGCCAGGCTCCAAGATGACCCCCAATTATCTCTGCCTCCTGGTATTTACATCTTTATATAATTTATTCCTGTTGAATATGAGCTGGCCTTTATAAATCACTCCTAATCAATAGAATAATGCAGAAATGATAGTATGTGACTTGGAGATTAGGTTATAAAAAGCATTGTAACCCCGTTTCCCCATGCTTTCTGTCTCTCTCTTTCAATCTCTGAAATCACTCTCTCTGGGGCATTCCAGCTTTCATGTTGTGAGTTGCCCTATGGAGAGGCCCATATTACAAGGAGCTAAGGCTTTGTGCCAAATAACCATGTGAATGAGATTGGAAATGGATCTTCTAGCCCAGTCAAGCTTTCAGATGATTATCATTGCAACTGACATTTTGAACGAAGCATCATGAAAGACCACACACCACAAACACTGGCTAAGTCATGCTCAGATTCCTGACTCTCATGAACTGTGTCAGATAATAAATGTTCATTGCTTTAAGTCAGTCAACATTTCTGGGAATACCATGTAAGAGGCATTGAATGATGTGGGGCTATAGATAGATAATACTTGGATCCTGCCCATTAAGAACTCAACAACTGAATTCAAAAACTAACACAGGTACAAACACCTACCATAAGATTTCTGTACTGTAGGGAGAGGATTGAGGGAGATGTAGGGGCTTCTTGTCGGAGGTTGAGTTAGAGCTTGAAGGAAGGTTATTCTTTATACACAGGAAGATGCTGAGGATATAGTTCATATACTGCTCTATTTTGTAATGAGATAGAAAAAATTGCAAAAACAGAGTGGTTAAAAAATGAAGTTAATAATAATTATTATTATAACAATAATACTAGAGTTTATTTTGTTTTTTTACCATAACAGTGTTTCCACATATAGTGATTTATTGATCCCCATAAGAACCAAGTCAAGTGGGCAGAATGGTCACTATTGTACTCATTTTATCACCAGAGGAGTTAAAATTCTGAGGGATTCAACATTATGTCCAAGGTAAGACAAGGAGTTAAGTGTCAGAGATGGATCTTAGGCTCTTTGAAAACAACTGCAACGTATACATCAATGTATACAAGGAAATAACCTCAATTAATTAAAGAAAAGGCACTAGAATGAGTCAGAAGGAGGTGAAATCATTTGTGTAGAAATTCTAAAAAAGAAGGAGAAGGAGAAGGAGGAGAAGAAGGAGAAGGAGCAGGAGGAGGAGGAGGAGGAGGAGGAGGAGGAGGAAGAGGAGGAGGAGGAGGAGAAGGAGAAGGAGAAGGGAAAGGGGGAAAAGGAGAAGAAGAGGAAGAAAGAAAGAAGAGAAAGAAAGAGAGAGAGAGAGAGAGAAAGAGAAAGAAAGAAAGAAAGAAAGAAAGAAAGAAAGAAAGAAAGAAAGAAAGAAAGAAAGAAAGAAAGAAAGAAAGAAAGAAAGGAGGAGGAGGGAAGGAAGGAAGGAAGGAAGGAAGGAAGGAAGGAAGGAAGGAAGGAAGGAAGGAAGGAAGGAAGGAAGGAAGGAAGGAAGGAAGGGAGGAAGGAAGGGAGGGAGGAATGGAAGATAAAAAAGCTGAAAAGTATGCATTATGTCTTAGTCAGAAAGGATGGCAGTTGTCTCCCAAAAGACTTCTTTGAGAGGTGAATTTATTAATGTCAGAAATCAGTTTTGTAAGCTCTCAGACATGGCTTAGCTAGTACACAAACAGGTTTATATTTCAAGGGAATATTTGTATTAGCAAAATACACAGAGAGATTTATTAATTTGTAATGATAAAGGTCACACCAAGCACCCTCACTATGCCCTTCTCTTTTCTGCCGTGTTTAATCAATTATTCACTTTTTAATTTGTTTTTAGTCTTTTGAATTTCTGATATCTCATTCTCTACAGACTTCTTTCCCTATGTCACTTCTACTCAGAAATAAAACAAACAAAAAACATTCTTGACCCTAGCCTCACCTTTATTTCTACCTATCTCCAGCCTTTCTTTTTTCCTTCTTAGACAGAAAAGTCTACCTTATTCATCTCTTATAATTGTGTGCCTCTATCACCCCACTGATTCTTTTCTAGAAAATACCATTAATGACCTTCCCATTGTCAAATTTGGTGCTGTCTTCACAGACCTCATCATACAGGCTATCTAATGACATTTTACAGCACTGACCATTGATTTTTTTTCCAACATGAAAATGCCTTTTTTAGAAACCTCTTAATTCTCCTGAAACTCTACACAAAGTTATCAAGGCAAAGCCAGGTTTGAGTATAAAGGAGGGCAAGTAAGTGATAGGGAGCAGCAGCATTGCTCATGAAAATGTATTTGGGAATGTGAGTTGGATTTTATGGATTTTGTCATCTTTTTTTAACATTGCTTCTTCTAATGTCTTTTCTTTCTTGTTTTTATCATGTCAGGACAATTTGTTCACTTAAAGTTATTACAAAGATTTCTTTCTGGAAAATGTGCTGAGATGACAGGACTTGTTTTAAAACTAAAAGGAAATGAAATCAAGTAGAAAGGGGAAAAAACTAGACAGATAAGGAATGAACTCCCTCCACCCCACTCCCCCCAAAAGTTTCTATGTTTCTCATGATTAGGTTGTGGACAGAGGTGGAAAATCATTACACACAACCCAGAGGTTTGTGATTGGATCCACAGGATCTGATATTCTCTATTTTCCACTTCCCAGAGTAAACTTGGAATCAAGGAGATAAGTGGGAAAAAATGATCTATATTCTTATACTACGTCTAAGACTAAGTAGTTATTAAGGGTCCCTTATTAAGGCGAACATTCTATGATTCTGTAAAGATGGGTGTAAAGTAGTTCACAGAGATGATAAAACTTTATAAATATAATGTGATATTTTGACACTCACAATACACATAAAATTGTCTACACTTGTACATGATGAAGTTCAAATGTAACAGTTAAGAAAAATTTCTGGTTATATGACACAATTTATTATATGCCCTTATAACATGGATAGTCCATTTGTTTTAAAAAAATGACAGATGGTAATTTATTTACTTACGATTTAGTATTCTGACTTAATAAATAAATACTTGAGGCTTTAAAGGCAGTCACAGTATCTTTTAAGAAAAATTATATAGGCTTTCCACTTATATTTAGCATTTATGAAAGATGTTCTCCTCATATCCTCAAAGTTCAAGCTTTATTAATTGAAAATGGTGATTGAAGACTTCTGCTCAAGACCCCAAGCTTGTGGAAACTACTTGGGTGCTGAATCCCACATTGCAAATGAAATAAATGGCATGCGCTCTTGATATACAAACAACAAAATACCTATCATCCATAAGTCAGGAATATAGTGGTATTAAAGATACTGGTCTTTATCTTTTTTTTTTCTGTCACACATGCAAATTATTTCTTATTCTATAGGTTCAGAGTGCCCCTGTGCCCATGGCTATTTGCTCTTACTGATGCTTTTCCAACCTCAGTATCTATTGGTATAGGAGACTTTTAGAATTTTGTTTCAATCTTCTTCTCTTAACCTCCCTCATGTTTCTCCTTTGAGCTAGATGAGCTAAATGCTTCAGCCTGGCAGAATTTACAGTCTGGCCCAAATTTATAACTAATCATACCTCTGGTACCCTTCATGCATCTTAATACAAAGCTTTGGGGCACTTGCTTCCCAGATGGTGAAATAACCCTGGGCATTGTGTCCACAGCTATATCTCTGGCATCATCTCTAAGGATTCCCTTAAGAATTATGCTATGCTAAGTGTGACTATAAAGTAACAAGTCCATTTTTTCATATGGCAATATAAATGCTCGTCTCATTTCTTTCTAAGTACATTTATATTTACCCCTCTTAGGGATAGCAGTGGGTAATTATCAATTGCACAGATAAAGATGGTTATCCTAATAGGAATTTTGATCTCTGAAAGTTCCTGGTTTTCAGAGAGGCTAATTAAAAGTGGCATCAACCTCAAAATGAATTTTTGGGAGAATGTAAGGAGGCTAGCTGGCTACAGGATTATTAGGAATTCTGATGCTTTTTACATATGGGTATTTGGAATTTGGTATTTGAAAGGAAACTGACACAGGCAAAAAGATATATTAGTGTTCGTGTAAAGACTGCCCAGTTACATGGTAGGGTGTCAGGGCATTCTTCCAGCTAGCTTGTGCTCTAAGAGTTCTGAGGCTGAAGGCTGTAAAACTAGCCTGTAAATCATATACCCTGTCCGTTATTCTATTTTGATGCATATGTTTGTAGTCTTCACACAGAAGGGTGGGGTTTCTGTTCAATGCTTCTCTTAAGTAGAAAATTGGTCTGAAAGAGTAATGGGGCATAAAAGAACTAGAGAATTTGTCTGGAATGTGTCCAGTGGAAAGAGCACTAGACTGAGAATCTACAAATGCAGATGTTGGTATGACAATTATCATACTGAGCTGTGTATCGGTGCACAGATCACTTAGCTGAGTGTTCTGCTTAGAATGTGGCCTGGCACATAAAAGTTACTCAAAAACTTTTGCTTAATGACAAATGGATTAATCATTGATTTGTTAAAAAAATATGATAGGATTTGACAACTGGGTTTCAAAGTTTAATCCTTCTTTGCATACTAGACTAGTCGTTTTGCATAAAACGACTTTATGCTCCAAGTAACATCGTAACAAAGAACCTATGGCAGCCGAGTAACCTCTGGACAGGAAGGATTTCTCATTAGCTGACTACTAAGTTTTAGGATGCTAAAACATTTGCAGAGATATCTTAATTAGGCCATGATGCAAGTCCATTCTGATCCTAGCATTTGATGAACCTGTGTCATTCAGAAAAGTGTAGATGTTAAAAGGTGACTTTGGCACCTTTTAACAATAGAATCCCATAGTGGAAATAATTCCAATTATATTAAAAAATTCTTGGAATTTTTAACTCTCAGAACAAAAATCTGGGTAGAATAATCCTGGTCCAGACCAGGTCCAGTCCTGAGAAAACAGCCCTGGGTTTATCATTTGTACTTGTTTTTCTTTCAAGGAGTCCCACATACCAAAGCTTGAGAATTATATTTATTATGAAAACCTAGGCATGATGGTTATATTTTAGGATTTTGTGAAATATTTTGCAAGTATAATGAGGCTTCCATTATTTCCTGATGGCTATTAATGAACATTGTTTCCTCTGATGTTTTAAGTTTCTGGAAGTCTATTTTTGAATTCTGTTCATTTCTCTTCACTACCACTAAGTTCCAGTCTAGCCTTTACCTCAAAGCAGATTATTTGTTAATCAAAAAGAATTCAGGATGTTGCCAGCTCAGTTTAAGCATTGCCTGAAAAGTTTCAGTACTTTCATATGTACATCTGTTTATTGTTAACTCATCCATTCTCCATCCAGAAGCACCAAGCTTGAACTGGGTACCAGGAAACACACTGGAAAGGAGAGGTAAAAAGTACTAGGCATTGCCCTTAAGGAGCTCACAAATGAATACCCACAGTGAAAAAACACAAAAATGTGGTGAGAAAAGTGTTCTGAGAAGAGCAAGGTATTAAACATATACCTTTCTGAGCTTGGGGTGAAGAGAGGGGGGTCAGAGGAGGTGTCATGGAGAGATGGTGTCAGAGCTGAGATACAAATGAGGAAGGGAATTAAACTGGAGGGAAATGACAGGGAGGAAGGCAGGGATTGGGAGGTGAAAGCCTCTATGATGCATTAACAGCAGGTATAAAGGCATGAACAGAAGAAAGTCACGCCCGTTAGCAAACTGCATATAGGAACAGTTAGGACTCTAACAGTAGGTCCTGTTAGAGGACCTAACAGTAGGTCACTCTACTGTGACCCAAGAGAGAACCAAGTTAAAAAAAAAGTAAAGAAATGATATTATGTTATTTAGAAATGCTTCCCTATATCTACTATGATATTTAATTTTAAATTTGTGGTCTATATGATTTATGATTATTACTACATATTTGCTTAATAGTCATTGCTTGCATAGTGATACAAGATAATCGTATTTTGGTTCTAGCTTGGATAATTTCCCAGAAAGTGATACTAAGTAAAATTTGTTATATCTGGCCCTCTTTTTCATCTTTTTATTTCTCTAAGTTACTCTTGAATTGGCCCCCTAAAAACCTATCTCATACCTTTTTACATGTAAAATTTCTTTAGCTTCAACGTATTTGAAAAACCCTAACCCAGAATCTTGGGAGACAGGATCACATCCAATACAGAAGCCAGAGTCTAAAGAGGTCAACACAAATTTGCACAGGCAACATGTATAGGGGTTGGGAGAAGATGTTAAGATAAAGATGTTGTAACGGTCTCTGAAATGTTCCAAGTCTCAGTCATGAACTACACCAGGCATAGTCACGGTTACTGCATCTGCATCTATAGGTAACTCAGCTTTAGAAAAAGGTCAAAAATTTGTTTCCTGGTTCATATGACAGTTCTAAAGATAATGTTCTACAATGTTGTAAAGATAAAGCAACAATGTTGTAAAGATAAATAAAACAACAATGTTCTAAAGATAATAGGGTAAAAAGACAGTATATGTAAGAGACCAAATTTGATTTCCAGTGTTTGCTTTTTTTATTTTGAGAGCAAATGAAAGCACCAGCATGGGTGGGGCAGAAGGGGTGATGGAGAGACTCTCAAGCAGTTCCCTCACTGTCAGCACAGAGCTCACACAGGGCTCAATCTCACAAACTGTGAGATCAGACCTGAGCTGAGAGTAAGATTTGGATGGTCAACCAACTTAACCACTCAGATTCCCTGTGATTTGATGTTTTTAGTAAAATGCTATGTTGCAACAGAATTTCAGCAAATATACAAAGTAATTGAACTCTCATTTAACTTAGAGGAAAAGGATCCTGGGTTAAATGGGCCAAAAATCATGACCTGGGGACATTTTATCATATAGTTTAGCACAAAAAGCTATCTCCTTGTCCACTGCTACTTTTTATACTTTTAGAATTCCGGTGCTGAACACGTTCAAATAAAGTTTCACTTCATGCTCACTCTACTCCATTCTTTCTCTGACCAGACTTACCTTCCTACAATGCCTGTAAGATATTTTGTTGTTAAACTTGGAGAGGCAGCTTGGAGGGCACCTATGATAATCTATGATTATCTCCATTTTACAGGGGGGCAGGAAACTCATCCTCAGAGTTTAAATAACTAGTCCAAGCTCACAAACTTTTTCAATTTTGTGAATAAGAAAAAAGATTTTTAATAACAGTGAGATAGATTTTTTTTTACTGTTGAGTAACAGAATTTAAAAAGAATAATGAATTTTTGCTGTTGAGAATATTGTGGAACAGGCATTCTAAGACATTGTTGGTAACATTATGCATTGGCCACGTTTCTGGAAATCAATTTGGCAATTTTATCAAAGGCCTTAAAAATGTTTGATATCCTTTTTATTGAGCCATATTTCTCATTGGAATCTATTTTAAAGAAATAGAGATGTGTACATCTATATATATACAGAGATGCTGATTGCAGCTCTATTTTTCATAACAGTGAAAATTAGAAATAGTCTACTTTGTCATCCATATGGAAATGGCTGATTAAAGTATAGTATAATCATAAGACAGACTATTATGCAACTACTAAAATATCTTCAAAGAATTTTATTATACATTAGGGTATACTCATGATGTAATTTGGAGAGAAAAATGTAAGATAAAAAATAAAATGTGCAGTGTGACTTGTGTGTGTGAGCATACATGCAAAAGAGAGACAGAGACAGAGAGAGAAAGAGAGAGAGAGAGACAGAGAGATCTACCAAAATATATAGTGAGCACACCAACATGTTATTTGTAGTCTTTTTGGTGGAGATTGTGATTAAAAATTTTTTTCATACTATATTTTCCAATTTCTCTATACTAAGCAAGTATTTCTTTTAGCATATGGAAAAGAGACGTTACTCTGATTTAACTAACCTTAGATTTAACTGCTTTGTACTCACAAATGAACCTTCCATGTTCTAATTCTAACATATACATATTGAATAGAAAGAGGGGGAAAACAATGTTGGTTTGGAATAAAGGCTTATAGAGGAAAGAAGCTGATCTATAGAAACGTTACATGATTGTTCAGAAAAAGATTTTTGGTATCCAACAGAATAACTTTACTCTGCCAGTGAACATAGAAAAGCCAAAAACTTAATTGTATGCCAGACAGAAAACCATCCTACCTAAAGTAAGCACTCCCAACACCTGCTGGAATTATTCTATATTGTGATCTTGTATTAATATGTGTAAAATAGTAATTGGTGTTATATTATAACTCTATTTGTTGTTGTCTGTTTCCCTCTTTGGACTATAAAGAACATAAAGGTGAATGCCTTGTCTGCCTCACTGCTGTATGCTCAATGCTGAAAACATAGTCTGACTCACAGGAGGCATTAAATAAACTTTTGTTGAATGATAACTGAATTAATTCACTATAGATCTGTCATAAAAGTTGACCTGTAGTCTTTGAAGTTTAACCTTTCCTCACCAAGGCTGTTGGTATACTCTCAGACTTTAAGTTGGCTATAGATTTAGAAGCTGGGGAAGGAAATACATGGTTCTAAGAATCACAGCACTTTTGATTTTGCTGCTTTTATTTTATTTTATTTATTTTTTGCTTGATATGTAATTGGTCGCTTTTAAACCTGTGGGCAGACTGCTTGGCAGAGGCAGAGGGGAGATCTATAAAGAGAGTTTTGTTTCAAAGACTCAGAGCATCATGAGTTGCTGAATTTATGTGAGCTCCACAGAGGTATCTTTCCCTGGCCTGTTGCTCACTGAAAAATATTTCCATTGGTGCCCTTGAGTCCACCTGGCTCTCATCCTTTATGCCTGTTCTTCAAGGGACACCAAGCACACTCCATTCTACCTTTTTGACTTTTGAATTAATTTTCCTAATTGGTAGAGACTCCAGTTCCTCCAGAATTGGCTGATGTTCAGGCATAAAGTTTACAGGTGAACTCACACCTTTGACCCTTTCTCTTCTACTGTCTCATCTTTTGGGTCTTTTATGGCAATAACATGGCATTGTGTCCCACTCACTGCTATTTTCTTATACCTACTTTGGGAAATTGCTGACATTTCTGTATGTCTTATCAGTACAAGCATATTCTACATATTTAAATTTTACTGCACTAATAAGTCTTGCACACAACTAGAGCACTAACAAAGTACCAAAGTCAATTAAAGTATTTACAATTCTAATTATACTTAGATGTTCATATTGTGTAAAATAACTCATTTAGTAAAGTAGTACTTTGATTTTACAACATCACAGGATAAATGGTTCTAGAAATTCTGTTCTAACTTTCCACATTATTTGCCTTATAAAAATCTAATGAATTCGTCAGCTAGAATTGCAAGCACAGTTCTTATATGCCTTTCTAAGCTCAGTGGTAGTTTTGCTAGTTACGTTAGAGAAGACTCATTCATACAGTTTTAATGGCAGCTGCTGGTCTAGGTGAAGAATGACTTACCTGCTGCCTTAATATATTACCACCATGTGTCATTTCCCCCTCTGATTATTTCCTGTGTTTGAGGTTAGAATATATTAGCCTGCTGTGTGACCTGGGTGTAGCTGCCCGCCAGGTATACCCTGTAGATAACTGACAAATTCCTAATGTGGTTGGATTTTCAGTGAGCCATGCTGAAAGATTAGGTTCTGAAGTATATGCCATAATGAAATAATCAAGCTTTTGTTTAATACAAAACATGATGGATCACATATGAACTGGTAAATATCCATCTGACATAAATTATACCTATGGACTCTTTCAAAATTCTTTAAGCTCATTAATTTGAGATTAAAACTCCAAATTTGATGGGGAAAAAACTACCTAAAGCAAAATTATGGCAAAGCTTTCAGGCACCATTCTGGTACCTGGGCACCCATTGGGATCTTGGGTACTTAATGGCCTGTTAATATTTTGAATCACAGTCTGCAATATGACACAAAATACTCACCAACGCAGCTCCCATGTACTTAATGTATCTTTTACTTTCAGCTTCCTACAGGGAAGTGTTTAATTGCATCCATGATTGAGATGATCATTTTTATTGTATTCAGCCCAGAGTTAGGGAGAGGTGACCCCTAATTGGGCAAGTTTTGAATTTCAGGTTATTTGTCATCTCTTAGTTATCAATGGTGCTATTACTGTCATTAGTGTTATCATCAGAATGTGAGTGTTAATCTTGTAATTGTATGTGGCACTGTGTTAACTGCAATACTAGGAAGCCCTTGGTTCTTGCTGGTTGGATGTGCATAATCAAAACATACTCCACAATGGAGCAGACCAATGTAATGGGTTCATGCAGAAATTTGAGAGAAAGGAAGATGAAAACACTGTGTAAGTGAGCAGATCTTTAGGAGGACTTAATTGCTTTGACTCTGTCTTAAGACTACAAACTACCATCTGGAGATTTTTAATCTATTTAAGTGATATCACTAAGCTATTATTATGTTCCTAATGCAGTCCTAAGTACTTTATATGTGTCATATATAAATTCCTTGCAACAGACTTACATGATAAATGCCATCAGTATGTCCAGCCTATTTATCAGATAAGTACACAAACACTAGTAGGAGGTGGAGCAGAGATACTACATCAGTCTGTCTGACTTCAGGGTCCACAGCAAGGCAACATTTACACTGTAAGTAAACATTGCAACATTTCACAGGAATAACATTTCATTTGGAACAGACTTTGGTTGTTTTGCATTACTATTTGAAAATAAGTAAGAATTACATTCATAACTATATAAAACTCAGCTAAGTGGACAAAGCAAGAGAGGGAATAAGCAAGAATGAAAGCAGTTGATTTAGTGTAGTAACTTTCTGAAATTAGCTCCATAACATTTTTTAATACTGCAATGTTTTTGTTTTGTTTTGTTTTGTTTTAAAACGGTTTAAAAATGGTAGCATTGTGTACTGAACTGGAAGGCATGTACTATACTGGGAGAAGGAATGATCCTATTTGGATGGTGCATCAGTGGTTTAAGACTCTTTGATAATTTTGATAAGCATCTCATCCATTTGAATTATGATTATTTGTAGGCACACACATCTCCTATTACATTTTTTACTGTTTATTATATACTGGTCATTCCACTAATAGTATTTGGTGGTTACATGTTAATTAAGCATTCTCTCCAAGCTAATACTATGTATACTGATAATTCCATTTCTCCCTCCTCTTCCCACATTTTCTCTTTCTCATATTTGCTTTTTTGGGGTGGTGGGTGGATTGAAGTGGGAAGCATACTTCTTAACCCTTTTCCCCTTGAGCTTTAATTTTCTTTCTTTAGAATAAGAATTATTTTTAGTTTAAAATTGCCTAATTCTTCTTTTGATAGGGAATTTGAATATGCAAATGGGTGTTACAAATCATTACCATTAGAGGAAACTCCTATTATAGAATAATTCCGCATGAAGGCTCACTATGGAGGGCCACTGATAGTCCCTGCCCTCCTAAACTTGAATTACTTTAGACAGATATGTGGGCTGTGCATGGGTTTCTTGCCTGTTTATACAAAGCCTAAATGTAATCTGATATCCACACCCCCAGTAACCCACTGACACTATACGGACTTGTTCTTGGGTAAGCTGCTTTTTTCAGAACAACAGTACAAGGAGCTGTAGTGTAGGAGTCAGGTGAACTGGGTTCTCCTTCTACCAGTGGCACTAATCATGTACATGACCTAAACCAGGTAGTCACCATTCAGTGCCTTTCTTTCCTCACCTGTAAGAAGAAGAAAGAATTGCATAGACATCTCAAGTCCTTTCTTACTCTGTGGCTCAGGACTAAGAAGCAAACGCAGAGCTGGGGGGCTTCACTACTCTCAGTTCACTGTTTACTAATTCACTCCACCACAGAAGCCCTTGGTAGGCCCTGGCTTGCCTGCCACATTCCACCTGTAGGCTGTGCCTGCCTGCTGCAGAGCACTGAGATGCAGAGATGCTCCTCTGTTTCTTCCTCTTTTGCGTATGAAACAGACAATCTGTCATATTGGCAATCAGTTACATCTTGTGAATGCTAGGCTTCCTTGGGCACCATCATTCTAAGGCTGTCCTTTCCCTCACCTGTAACCTGTGATGGATAGTGAGGGAAAGGCTGTACTCCTGACCTCACCGGTGGACAACAAGAAAGCTTTTGAAGATGTAATAGTGGCATCTGCTCACTGAAACCTCTGTAGTCTCACATGTGGCTTATGATTGAGGGTTAAAATGGCAAGGTCCTGTGTGTGATGCATAAGTAAGTATGATTCACAATTAGGAACACCATACCATTACCCTTCTCCATACTGGAGGCATGACTGTCAGATAAAGATTTCACATGCAAGAGAGATAAAGGTGGAATTTTGTATTGGGCTGTCATGGAAAAAAAATCATCTTCCATATGGTTTCCTAATTACTTATTTATTTATTTTCTTAGTTTACTTATTTTTTGAGGCAGGGGGAGCAGGGAGGCCCAGAGAGGGAAGGAGAGAGAAAATCCCAAGCAGGGTCCATACCATCAGCACAGAGTCAATGTGGGGCTTGAACTCATGAACTGTGAGATCATGAGCTGAGCTGAAATCAAGGGTTGGATGCTTAACCAACTGAGCCACCCAAGTGTCCCTTGTAATTATTTAAAGACTATGCCCTAACTCCCTGATGCCCTCCTTATGTGTGCAGGTGACTTCACTTCCCTTCAGTTTCTCTGATAATTCTTCTGTTTTCTGCCTGTGGCTATTCTGCCTATGACTATCTATAGGCAACTGTTTTTCCATTCTGAAACTGTTCTTAACTTTACCATACTCACACACAAAAAAGGACAAAAAAACATGCAAACAAAACCCAGCACAGTAGAGTCTCGAGGAAGATGGCGGTGTAGGAGGACGCTGGTCTCACCGCATCCTGCTGATCACTTATATTCCATCCACACTTGCCTAAATAACCCAGAAAACCACCAGAAGACTAGCAGAATGGATTCTCCAGAGCCAAGTATAGACGAGAGGCCCATGGAAGAGGGTAGGAAGGGTGGAGAGGCTGTGCTTGCTTCATGGACTTGCAGGAGGGAGCTGGGATGGAGGCGCAACCCACGGGCAAAGCAGAGCCCCCGAGTCTGGCTTGCAAAAGCAGAGGGGTCAGATGGAGTGTGTTCAGACAGCAAGCAGGACTTAACATCTGGAGGGTTATAAGCAAACAGCTCTGCTCGGAGAGTGGGAGGGCTGGGGGACAACAGAAGGGAGAGTTGTTGAGCCCCAGAGGACAGAGCTCAGCTTGGTGGGGAACAAAGGTGCCTGCCAGAGCCATCTCCCTCACCCATCCCCCAGCCAAAATCCCAAAGGGAACTAGTTCCTGCCAAGGAACTTGCTTGCACCACTCAAACACCCAACACTGCTTCGGTGAAACCATCCCTCCAGCGGCGGCAGATCTGACTCCCACTCAGTGCTGCAGGGCCCCTACCGAAGTGGATCACTGAAGGAAAAGTGAGCTCAGTCTGGCCCTCCCGCCCCTGTGCACCTTGCTGATCCACCCCAACTAATACGCGAGATCCCCAGCACCACAACCCTGGCAGTGTGCAAGTAGCCCAGATGGACCATGCCACCCCACAGGGAATCCCACTCTTAGTAGAGGGGAAGAGAAGGTACACACCAGTCGGACTGTGGCCCCAGAGGTGGGCTGGGGGCAGACATCATGTCTGACTGCAGCCCCACCCACCAATGGAAGTTATTCAAGACAGCACAAGGGAAGTGCCCTGTAGTTCCACACTCCAGGGACTATCCAAAATGACAAAACAGAAGAATTCCCCTCAAAAGAATCTCCAGGAAATAGCGACAGCTAACGAACTGATCAAAAAGGATTTAAACATTATAACAGAAAGTGAATTTAGAATAATAGTCATAAAATTAATCACTGGGGTTGAAAACAGTGTAGAGGACAGCAGAGAATCTATTGCTACAGAGATCAAGGGACTAAGGAACAGCCAGGAGGAGCTAAAAAATGCCATAAATGAGCGGCAAAATAAAATGGAGATGACCACAGCTTGGATTGAAGAGGCAGAGGAGAGAATAGGTGGACTAGAAGATAAAATTATGGAAAAAGAAGAAGCTGAGAAAAAGAGAGATAAAAATATCCAGGAGTATGAGGAGAAAATTAGAGAACTAAGTGATGCATTAAAGAGAAATAATCTACACATAATTGGTATTCCAGAAGAGGAAGAGAGAGGTAATGGTGCTGAAGGTGTACTTGAAGAAACAATAGCTGAGAACTTCCCTGATCTGGGGAAGAAAAGGGCATTGAAATCCAAGAGGCACAGAGAACTCCCTTCAGATGTAACTTGAATCGATCTTCTGCACGACATATCATAGTGAAACGGGCAAAATACAAGGGTAAAGAGAAAATTCTGAAAGCAGCTAGGGATAAACGTGCTCTAACATATAAAGGGAGACCGATAAGACTCATGACGGATCTCTCTACTGAAACTAGGCAGACCAGAAAGTAATGGCAGGGAATCTTCAATGTGAGGAACAGAAAAAATATGCAGCTGAGAATCCTTTATTCAGCAAGTCTGTCATTTAGAATAGAAGTGGAGATAAAGGTCTTCCCAAACAAACAAAAACTGAAGGAATTCATCACCACTTAACCAGCCCTACAAGAGATTCTAAGGGGGATCCTGTGAGACAAAGTACCAGAGACATCACTACAAGATGAAACCTATGGACATCACAATGACTCTAAACTCTTATCTTTCTATGATAACACTGAATGTAAATGGACTAAACGCACCAACCAAAAGACATAGGGTATCCGAATGGATAAAGGAACAAGACCCATCTATTTGCTGTCTACAAGAGACTCATTTTAGACCTGAGACACCTTCAGATTGAGAGTGAGGGGATGGAGAACTATTTATCATGCCACTGGAAGTCAAAAGAAAGCTGGAGTGGTCATACTTATATCAGACAAACTAGACTTTAAATTAAAGGCTGTAACAAGAGATGAAGAAGGACATTATATAATAATCACAGGGTCTATCCATCAAGAAGACCTAACAATTATAAATGTCTATGCGCCGAATACTGGAGCCCCCAAATATATAAAACAATTACTCACAAACATAAGCAACCTTATTGATAAGAATGTGGTAATTGCAGGGGACTTTAACACCCCATTTACAGAAATGGATAGATCATCTAGACACACGGTCAATAAAGAAACAAGGGCCCTGAATGATACATTGGATTAGATGGACTTGACAGATATATTTAGAACTCTGCATCCCAAAGCAACAGAATATACTTTCTTCTCGAGTGCACATGGAACATTCTCCAAGATAGATCACATACTGGGTCACAAAACAGCCCTTCATAAGTATACAAGAATTGAGATCATACCATGCATACTTTTAGACCACAATGCTATGAAGCTTGAGATCAATCACAGGAGAAAGTTTGGAAAACCTCCAAAAGCATGGAGGTTAAAGAACACCGTACTAAAGAATGAGTGGGTCAACCAGGCTATTAGAGAAAAAATTAAAAAATATATGGAAAGAAATGAAAATGAAAATACAACAATCCAAACGCTTTGGGATGCAGTGAAGGCAGTCCTGAGAGGAAAATGCATTGCAATCCAGGCCTATCTCAAGAAACAAGAAAAATCCCAAATACAAAATGTAACAGCACACCTAAAGGAACTAGAAGCAGAACAACAAACACAGCCTAAACCCAGCAGAAGAAGAGAAATAATAAAGATCAGAGCAGAAATAAACAATATAGAATCTTAAAAAAAACCTATAGAGCAGATCAATGAAACCAAGAGTTAGTTTTTTGAAAAAATAAACGAAATTGATAAAACCTGTAGCCAGGCTTCTCAAAAAGAAAAGGGAGATGACCCAAATAGATAAAATCATGAATGAAAATGGAATTATTACAACCAATCCCTCAGAGATACAAACAATTATCAGGGAATACTATGAAAAACTATATGCCAACAAACTGGACAACCTGGAAGAAATGGACAAATTCATAAACACACACACCCTTCCAAACTCAATCAGGAGGAAATAGAAAGCTTGAACAGACCCATAACCACTGAAGAAATGGAATCGGTTATCAAAAATCTCCCAACAAATAAGAGTCCATTTTCAGATGGCTTCCCAGGGGAGTTCCACCAGATGTTTAAAGCAGAGATAATACCTACCCTTCTCAAGCAATTCCAAACAATAGAAAGGGAATGAAAACTTCCAAACTCATTCTATGAAGCCTAAACCAGACAGAAACCCAGTAAAAAAAAAAAGAGAACTACAGGTCAATATCACTGAGGAATATGGATGCAAAAATTCTCAGTAAGATACTAGCAAATCAAATTCAACAGCATATAAAGAGAATTATTCACCATGATCACGTGGGGTTCATTCCTGGGCCACAGGGCTGGTTCAACATTCGCAAATCAATAAACGTGATCCATCAAATTAATAAAAGAAAAGATAAGAACCATATGATCCCATCAATCGATGCAGAAAAAGCATTCGACAAAATTCAGCATCCTTTCTTAATAAAAACCCTCGAGGAGGTCAGGATAGAAGGAACATACTTAAACATCATAAAAGCCATTTATGAAAAGCCCACTGCTAATATCATCCTCAATGGGGAAAAACTGAAAACTTTTCCCTGAGATCAGGAACACGACAGGGAAGTCCACTCTCTCCGCTGTTGTTTAACATAATGTTGGAAGTTCTAGCATCAGCAATCAGACAACAAAAGGAAATCAAAGGCATCAAAATTGGCAAAGACGAAGTTCAGCTTTCACTTTTTGCAGATGACATGCTCTTATACATGGAAAATCCGAGAGACTCCACCAAAAGTCTGCTAGAACTGATACATGAATTCAGCAAAGTTGCAGGATACAAAATCAATGTACAGAAATCAGTTGCATTCTTATACACTAATAATGAAGCAACAGAAAGACAAATAAAGAAACTGATCCCATTCACAATTACACCAAGAACATAAAATACCTAGGAAAAATCTAACCAGAGATGTAAAAGATCTGCATCTTGAAAACTATAGAAAGTTTACGAAGGAAATTGAAGAAGATATAAAGAAATGGAAAAACATTCCATGCTCATGGATTGGAAGAATAAATATTATTAAAATGTCAATACTACCCAAAGCTATGTACATGTACAGTGCAATCCCAATCAAAATTGCACCAGCATTCTTCTCAAAACTAGAAGAAACAATCCTAAAATTTGTATCGAACCACAAAAGTCCCCAAGTAGCCACAGTAATTTTGAAGAAGAAGACCAAAGCAGGAGGCATCACAATCCCAGACTTTAGCCTCTACTACAAAGCTGTAATCATCAAGACAGCATGGTATTGGCACAAAAACAGACACATAGACCGATGGAATAGAATAGAAACCCCAGAACTAGACCCACAAAATTATGGCCAACTCATCTTTGACAAAGCAGGACAGAACATACAATGGAAAAAAGACAGTCTCTTTAACAAACGGTGCTGGGAGAACTGGACAGCAACATGCAGAAGATTGAAACTAGACCACTTTCTCATACCATTCACAAAAATAAACTCAAAATGGATAAAGGACCTGAATGTGAGACAGGAAACCATCAAAACCTTAGAGGAGAAAGCAGGAAAAGACCTCTCTGACCTCAGCCGTAGCAATCTCTTACTCGACACATCCCCAAAGACAAGGGAATTAAAAGTAAAAGTGAATTACTGGGACCTTATGAAGATAAAAAGCTTCTGCACAGCAAGGGAAACAACCAACAAAACTAAAAGGCAACCAACGGAATGGGAAAAGATATTTGCAAATGACACATCGGACAAAGGGCTAGTATCCAAAATCTATAAAGAGCTCACCAAACTCCACACCCGCAAAACAAATAACCCAGTGAAGAAATGGGCAGAAAACATGAATACACACTTCTCTAAAGAAGACATCCGGATAGCCAACAGGCACATGAAAAGATGTTCAACGTCGCTCCTTATCAGGGAAATACAAATCAAAACCACACTCAGATATCACCTCACGCCAGTCAGAGTGGCTAAAATGAACAAATCAGGAGACTATAGATGCTGGAGAGGATGTGGAGAAACGGGAACCCTCTTGCACTGTTGGTGGGAATGCAAATTGGTGCAGCCGCTCTGCAAAGCAGTGTGGAGGTTCTTCACAAAATTAAAAATAGACCTACCCTATGACTCAGCAGTAGTACTGCTAGGAATTTACCCAAGGGATACAGGAGTACTGATGCATAGGGGCACCTGTACCCCAATGTTTATAGCAGCACTCTCAACAATAGCCAAATTATGGAAAGAGCCTAAATGTCCATCAACTGATGAATGGATAAAGAAATTGTGGTTTATATACACAATGGAGTACTACATGGCAATGAGAAAGAATGAAATATGGCCCTTTGTAGCAACATGGATGGAACTGGAGAGTGTTATGCTAAGTGAAATAAGCCATAGAGAGAAAGACAGATACCATATGGTTTCACTCTTATGTGGATCCTGATAAACTTAACAGAAACCCATGGGGGAGGGGAAGAAAAAAAAGAGAGAGAGAGAGGTTAGAGTGGGAGAGAGCCAAAGCATAAGAGACTGTTAAAAACTGAGAACAAACTGAGGGTTGATGGGGGGTGGGAGGGAGGGGAGGGTGGGTGATGATTGAGGAGGGCACCTTTTGGGATGAGCACTGGGTGTTGTATTGAAACCAATTTGACAATAAATTTCATATATTAAAAAATAATAATAATTAAAAAAACAAAAATGTAAACCCAGAACGGTTTAATCTAGTGAGTCAAAACTCGTGAAGGGGACTGCCTGCTTTTGGTCGCATCAGTGACCATGAGGAGAAAGTCGGGGAACCTGAGGATGCTGGTAAGTCTCTCTCTCCCTCCCTCCCTCCCTCCCCCCCTTTCTCTCTCTCTCTCTCTCTCTCTCTCTCTCTCTCTCTCTCTCTCTCTCTCTCTCTCTCCCTCTCTCTCTCATCTGGTTGTGGGCTACACAGGGGCTCATTTGCAAAGATTCATTGAATGTATGCTATGACTGGAACCCTTTTCTAGATCTGTGTTTTGCTTCAATAAAACATTTACTGGGGCACCCACGTGGTTCAGTCAGTTAAACAGCCAATACTTCATTTTAGCTCAGGTCAGGATCTCAAGGTTGATGAGGTGGAGCCCCACATTGGGCTCCAGATTGAGTGTGCACAGCCTGTTTGGGATTCTCTCTTTTCCTCTCTCTTTGTTCTTCCCTGTTGTTTTCACTCTGAAAATAAATAAATAAACTTTTTAAAAAAATTAACCTAAAAAGTACTCAATAATTCTTAGTGTATATGATTGAATTTGACTGGGGTGTTGGTCACAAGTATGAAAATTAACTCTATTCTCCAATTTCTATGGGAATTTGGTCAAAGATAATTGAATAAAATTAAATCACTGAATGTTACTTATATTATTTAATTATGAGAAACATGGAATTGGTTTTAAGAAAAATGGAGCAAGATTATGTCAGCATTTAAAAAAAAAGGAGCTACACTCTTTGTACCTCCTTGAAACCGAAAAGCACTTCACAGGTGTAGTAATCCATGCCAGGTTAGGCTATCAGCTGTGAGTTACAGGGCATATAAACCATTTTCCTTAGGAATTCTGTGTCTATGCAGTGCTATGGAATAGTGAATGTTCTGTCATCTAGCAGAAGCCAGGGAACCATCTGTAAGGAATGTGTGTTGTGAGTAGGTTGAACAAAATAACCTTTATTGCTCCCTTAATTCCAAGATTCTGAATCTGTTGTTCCTCTATGTATTTGTAAATGAATTTTTAAAATGACTTATTAATATGGGTCCTTGTCTCTGGATTGGTTTCTTATTCAGTAATTTTGTGAAGCAAAATTATAGTGGTTACATAATAATACCAGTGATCTTAGAACACTGTATTCATTATCTAGCCTTACCAAAACAAATTACCACAAATTTAGGTGGCTTAAAAAAAAAAGAAATGTATTCTCTCACAGTTGTAGGGGCCCTAGAAGTCCAAAGTCAAGATGCCAGCAGGCCCACTTGCCCCAGAAACCTGTAGGAGAGAAAATCTGCTTGTGTTTTACAACTTATGGTGGCTCCTGAAATCCTTAGAATTTCTTGGTTAGTAGCTTCCTCACTGCAGTCTGTATTTGTCTTCACATGGTCTTCTTCCTTGTGAGTCTGTGTTATTCTGTGTCCTCTACTCTTTTTATAAGGACATCAGTCATTGGATTTAGGGCCAACCTGAACAGGATGATTTCCTCTTGAGATCCTTAATTGCATTTGCAAATATCTTATTTCCAAATAAGGTCACAGTCAGAGGTTGCAAGAAAGTACAAATTTAGATGAGGACACTACTCGACCCACAATAGATGCCTTTCTGAAAAGAAAAATGGAAGCAAAAAATCAATCTTAAAAATACTTGCTGAGGCCTGCAATAGATGCAAAGTGAGTGGTTAAGAGAATGAAGTTTTGTGAGAGCTCCCAGAAGCACAGGAGTGCAGGGAGGGAGATTATGGACTCATCCATTTGGACAGCAAACTATTATTGTGCTCTTGAAATGTTCCAGGCACTCTACTAGGCACTGAGTATAAACTGGTGACTGTAAAGGAACAGAAGCCAACCTCATGGCAGTTATGGTCCAGCTGGGGAGATAAATATAACCCACGAAACACAAAAATAAATATATTGTTACAAATTATTAAAGACACAATATAGTAGGCCATGAGAGACAATTGTATTGGGAGAAGGTCCTGCTTTTCATTTGGAGGTCTGCCAGGAAAATTTTCTCAGAGGAAATGATATTTAAGCTGAAATCAAAAGATGAGTAGGAATTAATCAGGTACAAATTTTGGAAGACCATTCCAGGTAGGTAAAATGGTGAGTCCAAAAGGCAGAAAGGAGGCTCCTCAGGTTCAGCATGATAACCAAGGCATAGGATGAAGAGCAGGAGAGCAGAAAGCTTGATCATGAAGTTGTGGTTCACATTCAGGACCTGAGGGTCCCTGCAACAGGACTTTCAGAAATGTTTAAGCAGAGGAATAGCAAGCTCTGAATTTCATTTTAAGTTGATCTCAGCTTGATGTTGTAGATGTTTCCTTTGCCCAGAGAAAAATGATACCCACAAGCTGAGTACAATAAGGTGACACAGATAGTTTTGACAGAGACCTTCCTACCCAGGAAATATTCCATATGTGTTCCTGTGGCTGCCAAGTGACTAGGAGGATTCAAAAGGATTATTTTCCAGAATGAAGGCAAGCTTTACTCAATAGAGATTTGTACAGTTCCATCATCTCTAAAGAATTGACTTTTTAAAAAGATGAAATGAAAATAATGTTTTAATGTATCTTATCTAAAATTAGTGGAGATTTTACCATGTGTCTATGCTCATTTGCTACTAATTGTTTAATTATATACAATTTTTGAATTTCATTTTGAATTAGAGAGGTCCAGAATTGGTTTATGGAGATGACATTGATTACTCAGATGACTAATGTTAGCTAACTGGGAGTTGGAAGTACTGTCACCAAATAAAGGAAGGGCATCATAGAGAAGAGTGAGTCTCTGAGACATAGAAATATTGGCTCATGGTGACTCTGAACCAGCAGGGCACCCCATATGCTACTGGAAAGTTATGTGGCACATTTATTTTAAGTATTGGCTGGAGCAGCCTTTGCCAATAGCCTTAATTTTCCATGTCTGGAAGACTTGGGTTTAGGGTGAAAAGAAGGGAAGATTGAGATGAAATTAGATGTAAGGAAAGATGTCTTCTAACCATGAAAATAATACAAAAATTTAAGTTGTTATTAGAAACCATGTGCATACAACCTATTTCACCTGGTAAATGTGCCTGGACCTCTACTATAGGATTCCATCACATGCTACCTCGTCCTGCTCCCTAGGCACCTGGCTGAGAGAAGGCTAGTATTTGACTATGGCAAATGAGTTCATTTTCCTGGCAGACAACCTTGTGGTCCTCACAGCAGAAATACTCTCATCTCACTATAACTGATGTTATGAACACATTTTTTGTTCATACTCTGGCTACTCTGTCCCCCTTAAAAAGATGTATAATCCTTACAGATTACATAAAAAGAATCTGGATACCAGAGGTGGGCTGGCACAGAGATGGCATTGGCAGAGGGCCCCAATGCCATTGCCCCATCTGCATAGCATTATCCATATGAGTAGACTGTCTGCATTGAAATCAATAGGACCATATGGAAATGTTAAAATCTGAAATTATTTCAAATGTGTTTTTGTGTAATTACGACTCTGTACTTTGCAACCTTTTTGATTTCAATTTGTAAAGCCATTCAAGTGAATAATTTAATGTTAGGCTGTTCTGTTTTCTGTCAAGTTCAAAAAATTCTAAAACTAATGTTATTAAGAAGTAAACTTTGGGCTTAACAGGACAGTGAGGGAGTTACTGTACTATCTGCTCCAAGTATGAAATATCAGGTCAGATTTGACTTGATCAGAATGTCACTGGGTTTTATAAAGACAAGTCATCATTTTGTGAAGCCAACTGTTAACTCTCAGATTATGTTTTGCCTCAAGAAAGAAAAGCTAGATTATCTGTGAACATAAAACTGGCCTTTGTCCAAAGGCAAGGTAGAGAGGAATTCACTAAAGAAATTTTCATTCTTATTAAAGTCCCAGTGATCTTCCTCATTTATGCCTATTAACCCCAGATTCTTCTCCAGGTATGGTGGTGTCCTGGCCACAGAAGTACCTCAAATTACTTTTTAGAATTAGGCAAAAAACATTTTTCATTAATTATTTTCAAGCTGTACATGTACATGATTTAAAAAATCTCTACAGTTCTGCAGGACTTCTTATAAAAATATTTGCTTGCCAGCCACCTCCCCCTCAGCTCTTCTCCCCTTTCTAGAAGTAAGCGCATTGAGTTCCTGATTATTATGAATTTTCCACATATTTAAGTAACATGTTTTGGGTGCCTGAGTGGCTCAGTTGGTTAAAGCTGCTGACTTCGGCTCAGGTCATGATTTGTTTGTGAGTTCAAGCCCCACACCAGGCTGTGTGCTGACAGCTCAGAGCCTGGAGCCTGCTTCAGATTCTGTGTCTCCCTGTCTCTCTGTGCCTTTTCTGCTTATGCTATATCTCTCAAAAATAAATAAAAATTTAAAAATTAAAAAAATAAGTAACATGCTTATATTACTCCTTTTTAATTTTTCCATTTGAAGCATTATCTACTGACCTCCTGCTGTGACAAATATACAACTTTCTTTAGTACCTCTTCACCCATTCACCTCTACAATATATGAGTCCTGGTCTCATTCTTAGATGCCCAGTAAAGTTCTATCTTAATTTTATTTAGGTCAGTATTCAGTATTTACAATATGGAATCAGAGTATCCTCCAGTTACCTTTTGTTATTTGTATGGTTTTGTTTCATTTTCTTAGTTTTCATGTACTTATCTCTTCATTATGAGAATAATCTCCTCCCAGTTCTTCAGGTGTATCTGTCAATTGTTTCTTCCAGAGGCACTCTCTCCTAGACACTCATGACCTGCTCCACTGTGGAATGGTTCACTACACCATGGGCACTACTATAACCCAGGATCCTCTTTCACTGCTGTTCTGAGAATTCATTCCACTTCCCTTCTGTGTTGCAGCACCCATTTCCTGAAGCTTGCATCCTCTTTATCTCTCCCTTTTGTTAGATATATCTTCTAGTAGCTACCTAAGAAAGGAATCATGGGACAAAGCAGGGAGTTATATTGAAACTTTGCATGTTAGAAAATATTTTTATTCTTTATTTTACACTTTATTGGTAGTTTGGTTTGCTAAGTTACAGATTCAGGTTTTAATGCTTCCAGATTTTTTTTTCCTTGTAGGTTTAGAATTGTGGATAATGCCAAGGGGATTGAGAAACACTGCTCTGAAAGGGAAAGGGCCAAGTGAAAAATGGAGGCCCACACCAACTGGGGTATTTGGGAGACATGTGGACTGTCCTGGATAAAGCCATATGAGTCAACTCTTTGAAAGGTGAACCACGGGATGCTACATCTAAAAGGGACTTGGAAGTCACTTTGTCCAAGCTCTTCACTTTGCAGAGGAAGAAAGTAATATATAGAAAAAATAAGATTAATTGCCCAAGGCGACTCAGTCAGGATGTGATCATCAGGAATAGAATTTAGAATTCTTGGCTTTCAATGTTTTGTAAATGCCTTGAAGTATTGGCTTTAAAGCTGAGAGAAATCTACTTATTTCAAAGAATACTTATAAACAAATTGTTTAACATAATCTAATATTTTGTATTTTTTAAATTAACTTTGTTTTCTCTTTCAATGTATATTACATGTAGTTTTTTTATGAAAGGGTATAAGACAGTGGTTTTCAACTGCCCAGAAAAGGGGCATTGGTAATGCCTGGAGACATTTTTGATTGTCATGAGTGACTGGAAGGGGAGAAGAAAGAATACTGGTATTTACTGAGCAGAGGCCAGGAATAGTGATAAACTTCTTACAATGCACAGGTCAGTGTTCTGCAACAAAGAATTATCCAGCTATCCAATCCCAAATGTCAATACTGCCAATATTGAAAACATGTGGTCTACAGGCATGCCCTTTGAGAAATGACACAACATCCTCTTGTTTTCTCATCCTCTCCTCTCCTCCCCTTTTCTTTCCTGCGTTCCCTTCCCTTCCCTTCCCTGGTGGGAATCTGGTGGGAATCTATGACTGGCCATTTTTCTTTCCATACTATATGGCTGCTTTCCTACTAAAATGGTAGAGTTGAGTAGTTGCTCTATAAAGCCAGAAGTAGTTATTATCTGGCCCTTTACAGAAAGGAAAAATAAAAATAAAAAATAAAAAGCAGATTTCTGAGAAATAGGAGAAAAACAGAAACTTCTGGAGAAACAAATATGATAGTGAGAAATAGAGTTTGCCATGATAGACATTATTTCAAAGTCAAACTCATCCATTGGACAATTTATCATTTGTCAAAGACTTCAGTCTCCATTTTCTCATCCCCAAAATCAGCATAACAATAATTTCATTGAGTAGTTGAAAATTAAATCATGTGATGGGTTTCAGTATTAGCTTCTTTGTTCTTCTACAAAGGAAAAATTTCAAAAACATGGTTAATGTTTACATTACAACTTAGTTACTTGTGCATTTTCCTAATGTGGTCAATTGAAGATCTGTTAATATTATATAAATTTCAAAAAAAAGTATTGTCTATGAATGAATAATTAATGCAACAAAAAATACAAACTCAATCTTCTGTAAGTTTTCCCTCCTTTTAGCTATTGTCCTGCTAAATATTAGTTGCTGAGGTCAGCGTTGACTAGAAAGGTTTTCTGAATATATTTATCCATGTCAAAGCATTGAACCCACCAGTATTAAACAAAAGGGCATAGACTAGTGAGTCATTGAATATGATGGAGCAGGGCTCTCCCTTATTATTCCAACCTCCATGCTTCATTCTATCCCTTCATTCTATCCTTTATTCTTTTTTTTTTAATTTTTTTTAACATTTATTTATTTTTGAGACAGAGAGAGACAAAGCATGAACGGGGGAGGGTCAGAGAGAGGGAGACACAGAATCGGAAACGGGCTTCAGGCTCTGAGCTGTCAGCACAGAGCCCGACGCGGGCCTCGAATTCACAGACCGCGAGATCATGACCTGAGCCAAAGTTGGCCGCTTAACCGACTGAGCCACCCAAGCGCCCAATCCTTTATTCTTCATAGTCAAAGCTGGTGGAGTTAACAGGGTCTAAGTGGCCACAGTTCCTTCAACCATGATCCATATGTCATTTTTCACAGTCACTTTGCAGACCAACAAAGAGGTGTGATACTTTTTGGTTCACAGTCCTCTTCACACAGATTCATCACATTTGCAATCATTTGTTTTCAGTTTATTTCCAGCTATACAGCAGTTTGATGAGCCTAGAGACATTCCTTTCCAGTTATCACCAGGAAGTATTCCAATAAATATTTGTCTTTTATACTCACCCAAAGAAGTTTCCATTAATAGGTAACCAACATTTAGAGGAGAATGGGGCAATAATTATCTTTAATTCCAAATTTAACTAAAATCCCAAAGCATGACAATATACCATATATTTCAGAAATAGAAGTATATATATTATATTTTAATGTAATTAATTCTGAATCCTTCTAGTGCCTGACAGCATTTCTCATTATCAGATAAAAATACAGATTTTGAAATAGTGCAACTATGAACATCTGTATTATTTTAAAGTAGTGATATGTTGAAAACCGCACATCACAGATTCCCTAAAGTAATCCTAATTTATATACATTGTTCTGGCATAATTATATATTGAGCCCTTTCAGTCTCAAAAGTATCTTGTGTGAGGGAGGAGCCAATATGGTGGAACAGTATGGAAGCTTTTTGTGTGTCTCCTGTCCATGAAATACAACCAGACCAACACTAAACCATCCTACATGCCTAGAAAACTGGTTGGAGGATTAACGCAACAATCTGCACAACCTGAACCACAGAATTCAGCAGGTATGTGAAGTGGAGAGGTGTATTTGGGGAGCAAGAAGCCATGAAAGTTAGGGAACAGCTTTTGTGGGCAGAGAGAGGACAGAGACTAGGGAGGGGGGAAGAATACAGGAAAAGCACCCCTCCCCAAAAGCAGCTGGCTAGAAAGTGGAAAATTGGAAACAGCCACAGGGACTAAACTAAAAAGGGAGAAAGGATAAAGGAGAAGGTTTAAATTCCATGGAGGCTGTAAACAAGGGGAGCACAAAGGGTGCAACTCCTGCAGCTTGATACCTGGTAGTGCTCTGGTGGGAAGGGTGAATCCTCAGGAACAGAGTGGGGTCTGGGAGGTTCTCAGGCCACATGGGGAAAAGCGTTCCACTTTGGAAGGACATTTGGTAGAGACAGTTGAAGCCACCTGGTCCCAGCAGGCCCCGGAAAGCAGCCATATTCACTGGTGCTGGGGCAAGGTTGTTGAGGGTGAAGCCTGGTGCCAGATGTGTGTTGTGATTTTCCATAATCCCTGAAATGCTGCTGCTACACTGTCTTGCGAACTTTTTCTGGGACAGGCTGGCACCTGGCCGTAGTGTTGGGGCACCAGCAGCAGCAGGGTCCAGAGGGCATTCCTCGATGCAGCCGATATATTGTCATTGCTCATTCAGCTATTGCTCAGTGAGACCCTCCCACAGAGGGTCAGAGCAGGTCAAAGCCACAGTCCTTCAGAAGTAAGGGGCCAGGGAAAACAGCCGTACCTGAGACAAAACTCAGGAGTGAGGTACTGCCTGGGGCCTGGTCACAGAGAATGAAAGAGTGGGGAGTGGACAAGAGATGAAGACAGAGGACGGTAGCACCATTGCTGATCCGGGAGAACAGACTGGGTAGTTGAGTGGTGCCATTTTCACCACTCTCGAGCATGTGCATATGCACCAAAGAGAGCCACAACAATCAACCCCAGTAGGCTAGTAGAGCCATCTAGTGGAGAGCAGAGCTGTTACATGGAGCCCCGTCCACTGGGCCACTTCACTCTTCAAGAACACAAGTCTCACCACTGGCTTAACTTATGGACTATAAAGAGATACATAGACTGACTTCTAGAAGAAAACAAAGCAATTTCAGTCCTACTTCAATCAGTTAACAGGTTCATCTGTTCAATTTTCTTTCTTTTGTTTTCTTCTTTCTTTTTCTCTTTTACAATCTTTTGTTTTCCTTAAATACAGAAAGAGAAAAAAATCATTTTAATTTTTAATTTTTATTAAAAATATTTGTCTTTAATTTTTATTACTATATTTTTTAATTTTGTGTAAAATTTTCACATTCTACTTTGCTTGCATCATTTTATTTTAGTCTACTTCAGTGTATTCACCTTTTCAAATTTTCAAACAATTTCTTTTTTTTTCCTTTTCTTTCACTTTTTCTTTTTCATTTCTTTTCTTTTTCTTAAATGCAGAAAGAGAAAAACTTCATTCTTACTTTAAATTTCTATTAAGATATTTGTACTTAATTTTCATTATTATCGTTTGGGCTTTTTATGTAAATTTTTTCAAGTTCTATTTTATTTCCATCATTTTATTTTAGAATACTACAGGTATTCACTCTTTCAAATTTACAAACGATTTATTTTTTATGTATTTTAAATCTTTTTTCTCTTTTAATTTCTTTTCTTTTTTCTTAGATACAGAAAATAAAAAAATTCATACTTATTTTTAATTTTTTTTAATTTTTTTAACACTTATTTATTTTTGAGACAGAGAGAGACAGAGGATGAGCAGGGGAGGGTCAGAGAGAGAGGGAGACACAGAATCCGAAACAGATTCCAGGCTCTGAGCTGTCAGCCCAGAGCCCGATGTGGCGCCCGAACTCACAAACCATGAGATCATGACCTGAGCTGAAGTTGGACGCCCAACCGACTGAGCCACCCAGGTGTCCCTATTTTTAATTTTTATTAAGAATATTTTTCTTTAAAATTAAAAATAGACCTACCCTATGACCCAGCAATAACACTGCTAGGAATTTACCCAAGGGATACAGGAGTACTGATGCATAGGGGCACTTGTACCCTAATGTTTATAGCAGCACTCTCAACAATAGCCAAATTGTGGAAAGAGCCTAAATGTCCATCAACTGATGAATGGATAAAAAAATTGTGGTTTATATACACAATGGAGTACTACATGGCAATGAGAAAGAACGAAATATAGCCCTTTGTAGCAACGTGGGTGGAACTGGAGAGTGTGATGCTAAGTGAAATAAGCCATACAGAGAAAGACAGATACCATATGGTTTCACTCTTATGTGGATCCTGAGAAACTTAACAGAAACCCATGGGGGAGGGGAAGGAAAAAAAAAAAAAGAGGTTAGAGTGGGAGAGAGCCAAAGCATAAGAGACTGTTAAAAACTGAGAACAAACTGAGGGTTGATGGGGGGTGGGAGGGCGGGGAGGGTGGGTGATGGGTATTGAGGAGGGCACCTTTTGGGATGAGCACTGGGTGTTGTATGGAAACCAATTTGACAATAAATTTCATATATTGAAAAAATAAAATAAAATAAAATAAAATAAAATAAAATAAATAAAATAAAATAAAATAAAATAAATAAAATAAAATAAAAGACAATTAAAAAAAAGAAACATAAGCCTTCAGTAGGAAACTTCAGTGAATTGTTCAGATACTTGAAATATTAGTTTTAATCAAATCTGATGAGGGACCACAAGCCAAGCTGAGGGTCAAGCCCCTTCAGATACGATATGTGTGATATTCTTCAAGCACTCTCAGCTGCCCAAGAACAAAAGGAAGGAAAGAAGACAAATGGTTAGCTGATAAGAGATCACAGTCATACAGGAGATGAGTCTCACATCAGTTTACAAATATCTTAGTAAATTACAAGGAATAGCCTAATCTCCAGAAATCTATTAGGGACTCCAAGAAACTGAGTCTGCATCACCTTCACATCCATAGTCATGTGGGGACCAAAGGCAAGAAGGAAATGGCAGGTATAATTAAATTTCTTTATAGCCTGAATGCCATTGACAAATACTTGAGACATTTCTCCAGGAAACACCTACCATCCTAATTTTATAGAGAGAAAACAATATTATCTTGACAATAGCAAGACCTCAGTTGTCTTAGTAGTCCTCTTTAGCTAATGAAAGTCCCTGTAGAGGTCTTCCTTTTGCCTTTTCCTCCCCCAATGCTAGAGTATATAACTAGTCATTTTTCACAACCCCAGTGCAGTTCTTTCTGTCCATTGTACCTGTCCCCATGCTTTAATAAAATCACCTTCTTTGTACCAAAAACTCTTGAAGAATTCTTTCTTGGTTGTCAACTCTGGAGCCCCCATCACTCCAAAATCTCATCATCTCCCATTATTTCAGAAGTCCCCAAAGAAAAAGTCATACTACGCTCCACAGTCAAAGGCACAATTTGAGGCTGAATAGCTCACATCTTCAACTGAAATGGAATTTCTTAGAATCTGAGATTCTTATTATATTTTGATATTTATCCTTTCATGTCTAAATTCATAGCCTAGGCTATCATATCAGATACTTTCAAGATGAGAAATTATTTGTGAACCAATAGAACTTAATTAAATTTTCCTTTTGCCTCTTTTTTCTTTTCCGATTATCATGAAAACATGGATGTGAAAATGTCCCTTTTTTTCTTTACCTCCTGTTCATGAATCATATCTTTGAAATCTGAAATCTCCTCATTTTTTAATTGTCCCAAACTTCAAATTCAGCATTTCATCTTGTTTTATTCTGGGTATAACTTATTTTAGATATAACTTTGTTTGGAAAACAAAAATAAGCTGGGCGTGGGGGTAATCTTACTCTCCAAAATTTTCAAATGTGTGAGATTACTTGAAATTATCAGGAATTTTGCCTCTTTTCTATTTTCTACACAACCTCTATCCTAATAATAAATATTTAAGTAATTCAAATATTCCTGCTTGACTTTCCAGAAAGTTGACATCCTGCTCCTGCTTTGATAGACTCATTTTTTCCACCCACTTGGGAAGGAAAGATAGTGGGAAAAGCCAGAGTTTAAAAAAAAAACAAAAAAGGACACCCCTTAGTGAATGCGTTTAATAGATGACATGTTTTCTTTCTTTTTGTTTGATTAAACTGGCACATACCCAGCATGGCATTGTCCACTTTGAAGTAGCTTTCCATTGTTCTTCTACCAGCCTCTATTAAGGCCAACTGACAGATAACCTACCAAATGCTTTCTCCTTTGTCTTCCAACCTCCTTACCACCCATTTGTTGGGTTGATCTCTTTAACATTATGTGCCTCTTTGTATTCTGTTATAATTTTTGTTTTCAAGTCTTTTTTGTCTGATATAAGAATCGTTACCTTGTCCCTTTCTCTCTCTTGTTTCCTTCCTTCCTCCCTCCCTTCTTCCTTCCTCTCTCCTTTTCTTTCTTTCTTTCTTTCTTTCTTTCTTTCTTTCTTTCTTTCTTTCTTTCTTTCTTTTCTTTCTTTCTTTCTTTCTTTCTTTCTTTCTTTCTTTCTTTTCTTCCTTCCTTCCTTCCTTCCTTCCTTCCTTCCTTCCTTCCTTCCTTCCTTCCTTCCTTCCTTCCTTCCTTCCTCCTTCCTCCTTTCTCTTCCTTTCTTTCTTTCTTTCTTTCTTTCTTTCTTTCTTTCTTTCTTTCTTTCTTTCTTTCTTTCTTTCTTTCTTTCTTTCTTTCTTTCTTCTTTCTTTCTTTCTTTTGAAATAGGGCATAAATTAAAAGACAGTGTTTCCAAAGGCATCAAGGATAAATTGTTCTTATTCCTGACACTGTCATAAGAAAGAAGTCTGGTTTTAAAATGAGCTCTGACATCCCTGTTCCTCTTCAAGACAAAGAGACCCTAAAGTCTCATGTGAGGTCTGAGCCAGGAATAGGCTTACAGTAGACTTATTACAGAGCTTTAGGAAATAAAATTGAACAGGTTCTGTGGTTCAAAAGCAAGTTTCTGCTCAAAATCACCAAGACAACATCTATAAATAATAACAAATGTTTTATAAGTTGCCTGGAGTATTGAGGCTGAAGCTGCCTGAATGAAATTGTAATAGGTCTCCCTGGCAGGATGTCCACTAGGAGATAGTAGCATAGGTGAAATAACCCCTACTACCACCAAGTTGCTTCTGCCCTGAGAAATCTGGTAAGCTGTAGTGACTTAACCAGGACTTCAGATCTTCCTGGTTACAAGCCTTCTGAAGGTCCTGTCTTTATTCAGCTTGATCTTCTGTCTGAACAGGTAACTGCTCCCTTCCATACTTTACCTTGTGACTGTAATCCTTCCTTTTGCCCCTCACCCCAAATTTTGACACTCTATACTATAAATTATATAGGCAACTTATACAGAATTCAGTTATTTTTCCTATCAGATGACCCACCACAAAACTACATATCTACGCACCTATCTGTACACAATTATTTGATAAATAAAGACTTTCCATCAGAATACTTAGGTGTTATCTTTTTTAAAAAAACTTTTATTTTACATGTTAGGTCTTTAAATTATAAACATAGGTCTTCCTGAAGATGAACTGTTGTGGAAAAGATCCTCTGCAAACAGAGTGGAAATGATGTATCACAAGTGACAACTGATAAGGTGCTAACAACTTATTTTCTTTTTCCAAGTTTTGTGAAATTTTGTTAAAATAAGTTGAATGACTTAACAGTAGATGGTATCTGCACAGACAAAAATAAAATTAAATTTGGAATTGTACTAAATGTTTAATTGGCAGAAACACAAGTCATAAATAATATTTTCTTTTCTGCAGCATTTTTTTAAATGTTCATTCATTTTTTGAGACACACGTTTTTTGAGAGCATGAGCAGGGGAGGAGCAGGTAGAGAGGGAGATAAAGAATCTAAAGCAGGCTCCAGGCTCTGAACTGTCAGCACAGAGTCCAGCCTGGGGCTCGAACTCACTAGCTGTGAGTCATGACCAAAGTCAGATGCTTCATCGACTGAGCCACCCAGACGCTCCTCTGCAACATTTCTATTAAAAGCCTACTTCTATGCTTTCCTGTATTCCGAAAGGATGTAAATATAAAGCAAACCTCTTAAGAGAGCAAATTCCAAGACTGCTATATATTTACCACAACTAAAGATCAATTATTCCATTGAATATCAGATCTAATAAGTACTAGTCACATACTGGAAAAGCAAAATGTATTGTTGGTTGCTATGATTGGTCTTGTATCTTCTTTATATGGAAACTTCACCATGCTTTCAATCAAATTAGAGAATTGAATATAAATGCAATATATAACTATTTTCAAACTGATGGATTCATTTGAGTAAGTGAATCTCTGAAAAACAAAATATGTGATTTAATTCTTCTTTTGGTAATTCCAGCATCCTAAATAAAATGTCCATTTCATAGCAAGGAAATGAATGGCTCTCTCCCAGTATAAGAAAGAAGTGCTTGTTTGGTTGCTGTTCATTTACATGAGAAAATAGACTTTGACTTCCTTATATTTGACTGATTAAACCTAAAGTTTGTACTAAGGTCTGACTATCAAATACCCCCTAGGCATAAGTTACTTTATTCTTACCTTTGATATTGCCACACCACTGAAAATATGTAGACATTGTTACTCAGTGGATGGTATAAATCAGACTCTAATTATCTAAACAGCTGCAATTCACTTACTTCTGGGTGACATCCAAACTCTTCAAGCCCATCTACTCCACACCAGAAAAATTTATAGCAACTAGTGCTGCATAATTCAACATAACAATGTAAATATTTTATATAATTAATGATATGTAATTAAATATAATGTAATTCCATTTGGGTTCTCTGAGGTGACTATTTTACAATTAGTGCTTCATCAACAAACAGCTTTCTGAGGCATAGCAAACTCCTCGTATACCAGCAACACATACCCAGAAGTGTCACCATCATAGTAAATGAATTGTGGAGAAAAACCAAACATTTCAGCTCATCAGACACCAGCCTTTCATTATGTTAGAAACAAGAGGGCTTTGCATGCCAAAACCACATATCAACCTAAATGTTAATAGCTTTGCCTCCAGCTTGCTGGCAGTTGGAAAAGGGACAGGAAGGTCCAACCACAAGTTGACCTTTCTCTAGCTTTACAAACACAGTCAATTACCTA
Source organism: Panthera leo (assembly GCF_018350215.1). Lineage (NCBI taxonomy): Eukaryota > Metazoa > Chordata > Mammalia > Carnivora > Felidae > Panthera > Panthera leo. Next base: position 8,037,462 of record NC_056697.1, read on the forward strand.
GAGCCCCATAAAGAGAAGTCAACATCCTACAGTCATGTCCCAAGAGCTCCAGTAAAATCTTCTGCTTGTCTGCCTTACTCATTTGGGTCAGAAATTGATGGGCAGGTGGTGGAGGAGCAGCAACCTGAGAGCTGTTCTGTGTTCTGTGATGGAGAAAGGACATCTGCAGAGCATCTGGGTAAGGACTGTATCTGAATGAAGTCATTCCATGTCCCTGGCTCAATTACGCTAATGCCCACATCTTACAGCTATGATGATAACAAGGAGATAGTGCTGCTGGGAGTTTTGCTTTGAAACATTTGAACAAATGAGCATATTTATGATTTTAAAATACATCATCTTCCCCAATTTGTTTGAATTCAAAAGAATCATAACACATAGTCTCTGTCTTATACAGAGGGCTCAAGACTGTAGCTGTCTAAGCCCCCCAGACGTCATCCTCTGAGACCCACTGCATCTCTGGAAGGAATTCAGATTTCTCTTCCACCCACTGCTTCTTCTCAGTTTTCTCTGGTTTGTCTATGCCCAAGATTAAGTTTCTTTTATTTCTTTCCTTTAAGAATTTTTATTAACAGCAAAACAATACATGTCCACAGTAAAAATGTCAAATTAAACTTCCAGGCTATAAGGATACAACAACTTCTAGAGCAAGTACTCAGCATCCAGGAAGGGACAAGTTACACACACTCGGGGGAATCAGAAAAAAATGTGTATTTTGCACTAGTGCCGGCCCAGCAGAGTCACCTCCAGAGACTAAGATCCCAACCTTGCTGTTGACCTCCTTTTATGGTTGGGGTTGTAGGGGCTCAAGAAGAAGAAAAGAAAAAGGGGAGGGGGCACCTATCAGTAGTGCAGTAGTGCACACAGGCAGTTGGTGGATGCAGAAGGCAAGCAAGATTACAGAAGCCAAAAGCATGCAAGGGGAGTATCCAGTCTCAGACATCTGGACGGCCACCTTTTTTTTTTTTTTTTTTTAATCTGCCCTTGTCAGATTTCCTTCTCACTTTTGCCAGATTCCCTTCTCATAACCATATGCTGACTTAGCCCTATTCAGACAAAAATTACTTTCAGGAATGATCACATTAAACTTTTATTGATTTTTCTCTTATTCTAAGTAAAATTATTATTTTTTAATTTTTTTCTCCATTTTAAATATGGTATAATGAATTTCTACTATGGAAAGTACAAATGTATTTATAGTTGTTATGAAATTGTGTCCCACCCTAACTAAAACATACTTCTCTTAATTTCTTGCAATATAAATGTAGCATAATTTAAAAAACATTAATACATTAATATGATTATGTTCATTGTAGGGCCACATGGTGTACAATGATTAAATATGCTTTCTTATACAAATTTTAATTTTACCTAGGGAAAATGTACTTTTTACTTGTCTAATTTTCCATGAATTTTTTGTTAATTAACCCTCTAAACTCTTCAAGAGCACTATAGCCTTTTTTCCAATAAAGGTAAACACATCAGGGTCCATTTAGGGATGCCACAAGCTGCCACCTGGAAGCTCTCCTTTTAGCTTCCAGAGAATTCGCTTTGCCTCTTTCCTGGATTCTAAGACTTCATTTTGTTTCTCCACCAGCATCTCCCCCTTTTGGTAGAAGCACATACTCAAGTAGCTTTATGAGAAATAATACAGATGAGGAAAAATTTTTGAGAAATGAATATTAAAAAAGAACTTAAGCTATTTGAAATTTGGTTGCACATAGAGTTCTAGTTTGAAAATCATTTCTCCTATTACATTGAATGTATTCCTTCAGTGTTTTACCAGTGTTGCTTTTGAGAAGTATGCTTAGTCTTGGTATATGTACTTTTTTTTTTTCTTTGTGGGCATGTTTATCCCTGAGGCATTTATCCTCAAAGTTATGAATTGTCATCATTGTGCCTCTTGCAGTGAGTCTTTTCTAATTTATTGTCCTGGGCACTCAATGTGCCTTTTCAATCTGGAAATTCATGTCCCTTTTCAATTATTTCTTTCATTGTTCCCTCCCCTCTGCGTTCTGGATCAGTGTTGAGAACTGCTGTTATTTATATGTTGACTCTCTTAGAACAGGCGTTCTCAAAGTCTAGTACACATACCAGCTGCATCTGCATCACCTAGGAACTTGTTGGAAATGTACTTTCTCAGGCAGCACACCAGACTTTCTGGATTAGAAACTCTATGAGAAGGACCCAGAAATTCTGCTTTAATAAGCCCTCCAGATGATTATGATGCAAGTAAAGTTATAGAATCACTGTTTCAGATTGATTCTCTAGTATTTTTATTGCTGTTCCCAACTTCCATCTTTTTTTAACCTTTTTTTTCTGTTGGTGAGGAACATTTCCAATCTTTCTCCATTCTTCCATTGTGTTTTTATCCCTTCTCTTTTTTAAAAATTTATTTTTCAGCAAGAGAGTATGAGAAGGGAAGGGGCAGAGAGAGAAAGGGAGACAGAGGACCCAAAGCACATTTTTCACTGACAGCAGTGAGTCCCTTTGGGGCTGGAAGTCAAGCTGTGCGATTGTGACCTGGGCAAAGCCAGATGTTTAACTGACTGAGCCACCCAGGCACCTCTCAATCACAAAACATGGGTCCAAGAGATGAGGCCTCTCCTAGCCAACTATAAGAAACTGGGATATGGGATTACTTCTTTCTTTCTTTCTTTCTTTCTTTCTTTCTTTCTTTCTTTCTTTCTTTCTTTCTTTCTTTCTTTCTTCCTTCCTTCCTTCCTTCCTTCCTTCCTCCCTCCCTCCCTCCCTCCCTCCCTCCCTCCCTCCCTCCCTCCCTCCCACTCTCTCTCTTTCTTTCTTTCTTTCTTTCTTTCTTTCTTTCTTTCTTTCTTTCTTTCTTTCTTTCTTTCTTTCTTTCTTTCTTTCTTTCTTTCTTTCTTTTTCTCTTTCTCTCTTTCTTTCTTCTTTTTTCTTTTCCTTAGATGGGCAATTCCCCAAAGGCTAATACTCCTTTGAGAATGATTTTAAAAAATTTGGATGATTTAATCCACAAACCTTAAAGAAAAAGCCATTCATTTTCTTTTGCACTGAGACTTGGCCCCAATAAAAATTGGAGGAAGAAACCTGGCTGACAGAGGAAGATATCAATTATAATACCATCCTGAAACTGGACTTGTTCATGCAAACATGAAGGGAACTGGTAAGAAGTCCCCTATATTCAGCATTTGGAGGGCCTTAAGAGAAAATTGAGATATTTGTTAACTCAATCCTGGCCTATTTGTAACCCTTTCCAAGGGTTCACAATGATGAAGGGAGGGAACTAAGAGCCCCTTGCCTGTACCCACAGCAGACCTAGAGAAGGAGGAAGGGAAATCTTCCACTTCAACCTCTGCCTCCTCAGGTCCTCAGTCTATATATCCAGACTTTAAAATGTGCACTTCTGCTCCCTGCTGCCCACATTATCCAGGCCCTCCCCATGATGTAACAAGCATGTTTTCCTTACAAGAAGCTAGAGTGCAGGAAGGAGAAACACAGGGAAACCCAACCATGATAATATTACAAGTTCATTTTCATTATAAGATTTAAGGCAGATAAAAGGAGATCTAGGTAAATCTGATGATCTGCATAAGTAAATAGAAGCTTTTCAGAATATTAGGTATTTTTTGAGTTGACCTGGAAAGATAAAGTGCTTTTGTTGAATCAGACTTCTAATGAGACAGAGAAACATGGGGTTCTGGCAGCAGCTGAAAGATATGGGAATGAACAACTCATTCTCATTGGACTGGAGATCGTATTGGGAACTTCTGCTTTTGTACTGGGTCTAGGCACTTCCATCCCACCATGGACAATGGATGATGACCATCCCACTGAGGAATGGTATTGGCACCACTTCAAGGCTTTTGTTTTGGAGACATTAAGGAGGTCTAAAGTTAAATGCTTAAGTTATGCTATATTAGCCGGTATCTTACAGACACAGGATAAAAACGTGGTGTCCTTCCTGGAGAGGTTAAGAGAAGCTTTCATTAAATACATAGGTATTTAATACATAGGTATTTAAATACATAGGTATTAATACATAGGTATTTCATTAAATACATAGGTATCTCTCTTGATGTCCCCAAAGCTGAGATGATTCTAAAGGACAAACCTGTCACTCAACTGGCCCCAGATATTCAGAGAAAACTGCCAAAATTGGCAGAAGGGACCATGGAGGAGCTCTTACAAGCTGCCAATTTGGTATATTACAACTGAGGTCAAGAAGACCTTACATACTATGTCAGACCATGCTTCCCAAGGCCCTGGCACCAAGTATATGACTATTTGGGGCACTGGAAATGAGAATGTCCTCAGAGGGGACAACAGAAGTTAAAGCCCCATAAATAAGCTATAACCCTTGGGTGGAGATAGTCAATGGAGATCTGGATGCCCTCAAGGACCTCAATGTGAGAGGACTCATATAACCAATGTCCTTGACAGGGACTGATGGGGCCCAGGGCTCTTCATGGTGGCTTCCCATGAACAAACAACCTCTCAGAAATCCAAAGCTTCAGGTAATGGTAACTCCGTATTTAAAAGGAGAAAACAGCTGATTTTCTTCTTGACTTTGGAGCCACCTTTTTCTGTCCTTTCCACTCAGTCAATGATCCAAATGTGGTATTAACTATTAGAGGCATATCCAGAAGACTTAGGACTAAATATTTCTCATCCACTGGGTGTATATGATGAGACTTGATTTTTTCAGATTCTTTTTTGATAATGCCAGAGATCCATACTCACTTACTAGAAGGGGACAATAACATTAGGAACTACAGAGCTACTAGCTCCAAGATGGATACCAATTGCCTAAACTTATAATAATCTGGGTATCAAGGATCAGTCTTTCCTTGAGATAGGATTAAAGTTGTTCCATAGAGTTGTTCCTATGGAAACTGGATGGTCAAAGGGGAAATTGAGGATTTGGGACCATAAACTAGTTAAGGGGCTTAATTATTCTAATTGACAGCATCAAAAAATACAAGTGAGCATGGAAGATGAGGGAAAATTCATAGTTAAAAAAAATGACCATACATATCAGGGATTTTTTAGATGTTTACAATGTGTCTTTCCTTCTATTGGTGTGACCTCCTCCCTTTAAACTTTGCATTGGGAATATTAAGGCTCATTGGTCTAATATTATTTTTATATATAATTCATAGAAGCCATCACATATGCCAGAAAAAGACGACATCCAATAAAATCTTGTTAATCCAAGCATCCCAAACACCGTCCTATTAAATTGGACGTTTGGATCAACCTCTGAACCTGCCCTGACTGTTGTTTCCATTATGACCCCCACTCAGCAGGAAGTAGTTAAGATCAGTCATTGTCCCTGTTCCTAAGGGCAGTTGGGAGTCATGTCTTCAGAGTGAGGAATAGGTAGGAAAATATGGGACTCAGTAGGCAGAGAAGGAAAGGTTTTCCTTTGGTAGGGAAAAACGTTCCAATATTTTGGAATAATCCTGGGATTGTCTGACCACAGGAAATCCCTTTAGGTCTAAAGTGTCTTAAGAATGTTCCAGATACCACATACTCCCCTTCAGATTCCCATCAGGAATTTGACAGTCAAAATACCTAGCTTAAAAAAAAAAAGTAAACTTTCATAAAACTTGTCTTATACGAGGAACAGTTATGACCATAGAAAGTTAATAGATACAGAACTGTCCATGTAAAAGCAGGAGAATACATATTCCATTCAAGTATACATGGAACATTCTTCAAGATAAATCTGGAGAGAGACAAAGGAAAATAAAGAAGGAGTTGTAGAACATGTACCAGGAGAATGGATTAAATATGTCTGGTTAAACAAGTCAACAACCCGAGTATCCAGACTAGAGGAGGGAAGAGATAAGAAGGAGAAAAAGAAGGAAGAATATATCTATATAATAAGAATTGTCTGAGAATTAAACCAGGCAATGCAACAGTGCTGGCACAGAACAGACACTGTCTGGTTCATCAGCTTCAGTCCCACTTCGGTAGATATGCAGTTATGGGGTGCAAAGGGGCATGGTTGGGGTAGACTGTCCCGCTTTCTTGAAGCTCCACCTTGTTGGTGATTGGGAGAAATATATGACGCCCCAGTCTCTCCTCCACCAACCAGGTGTTCCAAACCACCAGTGTTCAAGCTGTAGTCACTGTGCCACAGTAGTAAATGAGGCAATTTTTCTCACTGTACTGACTCCCATGCCCTGACAATTGGTTGGGATTCAAACTCCTGTTCCTCATGCCCCAGTACTGGCGGAGTGCTGCACCACGCTGGCGGGCATATATAGTCTTTGTCTTTTGAGAGGATACAAACCCTCTCCTCACAGCACCCCAGGAAGGGGATCCCTTTCCCCTACTGAGAACTGCACCTTTGACCTAGCCACTGAGCCCAGGGCTGCCTCCTCTCCCCTCCTAGGTGCATGGTAAGGGCAGCTGGCCTCAGTCCAGAGAAAGTCCCTCAGTTAGAAATGAGATCTTTCTATGTCCTAGTCCATGGTTTTTCTCTTGTCCTGATACAGTTCTACACTTCCCCAGCCTCTCTTCCTATTCCCTTTGCCTCTCTGAAGAAGGGGATACCTCCCCTCTGTTAGTTTTATCTCTCCCAGTTCACAATCATGCACCTATGGCCTGATTGTTCCAGTGGTTGTCCCAGTGGTTCCCTGGAAGTGACTCTCTTTGCCTCATTGACTCTTGGAATTCAAAGTTCTTTAGCTCAACTCTGTTTTGTTTGAGAGATGAGGGAACTTCAGATCCTCCTACTTCTCTGCCATGTTGGCCCCTCACCTTATACTCTTAAAAGTATAGCTTAAATTTAACATCATCAGTAAAGCCATTTGTAATCTTTCTAGCCTGCATCCTCAAATATTTCTCTGAACCCCATATGTATGGATTCAGAGAAATCTATATATCTATACCTATTCATATTTCTATCTATATCATCTATATCTTTATCTATCTATCATCTATCTATCATCTATCTATCTATCTATCTATCTATCTATCTATCTATCTATCTCTCATCTATCTATCTATCTATCTATCTATCTATCTATCTATCTATCTATCTATCATCTATCTATCTAATCTATATATAGTTTTTTTTTTCCCTCAGATGGGTTTATTAGTCACTATACCAACCTGACCATTATCCAATATAGTGGCTCTGCATGAATTAGAAAAAGGAACCCTTTCCTCAAAATATTTTCCTACCATATTCTGGGATAATTTCCTACTAACTGCAAATCTACAAAGACAGTAGGGCACATGGGCTTCCCCCAGAGTTGTGATAGGCACAAATGGGCAACATACTCAATCATGGATAGAGCTCATTGTGAGACATTTCATGAGTTACTGAGCACTTCCAGGCCTCAGTTTCTACCTTTGAAAAAAACTGGGGGCAGTGTTCTATCCCTTGACTATGAGGAGAATTAAATGTAATTCATTAAGCTCCTACACTCAGCTGTTACAAGGTTGAATATATGTTAATGGTAGCTAGTGTTTCAGCATGCTAAGTTTCATTTGTATTTATTCAAAAGTCTTCTTGTCTTTGATACTGGCAATGGATGCTTTTTGAGCATTTGGAGTGAAGGAGTGTCTGAAAATGGTCCTAAAAAGGCAAAAATGACTTCAGTTGGAATTTCTGCTTTACTCAGTGCCTTTCTTTTTGTAAGTTTATTTATTTATTTTTAGAGAATGAGTGATCGGGGAGGGAAAGAGAGAGAGAGAGAAAGGGAGGGAGGGAGAGAGAATCTCAGGAAGACTCTGCACTAATAGGGCTTGATCTCATGAACCATGAAATAATAACCTGAGCCAAAATAATGAACCATGAAATAATAACCTGAGCCAAAATAAAGAGCTGGACACGTAACCAACTGAGCCATCCAGCCATTGAATGATTCTCTTACTGTCTTTTTAATCACATAAGACCCGTCTGTACATATGTGTATGCACACAGACAGGTCTCTGTCTACCCAGTGATTAGGCAAATGATTCTAGAGTTTCTGTTACATCTATAGCTGATAAAGGATGACACCCAGATGGGTCATACAACTACTCAACAATTATGAGAATTATAGTATATTCAGGGAAGAGCTGTGTCTGCTGAAATAAGGAGTCAGTGCCATATTATGAAACCTGAAATCAGCACTCATTATACTAATTATATATACTAATCATTTCACTAATTATAACTCCTGCAGAGATAAATTACTAACCCAAGAAAGTTTCATTCTCAGACTGATAGAGTGAGGATAAGAAAGGGAGAATTGCCTTTTGGGATTAAAATAAAAATATTATAAATGGAAAAAATTTTGCTTAACAAGGATTTAATGGAAAATGTTTCTGTGGGAAGAACAAATATTGTTAAAATGTCAATACTACCCAAAGCAATCTACATATTTAATGCAATCCCTATTAAAATAACACCAACATTCTTCACAGAGCTAGAATAATCCTAAAATTTGTATTGAACCAGAAAAGATCCCAAATAGCCAAAGCAATCTTGAAACAGAACACCACAGCTGTAGGCATCACAATCCTGGACATCAAGCTGTATTACAAAACTGTAATCATCAAGACAGTATGATACTGGCACAAAATACAGACACTCAGATCAATGGAACAGAATAGAAAGCCCAGAAATGTACCCACAAATGTGTTGCCAACTAATCTTTGACAAAGCAGGAAAGAGTATCCAATGAAATAAAGACAGGCTCTTCAGCAAGTGGTGCTGGGAAAACTGGACAGCGACATGCGGAAAAATGAACCTGGACCACTTTCTTACCTTATACACGAAAATAAACTCAAAGTGGATGGAAGACCTAAACGTAAGACAGGAAGTCATCAAAATCCTCAGGGAGAAAGCAGAAGAAAACCTCTTTGATGTTGGCCGCAGCAACTTCTTACTCAACACATCTCCAGAGATAAGGGAAACAAAAGCAAAAAATGAACCATTGAGACCTCAAGATAAAAATCTTCTTCTGCAGAGCGAAGAAAACAATCAGCAAAACTAAAAGGCAATGGATAGAATGGGAGAAGATATTTGCAAATGACGTATCAATAAAGGGTTAGTATCCAAAATCTATAAAGAACTTATCAAAATCAACAAAAAAAGACAAATAATCCAGTGAAGAAATGGGCAAAAGACATGAATAGACACTTCTCCAAAGGAGACATCGAGATGGCTAACAGACACATTAAAAAAATGCTCAATATCACTCATCATCAGGGAAATACAAATCAAAACCACAATGAGATACTAGTTCACACCAGTCCGAATGGCTAACATTAACAATTCAGGCAACAACAGATGTTGGTGAGGATGCAGAGAAAAAAGATCTCTTTTGTGTTGCTGGTGTGAATGTAAACTGGTTCAGCCACTCTGGAAAACAGTATGGAGGTTCCTCAAAAAATTAAAAATAGAAATACCTACAACCCAGCAATTGCACTACTAGGCATTTATCCATGGGATACAAGTGTGCTGGTTAGAAGGGGCACATGCTCCCCAATGTTTATAGCAGCACTATCAACAACAGCCAAAGTAGGGAAAGAGCCCAAATGTTCATCGATGGATGAATGGATAAAGAAGATATGGTATATATATACAATGGAGTATTACTCAGCAATCAAAAAGAATAAAGTCTTGCCATTTGCAACAAGGTGGATGGAACTAGAGGGTATTAAGCTAAGTGAAATTAGTCAGTCAGAGAAAGACAAATATGTGAATTCACTCATTTAAGACACAGAACAGATGAACAGAAGGGAAGGGAAGCAAAAATAATATAAAAACAGGAAAGGGGACAAAACATAGAGACTCAAATATGGAGGATAAACAGAGGGTTGTTGGAGGGGTTGTAGGAGGTGGGGCTAAATTGGTAAGGGGCATTAAGGAATCTACTCCTGAAATCATTGTTGCATTATATACTAACTAACTTGGATGTAGTTTTAAAAGAGAAAAGAAGGAGAAGAAAAGAAAGAAAAGAAAATATTTCTGTGGTGAAGTGAGTTTGTAATGCTCCTGGCCCCTTCTTTTTTATTTATAATGAATATTAGCATGATAAAGAGTCTTCTCAGACCTGGGGAACCTAAAGTCAAGGAGAAGGATGACTACAGGATATCAAAAAGGGAAACAGGGTGAAGATTAAGTAGGTTCCTTGCAAAAATTGAGGCTCACGTCTCCCTTGTCCAAGAGTGAAACTGCAAACACACTGAAGTGTATCAGTGTGACCAAAGAGGCCTGGAGCCTAGGATCTCAGATGTGCGAGGGGCGGGGTCATGGTAGGGCTTGAGTGGGAACAAAGTTCAACAAGAACATGCCCAAAGGACTCATGCGACTGTGCAGAGCCTGTCTAGACATTGACACCATGGCATCAAGATGCATGCCAATAGCTAGCAGATCAGACCTTCTAGTTTCTTCTGCAGTGATTTGGAAGCAGTACTGACCCTCCACTGCACTCAGACAGGGCCTATTTTGTGGGGTGGAAAGAAAGGGATACAGAGCCTCTCAAAATGAGGATACTAGACCTGTAGCTCTAAGGCAGATGAGAGCTTTAGGGACAAACTGAAGACAAAGAGGTGATATATTTGGTTTTGAGTTAAAAAGGCAAATCAAATGACTTACAAGAACAGTAATATTCCTTACTGCCATTATTCCATTTCTCATCACTGGAAGTACCTCTGTAGCTCATTGTTTTCCTTCTTAAACAAGATATTAAAATTCAAGGTTTTGAGTAAAGTATCACCATGGAAAATCACAGCCTCATTTGGAAATACTCTTGAAGCACAGGACGTTAACAGTTCTGAGAGGTTTATCTGTGAGAGGTAGTATCTCCAGGCACAGCCCTGCATTAGTTCTCTCCCTATACAGATTGCTGAGTCAGGAAAGGGCAGGTTTCATTTCCTCCAAGTGAAATGTTTAACCATATTGATAGCCTACTGTTTTACAACCAGACAATAAAGAGTCAGAGAGTCTAGGTCAGCAGAGGTGCATACCTCTTGCCCATCATTGTCATTCAATGCCTGGTAACCATGGAAAAGCACTTTAGGAAGCAGTGGAGTGTGTCACAGTTGCAGAGAGACAGAAAGTATATAAGGATCTGCAGGGTTCCCAGGTGTTCCTTTGGCTTCAACAGTAAGCAAGACAAAAAGAGAAGATCTCAGTAAGTAAAATGGGGGTATTCCCACCATTCAGGCTCAGAGGAGAAGCCCCTCTCAATAGCTTGAGAAAGGGATTAGGAAGGCAAGTCATATTCCATTTCTTGTCCAATTCTCCTATTGGTTTAGCAACTTAGCACAAGTTTTATGAAGAACATAAGCTACATAATAAGACATATATATAAAAATATATAAATATATATAAATAAATATATAGAATATATTTAGATTTTATATGAAAGAATTTATATGAAAGCATTATATTCCAGGTTAGAAAGGCAACTTATTTTCCCTTACTTTCTCTCCCTCATTTCCTTTGTATTACGCTCACTTACTTTGTGGATTTCAGTCTCTCATTCTGGAAAATATTTACTAACAATGACTGAGAATGAGGGACCATTCTAAAATTTGAGTTTATAGCACATTTGAGACCCTTTTCTGTTTGAACATAAACAAGGAATCAAGTTTTTTGTAGGCAATAACCAATGCACAACACAATGACAGTATCTTTCTCTCTCTGTTTCTGTCTGTCTTATCCTATTATAATTTTAGCATTGTAGACAAAACATATGGAGATGACACAGCTATGACATGTTCCTTCTCCTCTTCCTCTCCATGATCCTCTATGGGATCTCTGTTTGTAGGCCTGAAGCCTCCATACTGAAAGTTCTGGCACTGGACTTTGTCATCCCCCTTTCCAGGGGATGTTACTTGATGCCTTTCTCACTCCAGGTTTCTGTGGTTCTCTCCTCTCTCCTATCAGAAATGCAAACGCATTTTTAATCAACAACTTTCTGTGAGCTCTTATTGTTCCTCCAAAGCATCAATTCATAACACTTTATATTGTGGAGGGTTATTTGACAGCATCCAAAATTCATGGCTACTTCCATTTGTTTTATTGCAACTTTCTTCCTGTTAATTTTTCCCAAGGTAAATCTCAAAAAATTCCCCAAGCAGCCCACTCATTAGAAACAAATATGTAAGGACAGAAATTTTTATTGGGAACCATGCATAAGATTTGATTAGTGAGTTGGATGTCCTTGTAATCCCTGACACATTCCTGAAAATGGAATCAGTACAGAAAGTCCGTTTGGTGAGTGTTCCAGCATGAACCTCAGGAACTACTTCAACAAAGCAACAACATCATGAATGCTATTCTTTCCCTCCAGAGAGACATATGCCCATTGTCAAATTCCTCATGTAACTGGTAAAATCATGGTTCAAGTGGCAGTCTTGTAACACCATACTTCAGTGTTGACTTCATGTAGTGACACACAGCATCTGTCATTAAATTGCCTTGATCTATGAAGGCTATGCAAGGTGGCCATGACTATATACATATATAGCATTAAAATACACACACACACACACACCAATTTGAATCATGAATGTGTATTTTATATATATTTTAATGCATTATTAAACAAGAGTGTCTGAATTTTCTGTTAATTATACCAACAGAAGGGCTCAATAATGACATCCAAAGGGTTGGGAGAAAGAGCTAAGAGATGCAGTAGAATTAAAGTCAACTCTGAATTTGAAGAGGAGGAATTAATCTATTAGAGAGCAGTTTTGCATGTCAGCATCCCCCTGGAAAGGGGGATGACATAGTCCAGTCATTTATGTCAGCAGGTATACACGATGGCAAAACAAAGGTAGTAATAATTCATCACACTCCTTTAATCCTTAAAGTCTCAACCTTTAAAATTTATTGTTCTGTATTATGGAAAAAAATATGGGAGTTCACCAATCTATATAATAAGACTCTACAAGATTTTATTTCTTCAATTATTCATTTTTTCATTCCATAGAAACTTACTGCACTCTTCCTGTGACTGCATGCCATTATAGGTCACAGAAATATTTAGTGAATATTAAAAGGCAAAGTTCTTATTCTATCTACCTCTTAGAGGTGATAAGGTAACCTCCCAAATGATTAGCACTTAAAATTCTGGTAAGGTGTTCTGAAGAAAATGTGGAGTACTTTTTTCTCAATGTTTGTCTATTTATTTATTTATTTATTTATTTATTTATTTATTTATTTATTTATGATTTTTATTTTAATGTTTATTTTTTAAAGTTAGAAAGACAGACATAGCATAAACAGAGGAGGGACAGAGAGAAAGGGTGAGACACAGAATCTAAAGCAGGCTCCAGGCTCTGAACTGTTAGCATAGAGCCCCATGTGGAGCTTGAACCTATACACTGTCAGATCATGGCCTGAGGCAAAGTCAGACGTTTAACTGACTGAACCACCCAGGTGTCCGAAAGTTTATTTATTTTTGACAGGGATACAGAGCACAAGCAGGGTGAGGTCAGAGAGGGATACCCAATATACAAAGTAGGCACAGGCTCTGAGCTGTCGGTACAGAACCCAACGTGGGGCTCAAACTCACAAACTGTAAGACCATGACTGGAGTGGAAGTTGGATGCTTAGCTGACTGAGTCACCCACACGCCCCAGAAAAAGTGGAGTGTTAAGAAGAAATAACCAGGAGAAATGCTGAAGTAAGCACATTACAAATATGAAACCAAGTTATAAATAACCCCTAAGAAAGTTTTTAGTGACTAACTCTTAAGTATCTCTTTTTCAATCTTTATGCAAAAAATCTCTCTCTGGGTAGATGTAAAAAAGACTGATGAACAAACCTGATAGTCACCACCACTCCACCTGACAGGAATACCCATTATTGCTCAAATTGCTGTTGATTCAAGGCTACTTGCCATCACAATGTATCTCACTTTCTGTACAGAGAAGTCTTCCATCTGCACCACTCCAACTTGTGATCATTCAAACACACCATGTTCCTTTTTGAGCACACACACAAGCAGAGAGAAGTTACTATTTAACTATGCTTTAATCTACTAGCATTAATCTATGAAGGAGATTGAGTGGTTGACCTTGAGTTATTTTTGGTAGTTTTTTTTCCCTTAATATGTCCATTTCATCTAGCATATTTATTTATTGGCATACTAATTATTCATAGTATCTTCTTAAACTTCATATTTTAAAATGTCAATTCTGTTATAATGTACCCACTTTCATTTGTAATATTACTATTTTGACTCTTCTTTTCTATTAATTTTTTAGTCTTTTCAAAGAATCAACTTTGGTTTCATTCATTCTCACTGTTGTTTTTGTATTCTCCATTCATTTGTCTGTGCTCAAATACTTATAGTTTCCTTCCTTCCACTAGCTTTAAAACTTTTTTTTAACATATGAAAATAATTTAACTTGAAGATTACAAGTGGTAATGCAAAATGAAATAGTAACCCAGTATGGAGGACTGGATATGATTAGGTTTTGAGGGAGGGGTGTTAGAGTTGGAATGTTAAATGTGTAGTTATGGTAGTATTTACTAAGAATATGATATTTTATCAACTATGTAAGGAAGAGTGAGAATTATCCAGGAGACGATTCAGGGTGAAGCTTTCTATGTGGAGGAAACTTTTGAGCCTTGCAAAATAAGTCAAGAGAAAGCCGGACCTACTGAGAGAAAAGCAGCTTTGAAAGAATAAGGAGGCCTGCTTGTCTAGATAGAACCTAGTGATTAAGAAACAGAGTTGTTGAAAATGAGTTACAAAAAATTACTGTCAGATTATGTGAGTCCTTAAACATGATTGTAAAGAAATTGGATATTACTGTGAGGGAACCATGCAACCATTTCAGAATTTTGATAATGAGTTCATTCCCAGATGTTCAATTAAACCAGCCCTACAAGAGATCCTAAGGGGGATCCTGTGAGACAAAGTACCAGAGACATCACTGCAAGCATGAAACCTACAGACATCACAATGACTCTAAACCCATATCTTTCAATAATAACACTGAATATAAAAAAAAAAAAAAAAAAAAAAGGGGCGCCTGGGTGGCGCAGTCGGTTAAGCGTCCGACTTCAGCCAGGTCACGATCTCGCGGTCCGTGAGTTCGAGCCCCGCGTCAGGCTCTGGGCTGATGGCTCGGAGCCTGGAGCCTGTTTCCGATTCTGTGTCTCCCTCTCTCTCTGCCCCTCCCCCGTTCATGCTCTGTCTCTCTCTGTCCCAAAAATAAATTAAAAAAAAAAAAAATAACACTGAATATAAATGGACTAAAAGTTCCAACCAAAAGAGATAGGGTATCAGAATGGATAAAAAAAAAACCAAGACCCATCTATTTGGTGTCTACAAGAGACTCATTTTAGACCTGAGGACACCTTCAGATTGAAAGTGAGGAGATGGAGAACTATTTATCATGCCCCTGGAAGTCAAAATAAAGCTGGGGTAGCCATACTTATATCAGACAAACTAGACTTCAAATAAAGGCTGTAACAAGAGATGAAGAAGGGCATTATATAATCATTACAGGTCTATCTATCAGGAAGAGCTAAGAATTATAAATGTCTATGCACCAAATACGGGAGCGCCCAAATACATGAAACAATTAATCACAAAAATAAGCAACTTTATTGATAAGAATGTGGTAATTGCAGGGGACTTTAATACTCCACTTACAACAATGGATAGATTATCAAGACACACGGTCAATAAAGAAACAAGAAACAGTGTATCAGTGAATGATACACTGGATCAGATGGACTTGATAGTTATATTTAGAACTCTGCATCCCAAAGCAACAGAATATACTTTCTTCTTGAGTGCACATGGAACCTTCTCCAAGATAGATCACATACTGGGTCACAAAACAGCCCTTCATAAGTATACAAGAACTGAAATCATACCATGCATACTTTCAGACCACAATGCTATGAAGCTTGAAATCAACCACAGGAAAAAGTCTGGAAAACCTCCAAAAGCATGGAGGTTAAAGAACACCCTACTAAAGAATGAATGGGTCAACCAGGCAATTAGAGAAAAAAATTTAAAAATATACGTAAACAAAAGAAAATGAGAATTCAACAATCCAAACGCTTTGGGGTGCAGCGAAGGCAGTCCTGAGAGGAAAATACATTGCAATCCAGGCCTATCTCAAGAAACAAAAAAAATCCCCAATACAAAATCTAACAGCACACCTAAAGGAAATAGAAGCATAACAACAAAGATACCCCAAATCCAGCAGAAGAAGAGAAATAATAAAGATCAGAGCAGATATAAACAATGTAGAATCTTACAAAAAAAAAAAAAAAAACAAAACAAAACAAAAAAAAACGTGTAGAGCAGATCAATGAAACCAAGAGTTGGTTTTTTGAAAAAATAAACGAAATTGATAAACCTGTAGCCAGGCTTCTCAAAAAGAAAAGGGAGATGACCCAAATAGATGAAATCATGAATGAAAATGGACTTATTGCAACCAATCCCTCAGAAATACAAGCAATTATCAGCGAATACTACGAAAAACTATATGCCAACAAACTGGGCAACCTAGAAGAAATGGACAAATTCCTTAACACCCACACACTTCCAAAACTCAAACAGGAAGAAATAGAAACAGGAAGAAAAAGCATTTGAAAAGACCCATAACCAGCGAAGAAATTGAATCAGTTATCAAAAGTCTCACTACAAATAAGAGTCTAGGACCAGATGGCTTCCCAGGGGAGTTCTACCAGACATTTAAAGCAGAGATAATACCTATTCTTCTCTAGCTATTCCAAAAAATAGAAAGGGAAAGAAAACTTCCAGACTCATTCTATGAAGCCAGCATTACCTTGATTCACAAACCACAGATACAGTAAAAAAGTAAAAAAGAGAAAACTACAGGCCAATATCCCTGATGAATATGGATGCAAAAATTCTCAGTAAGGTACTAGCAAATCGAATTCAACAGCATATAAAAAGAATTATTCACCATGATCAAGTGGGATTCATTCCTGGGATGCAGGGCTGGTTCGACATTTGCAAATCAATCAATGTGAAACATCACATTAATAAAAGAAAAGATAAGAACCATATGATCCTGTCAATCAATGCAGAAAAAGCATTTGACAAAATTCAGTATCCTTTCTTAACAAAAACCCTCGAGAAAGTCGGGATAGAAGGAACATACTTAAACATAATAAAAGCCATTTATGAAAAGCCCACTGTTAATATCATCCTCAATGGGGAAAAACTGAGAACTCTCTCTCCGAGATCAGGAACACGACAGGATGTCCACTCTCACTGCGGTTGTTTAACATAGTGTTGGAAGTGCTAGCATCAGCAATCAGACAGCAAAAGGAAATCAAAGGCATCAAAATTGGCAAAGACAAAGTTCAGCTTTCACTTTTTGCGGATGACATGCTATTATACATGGAAAACCTGATACACTCCACCAAAATCTGCTAGAACTGATACATGAATTCAGCAAAGTCGCAGGATACAAAATCAATGTACAGAAATCAGTTGCATTCTTATACACTAATAATGAAGCAACAGAAAGACAAATAAAGAAACTGATCCCATTCACAATTGCACCAAGAACCATAAAATACCTAGGACTAACCTGAGCAAAGATGTAAAATATCTATGCTGAAAACTATAGAAAGCGTATGCAGGAAATTGAAGAAGATATAAAGAAATGGAAAAACATTCCATGGTCATGGATTGGAAGAATAAATATTGTCAAAATGTCAATACTACCCAAAGCTATCTACATGTTCAATGCAATCCCAATCAAAATTGCACCAGCATTCTTCTTGAAGATAGAACAAGCAATCTTAAAATTCATATGGAACCACAAAAGGCCCTGAATAGCCAAAGTAATTTTGAAGAAGACCAAAGCAGGAGGCATCACACTCCCAGACTTTAGCCTCTACTACAAAGCTGTAATCATCAAGACAGCATGGTATTGGCACAAAAACAGACACATAGACCAATGGAATAGGGTAGAAACCCCAGAACTAGACCCACAAAATTACAGCCAACTAATCTCTGACAAAGCAAGAAAGAATATCCAATGGAAAAAAGACAGTTTCCTTAACAAATGGTGCTGGGAGAACCGGACAGCAACATCAGAAGAATGAAATAGACCACTTTCTCACACCATTCACAAAAATAAACTCAAAATGGATAAAGGACCTGAATGTGAGACAGGAAACCATCAACACCCTAGAGGAAACAGGAGAAGACCTCTCAGACCTCAGCCACGGAAATTTCTTACTGGACACATTTCCAAATGCAAGGGAATTAAAAGCAAAAATGAACTATTGGGACCTTATGAAGATAAAAACCTTCTGCACAGCAAGGAAGCAATCAACGAAACTAAAAGACAACCAACGGAATGGGAAAATATATTTGCAAATGACATATCAGACAAAGGGCTAGTATCTAAAATCTATAAAGAGCTCACCAAACTCCATACCTGAAAAACAAATAACCCAGTGAAGAAATGGGCAGAAAACATGAATAGACACTTCTCTAAAGAAGACATCCAGATGGCCAACAGGCACATGAAAAGATGCTCAACGTCGTTCCTCATCAGAGAAATACAAATCAAAACCACACTCAGATATCACCTCACGCCAGTCAGAGTGGCTAAAATGAACAAATCAGGAGACTATAGATGCTGGAGAGGATGTGGAGAAACAGGAACCCCCTTGCATTGTTGATGGGAATGCAAGCTGGTGCAGCCGCTCTGGAAAACAGTGTGGAGGTTCCTCAAAAAAAATTAAAAATGGACCTACCCTATGACCCAGCAATAGCACTGCTAGGAATTTACCCAAGGGAATCAGGAGTGCTGATGCATAGGGGCACTTGTACCCCAATGTTTATAGCAGCACTCTCAACAATAGCCAAATTATGGAAAGAGCCTAAATGTCCATCAACTGATGAATGGGTAAAGAAATTGTAGTTTATATACACAATGGAAAACTACGTGGCAATGAGAAAGAATGAAATATGGTCTTTTTTAGCAACATGGATGGAACTGGAGAGTGTTATGCTAAGTGAAATAAGTCATACAGAGAAGGACAGATTCATATGTTTTCACTCCTATGTGGATCCTGAGAAACTTAACAGAAGACAATGGGGGAGGAGAAGAAAAAAAAATGGTTAGAGAGGGGGAGGCAAACCATAAGAGACTCCTAAAAACTGAGAACAAACTGAGAGTATGGGGGGTGGGAGGGATGGATGGGTGGGTGATGGGTATTGAGGGCACCTGTTGGGATGAGCACTGGGTGTTGTATGGAAACCAATTTGGAATAAATTTCATAATAAAAAATAATTAATTAATTAAGTAAGTAAGTAATTTTCAGTATTTTTGGTCATCGTCTATACTGCAGTATGTATCACTACTTCATATTTTGGGTGTATGTTCATGATTAATACATCTTATCAATAATACCTCAGTTTTTAATCCATGCAACAATGTCCATGTTGGGGTACATTTGGATTGATTGTGTCCCTTGCTGTTTGTATCCTTTTCAATAGTATTTGATGAAAGCCTGTGTGAATATAGCTATTTTAGGACTGTTTTCTTTCTTTTGATTATACCTCTTAGTGGAAATGCTGTCCAAAAAAGTAACTCTGTTCATTTAATTTTTTGAGAAAATTTTAAACTGTTTTCCACCAAGTCTGCACTATTTCATATTCCTAGCAGCAGTGTATGCTTTACAACCATCATAGTCTGTTTTCCCTATCATTCTCAATCCTTGTCATTTTCATTTCTTTTTTTCAAATATTTATCTTAATGGGTTGAAGTGGTTCCTCATTTTTTTTAAGTTGGCATATTATTTATTACTTTAAAAATCTGTGCTGCACTGGTGTTAATGTACCAATTTTATTTATTTATTCATTATTGTTTAAATTTATGTGATATTTAATGTATTAAAATTTTTTTAACATTTAATTATTTTTGAGAGAGAAAAGAGACAGAGTGCAAGCAGGGAGTGGCAGAGAGAGAGGGAGACACAGAAGCAGGGTCCCAGATTTGTAGTTGTCAGCACAGATCCTGACATGGGGCTCAAAGTCACCGACTATGAAATCATGACTTGACCCAAAGTTGGAGACTTAACCCACTGAGCCACACAGACATCCAGATTGTTTACTTATTTTTATTGAAGTGTAGCTGACATACTATATTCTATTAGTTTCAGAATCTGTTTCTGTCTGTTTGTTTTGTTTGTTAGATTCCACATAAATGAAATCATATGGTATTTATCTTTGTCTGACTTGTTTCACTTAGCATAATACCCTCTAAGTCCATCCATGTTGTCACAAATGGCAAGAATTTATTCTTTTTTTTTTTTTATGGTTCTCATGTGTGTGTGTGTGTGTGCGCGCGCACGCATGTGTATCTGTGCATACCATGTGTTCTTTACCCATTCATCTATCACTAGACACTTAGTTTGCTTCTACATCTTGGCTATTGTAAATAATATTGCAATAAACATAGAGGTGCCCTTATATTTTTGAATTAGTGCTTTTGTTTTCTTTATGAAAATAGCTAGTAGTGAAGTGGATCATACGATAGTACTATTTTTAATTTTTGAGGTACTATTGTAGTGTTTTCTACAGTGGTTTCACTAATTTACATTCCCACCAACAGTACATGAGAGTTCCCTTGTTTCTATATTCTTGCCAAACCTTATTTCTCATCTTTTTGATACTAGCCACTCTGACAGGTGAGGTGGTAGCTCATTGTCATTTTGATTTGCATTCCAGATGATTAGTATTGTTTTGTTTTGTTTTGTTTTTTCATGAGTGTGTCGGCCATCTGTGTGAGGTTCTTCTTTGGAAAAATGTTCAATCAGGTCTGTGTCTGTTTAAAAATTGAATTATTTGTTCATTTGGTGGTGGTCGTAGAATTTTCTAAAATGTATTTGGGGTATTAAACCATTTTTGCATGTATCACTTTTAGATATCTTCTCCTATCCAGTAGGTTGTGTTTTTGTTTCATTGATGATTTCCTTTGCTGTACAAAAGTTTTATTTTGGTGTAGTCCCAATAGTTTCTTTGTCTTTGTTTCCCTTGCCTGAAGAAACATCTGTAAATATATTGCTCAGACGATATGGAAAAGGTTATTGTGTATGCTTTCTTTTAGGAGTTTTGTGGTTTCAGATCTCACACCAAGGTCTTTAATCCATTTGCAGTTTATTTGTATGTGTGGTATAAGAAAGAGGCCCAGTTTCAGTCTTTTGCATGTAACCGTCTACTTTCCCCAAAACTACCAGTCCCAAAAGGTGACTATCTTTACCTTATTGTTGATTCTTGCTTCTTTTGTCTTAGGTTAGACAAATGATTAGATTAATGTAGGTGTGGGTTTATTTTTGTGCTGTCTATCCTGTTCCATTGATCTATATATCTGTTTTTCAGCCAGTACCATATTTGAATTTCTATGTCTTTATGGTATATCTCTTTAAGTGTTTGGTAGAATTAACCTGTTAATATCTCTGGTCCTGGGTTTTTATTTATTGGAAGTTTTCTGATTATTGATTCAATTTTGTTGCTGGTAATCAGTCTGCTCTCATTTTCCATTTCTTTTTTGACTCAGTTTGGAAGGTTGTATGTTTACAGAAATGTAGCAATTTCTTCTATATGTTGGCATGTAGTTTTCGGTAGTAGTCCTCTATAATCCTTTGTATTAAAGTGATGTCTGTTGTTACTTCTCCTTTTTCGTTTCTGATTGTATTCATTTAAGTTTCTCTTTTTTTCTTGGTGAATCTGGATAACGTTTACTAATTTTGCTTATCTTTTCAAGAATTAGCTTTTGGTTTCCTTGATCTCTCATATGTTTTTTACTCTATTTTATCTCTGATCTTTTTTTTTTTTTCTTTCGTTCTGCTCATTCTGGGCTTTGTTGTTCTTTTTGTGTTCACTTAGGTGTACGTTTAGGTTATTTGAGTTTTTACTGTTTTACTCCTGAGTTTTTTCTCTACTCAGGTATGCCTGTATCAGTAAAAACTTTCCTCCTGGAACTGCTTTTGCTGCATCCCCAAAATTTTGAAATGATTATATTTTTGTCATTTTTATTTGTCTTTGTGTATTTTTTTAATTACCCTTTTAATTTCTTCAGTGATCCCTTGCTTGTTTAGTAGCAGATATTTCAGCCTCCACATGTTTGTGTTTTCTTCCTTTTTTTCTCTCTTTTTTTTTATGTTTTATTTTTTAAGACACTGCAAGTGGGGGAGGGGCAAAAAAAGAGAGACAGAGGATCTGAGGTAGGCTCTGCACAGATATCAGCGAGCCCAATGTGGGGCTTGAACTCATGAACCGTGAGATCATGACCTGAGCCCAAGTTGGACGCTCAACTGACTGAGCCATGAAGGTGCCCCTCTTCCCCTAATTTTTTTACTTATAATTGATTTGTAAGTTTATACAATTATGGTTTGGAAAATGCTTGATATTGTTTCGATATTGTTAAATTACTGAGACTTTTGGCGTCCCAGCTTGTGCTCTGTCCTGGAGAATGTTCCATGTGCACTTGAAAAGAATGTGTATTTTGCTCTTTTTTGGATGAGGCCATCTGGTCTATTGTGTCATTCAGAGATAGAATTTTCTTATTGTTTTCTCTCCGGATGATCTGTCCATTGTTGTTAGTGGTTTATTAGAGTCTCTGACTGTATTGCTATAGTCAATATCTCTCTTTATCTCTGTTGGTTTTTGCTTTATGTATTTAGGTGGTCCGGTGTTTGGTGCATATATATTTATAATTGTGATAGCTTCTTGTTGGACTGACCCCTTTATTATTATTATGTGGTGTCTTTCTTAGTCTCCTGTTAATCTTTGTTCAAGTTCTATTCTGTAGATGTTAGTGTTGTTTCCTTGATTTTTTCTTTTCCACTTCCATTTGCATGGAATATGCAAAAAATTTTTCTGGCTCTTCATTTTCAGTTTGTATGTGTCTTTAGGTATGAAGGGAGTCTCTCATAGTCAGAGTATAGATGGATCTTGTTTTTCTTTACATTCATTCACCTTATGTCTTTAGATTAGTGCACTTAGACCATTCACTTTGAAATAATCATTAATAGGTATGTAATTTTTTTTGCCATTTTGTTCATGGTCTTGTGGTAGTTTTTTCTGTATTACTATAGTTCTTTCTTCTCTTCTCTTTTCTTATGGCTGATGACTTTCACTCAGTGTTATGCTTGATTTCCTTTCTCTTTATTTTTGCACATCTATTATGGGTTTCTGTTATGTGGTTCACAGGCTGTTCTTATAACATCCTAAGGAAATAACAGTCTACATTAAGTTGATGGTCACTTAAGTTTGAGTGCATTCTAAGAGAACAGTTTTTACTCCCTCCCCCCGCATACATTTTAGATATGTGTTGTCATATTTCATATATTTTTATTTTGTGACTGAATTACTTAATTTTATATGTAATATATTGCACTACTTTTCTCTTTTAAACTTTGTAATAGCCTTGGTAAATGATAGATACCTTAAGTGGCTTTGCGAATTAGGGATCAAACTGCTGTATGTTTGCTCTACTCATGAAATTTTTCCCTTTCATAATTTCGTACTTTTAATTAAAGACTTTTCTTTTTTAATTAAAGAGGTCTCTTTAACATCTCTTATAAGCCTAGCATAAGGGAGATGAAGTACTTTAACTTTTGTTGCCTTGGAAATTTCATCTCAATCCCTCATTCTCAATGATAGCCTTGTCAGCTAGAGTATTCTGTGTTGTAGGTTTTTCCACTTCAGCACTTTGAATATATCATGTCACTCATTTATGGCCTGCAAAGTTTCCATTGAATAATCCCCTGATAGCATTATGATGTTTTTCTTCTGTGTAAATAGTGTCCATTCTGTAGTTGCTTTTAAAATTCTATATTTAATATTTGCCTTTTTAATTACTATGTAGCTCGTTGTGGGCCTTTCTAGGTTCATCTTTTTGGAGCTTTCTGTGCTTCTTGGATCTGGATGTCTGTTTCCTTCCACAGGTTACGGAAATTTTTAGCTGTGATTTCATCAGTGAAGTTTTCTACACTTTTGTCTCTCTCTTGTCCTTATGGGACACTTACAACATAAATATGGGCACCCTTGATGTTGATGTTGTCAGAGTCACCCCTTAAGTTCCCTTCCTTTTTTTTTAATAACTACTTCTTTTTTCTGTTCAGCCTGGGTGTTTTCCATTACCTTGTCCTCTATTTCACTGATCCATTCTTCTGCTTTATCAATTCAGTTACATCATCCTTCAACTCTGTGATGGTTTATTTTATATAGAGATATATTCTATGTCTTTGTTAAGTACTCCCTGAACTCAACCACTCTTCTCTCCAGTCTGGTGAGTATCATTTTCATCATTACTTTGAAGTCTTTATGGGCATATTGCTCATCTCCACTTCTTTTAACTGTTATCTTGTGATTTTTATCCTGTTCTTTTATTTTTTTAATAAAATTTGTCTTCAAATGGGTTTCCATACAACCAGTGCTCATCCCAATAGATGCCCTCTTCAATGCCTATCACCCACTTTCCCACACCCGCCATTAACCCTCAGTTTATTTACAGTTTTTAAGAATCTCTTATGCCTACCTCCCTCTCTAACTTATTTTTTTCTCCTTACCCTCCCCCATGTTCTTCTGTTAAGTTTCTCAGGATCCACAAAAGACTAAAAACATAGCGTATCTGTCTTTCTCTGTATGACCTATTGCACTTAGCATCACAGTCTCCAGTTCCATCCACCTTGCTACAAAGGCCATATTTCATTCTTTCTCATTGCCACATAGTATTCCATTGTGTATATAAACTACAATTTCTTTATCCATTCATCAGTTGGTGGACATTTAGGCTCTTTCCGTAATTTGGCTATTGTTGAACATGCTGCTATAAACATTGGGGTACAAGTGCCCCTAAGCATCAGCACTCCTGATTCCCTTGGGTAAGTTGCTAGCAGTGCTATTGCTGGCTCATAGGGTAGATCTATTTTTAGTTTTTTGAGGAACCTCCACACTGTTTTCCAGAGCGGCTGCACCAGTTTGCATTCCCACCAACAGTGCAAGAGGATCCCTGTTTCTCCACATCCTCCCCAGCATCTATAGTTTCCTGATTTGTTCATTTTAGCCACTCTGACTGGCGTGAGGTGGTATCTCAGCGTGCTTTTGATTTGTATTTCTCTGATGAGGAGTGATGTTGAGCATCTTTTCATGTGCCTGTTAGCCATCTGGATGTCTTCTTTGGAAAAGTGTCTGTTCATGTCCTCTGTCCATTTCTTCAATGGATTATTTGTTTTTTGAGTGTGGACACCGGTGAGTTCTTTATAGATTTTGGATACTAGCCCTTTGTCTGATATGTTATTTGTAAATATCTTTTCCCATTCCATTGGTTGCCTTTTAGTTTTGTTGATTGTTTCCTTTGCAGTGCAGAAGTTTTTTTATCTTGATGAGGTCCCAATGGTTCATTTTTGCTTTTAATTCCCTTGCCTTTGGAGATGTGTCCAATAAGAAATTTCTGTGGCTGAGGTCAGAATTTCTGTGGCTGCTTTCTCCTCTAGGGTTTTGATGGTTTCCTGTCTCACATTCAGGTCCTTCATCAATTTTGAGTTCATTTTTGTGAATGGTGTAAGGAAATGGCCAAGTTTCATTCTTCTGCATGTTGCTGTCCAGTTCTCCCAGCACCATTGTTAAAGAGACTTTCTTTTTTCCATTGGGTATTCTTTCCTGCTTTGTCAAAGATTAGTTGGCCGTACTCTTGTGGGTCCAATTCTGGGGTCTCTCTTCTATTCCACTGGTCTATGTGTCTATTTTTGTGCCAATACCATGCTGTCTTGATGATTACAGCTTTGAAGTAGAGGCTAGTGTCTGGGAGTGTGATGCCTCCCACTTTGGTCTTCTTCTTCACTATTACTTTGGCTATTTGGGGTCTTTTGTGGTTCCAGGCAAATTTTAGGATTCCTTGTTCCAGCTTTGAGAAGAATGCTGGTGCAATTTCGATTGGGATTGCATTAATGTGTAGATACCTTTGGGTAGTATTGACACTTTAACAATATTTATTTTTCTAATCCATGAGCACGGAATGTTTTTCCATTTCTTTGTATCTTCTTCAATTTCCTTCATAAGCTTTCTATAGCTTTCAGCATACAGATATTTTACATCTTTGGTCAGGTTTATTCCTAGGTATTTTATGGTTCTTGGTGCAATTGTGAATGGGATCAGTTTCTTTATTTGTCTTTCTGTTGCTTCATTGTTAGTGTATAAGAATGCAACTGATTTCTGCACATTGATTTTGTACCCTACAACTTGCTGAATTCATGTATCAGTTCTAGTAGACTTTTGGTGGGGTCTATCGGGTTTTCTATGTATAACATCATGTAATCTGCAAAAAGTGAAAACTTGAATTCATCTTTGCCAATATTTATGCTTTTGATTTCCTTTTGCTGTCTGATTGCTGATGCTAGGACTTCCAACACTATGTTAAACAACCGCAGTGAGAGTGGACATCCCTGTCGTGTTCCTGATCTCAGGAAAAAGCTCTCAGGGTTTCCCCACTGAGGATTATATTAGCTGACGGTTTTTCATAAATGGTTTTTATGATGTTTAAGTATGTTCCTTCTATCCCGACTTTCTCGAGGGTTTTTGTTAAGAAAGGATGCTGAATTTTGTCAAATGCTTTTTCTGCATCGATTGACAGGATCATATGGTCCTTATCTTTTCTTTTATTTAATGTGACGTATCACATTGATTGATTTGCGAATGCTGAACCATCCACAGCCCAGGAATGAATCCCACTTGATCATGGTGATTAATTCTCTTTATTATACGCTGTTGAATTCGATTTGCTAGTATCTTGTTCAGAATTCTTGCATCCATATTCATCAGGGATATTCGCCTGTAGTTCTCTTCTTTTGCTGGGTCTCTGTCTGGCTTGTGAATCAAGGTAATGCTGGCTTCATAGGATGAGTCTGGAGGTTTTCCATCTTTCTATTTTTGGAGCAGGTTGAGGAGGATAGGTATTATCTCTGGTAGAATTCCCCTGGGAAGCCATCTGGTCCTGGGCTCTTACTTGTTGGGAGATTTTTGATAACTGATTCCATTTCTTCGCTGGTTACGGGTCTGTTCAAGTTTTCTATTTCTCCCTGTTTGAGTTTTGGAAGTGTGTGGGTGCTTAGGAATGTGTCCATTTCTTCGAGGTTGTCCAGTTTGTTGGCATATAATTTTTCATAGTATTATTCTCTGATAATTGCTTATATCTCTGAGGGATTGGTTGTAATAATTCCATTTTCATTCATGATTTTACCTATTTGGGTCATCTCCCTTTTCTTTTTGAGAAGCCTGGCTACAGGTTTATCAATTTCGTTTATGTTTTCAAAAAACCAACTCTTGGTTTCATTGACCTGCTCTACAGTTTTGTTTTGTTTTTTTTTTAAGATTCTACATTGTTTATTTCTGCTCTGATCTTTATTATTTCTCTTCTTCTGCTGGGTTTGGGGTGTCTTTGCTGTTCTACTTCTATTTCCTTTAGGTGTGCTGTTAGATTTTGTATTGGGGATTTTTTTTGTTTGTTTGTTTGTTTGTTTGTTTCTTGAGATAGGCTGGATTGCAATGTATTTTCCTCTCAGGACTGCCTTCGCTGCACCCCAAAGCGTTTGGATTGTTGTGTTTTCATTTTCATTCTTTTCAATATATCTTTTAATTTCTTCTCTAATTGTCTGGTTGACCCATTCACTCTTTAGTAGGGTGTTCTTTAACCTCCGTGGTTTCGGAGCTTTTCCAGATTTTTCCTGTGGTTGATTTCAAGCTTCATAGCATTGTGATATGAAGGTGTGCATGGTATGATCTCAATTCTTGTATACTTATGAAGGGCTGTTTTGTGACCCAGTATGTGATCTATCTTGGAGAAGGTTCCATGTGCACTCGAGAAGAAAGTATATTCTGTTGCTTTGGGATGCAGAGTTCTAAATATATCTGTCAAGTCCATCTGATCCAATAATATCATTCAAGGCCATTGTTTCTTTACTGATTCTCTGTCTAGATGATCTGTCCATTGTTGTCAGTAGAGGAGTAAAGTCCCCCGCAATTACCACATTCTTACCAATAAGGTTGCTTATGTTTGTTTTATTTTAATTGTTTTATATAATTGGGTGCTACCGAATTTGGTGCACAGATATTTATAATTGTTAGGTCCTCCTGATGGATAGACCCTGTATTTATTATATAATGCCCTTCTTCACCTCTTGTTACAACCTTAATTTAACCTCTAGTTTGTCTGATATAAGTATGGCTACTCCAACTTTCTTTTGACTTCCGGTAGCATGATAGATAGTTCTGCATCCCCTCACTTTCAATCTGGAGGTGTCCTCAGGTCTAAAATGAGTCTCTTGTAGACAGCAAATAGACGGGTCTTGTTTTCTTCATCCATTCTGATACTCTATGTCTTTTGGTCGGAGCATTTAGTCCCTTTACATTCAGTGTTATTGTAGAAAGATATGGGTTTAGAGTCATTGTGATGTCTGTAGGTTTCATGCTTGTAGTGGTGTCTCTGGTACTTTGTGGTCTTTGCAACATTTCACTCACAGAATCCCCCTTAGCCATAAACCTTATGGCTGGTTTAGTGGTGATGAATTCCTTCAGTTTTTGTTTCTTTGGGAAGACCTTTATCTCTCCTTCTATTCTGAATGACAGACTTGCTGGATAAAAGATTCTCGGCTGTGTATTTTTTCTGTTCACCACATTGAAAATTTCCTGCCATTCCTTCGTGGCCTGCCAAGTTTCAGTAGACAGATCCGTCACTAGTCTTATAGGTCTCCCTTTATATGTTAGAGTGTGTTTATCCCTAGCTGCTTTCAGAATTTTCTCTTTATCCTTGTATTTTGCCAGTTTCACTATGATACGTCATGCAGAAGGTCAACTCAAGTTACGTCTGAAGGGAGTTCTCCGTGCCTCTTGGATTTCAATGTCTTTTTCCTTCCCTAGATCAGGGAAGTTCTCAGCTATGGTTTGTTCAAGTACACTTTCAGCCCTTGTGTCTCTCTTTTCTTCTTCTGGAATTCCTATGATACGGATATTGTTCCGTTTGATTGCATCACTTACTTCTCTAATTCTCCCCTCATACTCCTGGATTTTTTTTTAATCTCTCTTTTTCTCAGCTTCCTTTTTTTCCATAATTTTATCTTCTAATTCACCTATTCTCCCTTCTGCCTCTTCCATCCGTCCTGTGGTCACCTCCATTTTATTTTTGCACATCATTTATATCATTTTTTAATTCATCATGACTGTTCTTAGTCCCTTGATCTCTGTAGCAATAGATTCTCTGGTGTCCTCTATGTTGTTTTCTTTTTTTTTTTTTTTTTCCAATGGAAATTTATTTATTTATTATTTTTTTTTAATATATGAAATTTACTGTCAAATTGGTTTCCATACAACACCCAGTGCTCATCCCAAAAGGTGCCCTCCTCAATACCCATCACCCACCCTGCCCTCCCTCCCACCCCCCATCAACCCTCAGTTTGTTCTCAGTTTTTAACAGTCTCTTATGCTTTGGCTCTCTCCCACTCTAACCTCTTTTTTTTTTTTTTTTCCTTCCCCTCCCCCATGGGTTTCTGTTATGTTTCTCAGGATCCACATAAGAGTGAAACCATATGGTATCTGTCTTTCTCTGTATGGCTTATTTCACTTAGCATCACACTCTCCAGTTCCATCCATGTTGCTACAAAAGGCCATATTTCATTTTTTCTCATTGCCACGTAGTATTCCATTGTGTATATAAACCACAATTTCTTTATCCATTCATCAGTTGATGGACATTTAGGCTCTTTCCATAATTTGGCTATTGTTGAGAGTGCCGCTATAAACATTGGGGTACAGGTGCCCCTATGCATCAGTACTCCTGTATCCCTTGGGTAAATTCCTAGCAGTGCTATTGCTGGGTCATAGGGTAGGTCTATTTTTAATTTTCTGAGGAACCTCCACACTGCTTTCCAGAGCGGCTGCACCAATTTGCATTCCCACCAACAGTGCAAGAGGGTTCCTGTTTCTCCACATCCTCTCCAGCATCTATAGTCTCCTGATTTGTTCATTTTGGCCACTCTGACTGGCGTGAGGTGGTATCTGAGTGTGGTTTTGATTTGTATTTCCCTGATAAGGAGCGACGTTGAACATCTTTTCATGTGCCTGTTGGCTATCCGGATGTCTTCTTTAGAGAAGTGTCTATTCATGTTTTCTGCCCATTTCTTCACTGGGTTATATGTTTTTCGGGTGTGGAGTTTGATGAGCTCTTTATAGATTTTGGATACTAGCCCTTTGTCCGATGTGTCATTTGCAAATATCTTTTCCCATTCCGTTGGTTGCCTTTTAGTTTTGTTGGTTGTTTCCTTTGCTGTGCAGAAGCTTTTTATCTTCATAAGGTCCCAGTAATTCACTTTTGCTTTTAATTCCCTTGCCTTTGGGGATGTGCCGAGTAAGAGATTGCTACGGCTGAGGTCAGAGAGGTCTTTTCCTGCTTTCTCCTCTAAGGTTTTGATGGTTTCCTGTCTCACATTCAGGTCCTTTATCCATTTTGAGTTTATTTTTGTGAATGGTGTGAGAAAGTGGTCTAGTTTCAACCTTCTGCATGTTGCTGTCCAGTTCTCCCAGCACCATTTGTTAAAGAGACTGTCTTTTTTCCATTGGATGTTCTTTCCTGCTTTGTCAAAGATGAGTTGGCCATACGTTTGTGGGTCTAGTTCTGGGGTTTCTATTCTATTCCATTGGTCTATGTGTCTGTTTTTATGCCAATACCATGCTGACTTGATGATGACAGCTTTGTAGTAGAGGCTAAAGTCTGGGATTGTGATGCCTCCTGCTTTGGTCTTCTTCTTCAAAATTACTTTGGCTATTCGGGGCCTTTTGTGGTTCCATATGAATTTTAGGATTGCTTGTTCTAGTTTCGAGAAGAATGCTGGTGCAATTTTGATTGGGATTGCATTGAATGTGTAGATAGCTTTGGGTAGTATTGACATTTTGACAATATTTATTCTTCCAATCCATGAGCAGGGAATGTCTTTCCATTTCTTTATATCTTCTTCAATTACCTGCATAAGCTTTCTATAGTTTTCAGCATACAGATCTTGTACATCTTTGGTTAGATTTATTCCTAGGTATTTTATGCTTCTTGGTGCAATTGTGAATGGGATCAGTTTCTTCATTTGTCTTTCTGTTGCTTCATTGTTAGTGTATAAGAATGCAACTGATTTCTGCACATTGATTTTGTATCCTGCAACTTTGCTGAATTCATGTATCAGTTCTAGCAGACTTTTGGTGGAGTCTATCGGATTTTCCATGTATAATATCATGTCATCTGCAAAAAGCGAAAGCTTGACTTCATCTTTGCCAATTTTGATGCCTTTGATTTCCTTTTGTTGTCTGATTGCTGATGCTAGAACTTCCAACACTATATTAAACAACAGCGGTGACAGTGGGCATCCCTGTCGTGTTCCTGATCTCAGGGAAAAAGCTCTCAGTTTTTCCCCGTTGAGGATGATGTTAGCTGTGGGCTTTTCATAAATGGCCTTTATGATCTTTAAGTATGTTCCTTCTATCCCGACTTTCTCAAGGGTTTTTATTAAGAAAGGGTGCTGGATTTTGTCAAAGGCCTTTTCTGCATCGATTGACAGGATCTTATGGTTCTTCTCTTTTTTTTTGTTAATGTGATGTATCACGTTGATCGATTTGCGAATGTTGAACCAGCCCTGCATCCCAGGAATGAATCCCACTTGATCATGGTGAATAATTCTTTTTATATGCTGTTGAATTCGATTTGCTAGTATCTTATTAAGAATTTTTGCATCCATATTCATCAGGGATATTGGCCTGTAGTTCTCTTTTTTTACTGGGTCTCTGTCTGGTTTAGGAATCAAAGTAATACTGGCTTCATAGAATGAGTCTGGAAGTTTTCCTTCCCTTTCTATTTCTTGGAATAACTTGAGAAGGATAGGTATTATCTCTGCTTTAAATGTCTGGTAGAACTCCCCTGGGAAGCCATCTGGTCCTGGACTCTTATTTGTTGGGAGATTTTTGATAACCGATTCAATTTCTTCGCTGGTTATGGGTCTGTTCAAGCTTTCTATTTCCTCCTGATTGAGTTTTGGAAGAGTGTGGGTGTTTAGAAATTTGTCCATTTCTTCCAGGTTGTCCAATTTGCTGGCATATAATTTTTCATAGTATTCCCTGATAATTGTTTGTATCTCTGAGGGATTGGTTGTAATCATTCCATTTTCATTCATGATTTTATCTATTTGGGTCATCTCTCCCTTTTCTTTTTGAGAAGCCTGGCTAGAGGTTTGTCAATTTTGTTTATTTTTTCAAAAAACCAACTCTTGGTTTCGTTGATCTGCTCTACAGTTTTTTTAGATTCTATATTGTTTATTTCTGCTCCGATCTTTATTATTTCTCTTCTTCTGCTGGGTTTAGGCTGCCTTTGCTGTTCTGCTTCTATTTCCTTTAGGTGTGCTGTTAGATTTTGTATTGGGGATTTTTCTTGTTTCTTGAGATAGGCCTGGATTGCAATGTATTTTCCTCTCAGGACTGCCTTCGCTGCATCCCAAAGCGTTTGGATTGTTGTATTTTCATTTTCGTTTGTTTCCATATATATTTTAATTTCTTCTCTAATTGCCTGGTTGACCCACTCATTCGTTAGTAGGGTGTTCTTTAACCTCCATGCTTTTGGAGGTTTTCCAGACTTTTTCCTGTGGTTGATTTCAAGCTTCATAGCATTGTGGTCTGAAAGTATGCATGGTATAATTTCAATTCTTGTAAACTTATGAAGGGCTGTTTTGTGACCCAGTATATGATCTATCTTGGAGAATGTTCCATGTGCACTCGAGAAGAAAGTATATTCTGTTGCTTTGGGATGCAGAGTTCTAAATATATCTGTCAAGTCCATCTGATCCAATGTATCATTCAGGGCCCTTGTTTCTTTATTGACTGTGTGTCTAGATGATCTATCCATTTCTGTAAGTGGGGTGTTAAAGTCCCCTGCAATGACCACATTCTTATCAATAAGGTTGCTTATGTTTATGAGTAATTGTTTTATATATCTGGGGGCTCGGGTATTTGGCGCATAGACATTTATAATAGTTAGCTCTTCCTGGTGGATAGACCCTGTAATTATTATATAATGCCCTTCTTCATCTCTTGTTACAGCCTTTAATTTAAAGTCTAGTTTGTCTGATATAAGTATGGCTACTCCAGCTTTCTTTTGGCTTCCAGGAGCATGATAAATAGTTCTCCATCCCCTCACTCTCAATCTAAAGGTGTCCTCAGATCTAAAATGAGTCTCTTGTAGACAGCAAATAGATGGGTCTTGTTTTTTTATCCATTCTGATACCCTATGTCTTTTAGTTGGCGCATTTAATCCATTTACATTCAGTGTTATTATAGAAAGATATGGGTTTAGAGTCATTGTGATGTCTGTATGTTTTACGCTTGTAGTGATGTCTCTGGTACTTTGTCTCACAGGATCCCCCTTAGGATCTCTTGTAGGGCTGGTTTCGTGGTGACAAATTCCTTCAGTTTTTGTTTGTTTGGGAAGACCTTTATCTCTCCTTCTATTCTAAATGACAGACTTGCTGGATAAAGGATTCTCGGCTGCATATTTTTTCTGTTTAGCACACTGTAGATATCGTGCCAAGCCTTTCTGGCCTGCCAAGTTTCAAAGGAGAGATCAGTCACGAGTCTTATAGGTCTCCCTTTATATGTGAGGGCACATTTATCCCTTGCTGCTTTCAGAATTTTCTCTTTATCCTTGTATTTTGCCAGTTTCACTATGATATGTCGTGCAGAAGATCGATTCAAGTTACGTCTGAAGGGAGTTCTCTGTGCCTCTTGGATTTCAATGCCTTTTTCCTTCCCCAGTTCAGGGAAGTTCTCAGCTATAATTTGTTCAAGTACCCCTTCAGCACCTTTCCCTCTCTCTTCCTCCTCTGGGATACCAATTATGCGTATATTATTTTTTTTTAGTGTATCACTTAGTTGTCTAATTTTCCCCTCATACTCCTGGATTTTTTTATCTCTCTTTCTTTCAGCTTCCTCTTTCTCCATAACTTTATCTTCTAGTTCACCTATTCTCTCCTCTGCCTCTTCAAGCCGAGCCATCGTGGTTTCCATTTTGTTTTGCATTTCGTTTAAAGCGTTTTTCAGCTCCTCGTGACTGTTCCTTAGTCCCTCGATCTTTGTGGCAAGAGATTCTCTGCTGTCCTGTATACTGTTTTCAAGCCCAGCGATTAATTTTATGACTATTATTCTAAATTCACTTTCTGTTATATTATTTAAATCCTTTTTGATCAGTTCATTAGCTGTTGTTATTTCCTGGAGATTCTTCTGAGGGGAATTCTTCCGTTTGGTCATTTTGGAGAGTCCCTGGCGTGGTGAGGACCTGCAGTGCACTTCCCCTGTGCTGTGGTGTATAACTGGAGTTAGTGGGCGGGGCCGCAGTCCCACCCGATGTCTGCCCCCAGCCCACTGCTGGGGCCACAGTCAGACTGGTGTGTGCCTTCTCTTCCCCTCTCCTAGGGGCGGGATTCACTGTGGGGTGGCGTGTCCCGTCTGGGCTACTTGCACACTGCCAGGCTTGTGTTGCTGGGGATCTGGCGTATTAGCTGGGGTGGGTAGGCAAGGTGCACGGGGGCTGGAGGGGCAGGCTTAGCTCGCTTCTCCTTAGGTGATCCACTTCAGGAGGAGCCCTGTGGCAGCGGGAGGGAGTCAGATCCGCTGCCGGAGGTTTGGCTCCGCAGAAGCACAGAGGTGGGTGTTTGCGCGGAGCGAGCAAGTTCCCTGGCAGGAACTGGTTCCCTTTGGGATTTTGGCTGGGGGATGGGCGGGGGAAATGGCGCTGGCGCCTTTGTTCCCCGCCAAGCTGAGCTCTGCCGTCCGGGGGCTCAGCAGCTCTCCCTCCCTTTGTCCTCCAGCCTTCCCGCTTTCCGAGCAGAGCTGTTAACTTATGACCTCCCAGACGCTAAGTCGTGCTTGCTGTCGGAACACAGTCTGTCCGGCCCCTCCGCTTTTGCCAGCCAGACTCGGGGGCTCTGCTTGGCCGGCGAGCCGCCCCTCCGCCCCGGCTCCCTCCCGCCAGTCCGTGGAGCGCGCACCGCCTCGCCGCCCTTCCTACCCTCTTCCGTGGGCCTCTAGTCTGCGCTTGACTCCGGAGACTCCCTTCTGCTAATCCTCTGGCGGTTTTCTGGGTTCTTTAGGCAGGTGTAGGTGGAATCTAAGTGATCGGCAGGACGCGCTGTGAGCCCCACGTCCTCCTACGCCGCCATCTTCCGGAACCCTCCTCTATGTTGTTTTCAAGCCCAGCGATTAACTTTATGACTATTATTCTAAAATCATGGTCCGTTATATTGCTTAAATTGTTTTTGATCAATTCATTAGCTGTCGCTACTTCCTGGAGTTTCTTTTGAGGAGAATTCTTCCATTTTGTCATTTTGGATAGTCCCTGGAGTGGCACAGAACTGCAGGGCACTTCCCCTGTGTGCTGTCTGGAATAACTTGTGTTGGTGGGCGGGGCCACACTCAGACCGGATGTCTGACCTCAGCCCACCGCTGGGGCCACAGTCAGACTGGTGTGTACCTTACCTTCCCCTCTCCCAGGGGCAGGACTCACTGTGGAGTGGGGTGCCCCTGTCTGGGCTAGTTGCACACTGCCAGGCTTGTGGTGCTGCTTTGATGGGGTCTGGCGTATTAGCCGGGGTGGATCCGCAAGATGCACAGGGGCGGGAGGGGCAGGGTTAGCTCGCTTTGCCCACGGTGGTTCCCTGCGGGAGGGGCCCTGAAGCACCAGGAAGGGGCAGACCCATTGGAAGGATGGATCCACCGAAGCACAGCGTTGGGTGTTTGTGCGGTGCAAGCAAGTTTGGTGACAGGAACTGGTTCCCTTTGGGATTTTGGCTGGGGGATGGGAGAGGGAGATGGCGCTGACCAGCGCCTTTGTTTCCCTACCGAGCTGACCTCTGTCTTCCAGGGCTCAACACCTGCCCCTCCCGGTGTTGTCTTGCCCTCCTGCTCTCCGAGAAGAGCTGTTGACATATAACATTCCAGATGTTAAGTCCCGCTGACTGTCAGAACTCACGCAGTCCGCCCCCTCTACTTTTGCAAGCCAGACTCAGGGGCTCTGCCTTGCCTGGCGGGCTGCCCCTCCACTGCCCCGGCTCCCTCCTGCCAGCCCATGTAGCGCACACCACCTCTCTTCCCTTCCTACCCTCTTCCGTGGGCCTCTTGTCTATGCTTGGCTCTGGAGAGTGCGTTCTGCTAGTCTTCTGGCGGTTTTCTGGGTTATTTAGGCAGATGTAGGTGGAATCTAAGTGACCAGCAGGACACAGTGAGCCCAGCGTCCTCCTACGCCGCCATCTTCTCCAAAAAAAAAAGCGTGAACTCTTCTTTAAATGTCTGGTGGAATGCCCCTGGTAAGGTATCTGTCTCTGGACTTTTGTTTGCTGGGAGATTTTTAATTACCAATTCAATTTCTTTGCTTGGTATGGGACTGTTCAGGTTTTCAATTTCTTCTTGTTTCAATTTTGGTAGTTCATAAGTTTCAAAAAATTGATCCATTTTTTTCCCCAGGTTGCCTAATTTGTTGGCATATATAATGTTTTCATGATATTTTCTTATAATTGTTTGTATTTCTGTGGTGTTGGTTGTGATCTCTCCTCTCATTCATGATTTTATTTATTTGGTTCCTTTCTCTTTTCAATAAGTCTGTAGGGGGTTATCAACTTTATTCATTTTTTTCGAAGACTTACTCCTGGTTTCATTGATCTGTTCTGGAATTTTTATTGTTGTTTGTTTGTTTGTTTGTTTGTTTGTTTGTTTCTCTATCATTGGTTTTCTGCTGTAATCTTCATTATTTCTCTTCTTCTGCTGGCTTTTATCGCAATGTTTTGCTCTCATCCTAGCTCCTTTTGGTGTAAGAGTGGGATGTTTGAGACTTTTCTTCCTTCTTGAGGAAGGCTATGTACTTCCCTCTTAGGACCACTTTTTCTGTATCCCAGAGGTTTTGGACCATAGTGTTTTCATTTTCACTTGGTTCCATGTATTTTTTTAAATTACTTCTTTAATTGCCTAGTTGACCCATTCATTTTCCAGTAGGATGCTCTTTATCCTGCATATATTTGTAGTCCTTCTAAATTTTTTCTTGTGGTTGACTTCAAGTGTCTTAGTGTTGTGTTCAGAAAAGATGCATGGTATGATATTTATCTTTTTGTATGGCTGAAGCCTGATTTGTGACCCAGCATGTGACCTACTCTGGAGAATATCTCATGTGCACTTGAGAAGAATGTGGATTCTGCAGCTTTAGAATGAAGTGTTCTAAATATATCTGTTAAGTCCTTCCGTTTCAATGTTTATCCAAAGCTATTGTTTCCTTGCTGATTTCCTCTTAGATGATCTATCTATAGATGTAAGAGGGGTGTTAAAGCCCCCCCCACACACACACACAATTATTGTAATACCATTGATTAGTTCTTTTATGTTTGTTATTAATTTATTTGTGTATTCGGGTGTACCAAGTAGAGGGGCAAAAATATTTACATTTTGGCTCGTTTTCTGTCCCTTATGCATTTTAAAATCTTGTTGTGTGCTCTGCACTTGTGAGCGCTGCTATGTTAAAGGGCAGTCATACACTGTCCACGGCCTGGCCCTTCAGGAGGTGTTTTCCTGAGTTTGTTACTTGCTTTTTGTTCTTGTGACTTTGGCTATTTTATTACCCTACTCGTAGTGGTATTTTGGACCTTCCACCAGGTGTGCCTTGATTTGTTCCCTGTATTAGTCCTGTGTTTAAGGCAAATTCCCTTACCAAATATTTTCTTGTCTCATCTTCCTGTGATCTGCCTTCTTACCTTGTGAAGTGCCCAAACCCTCTCTCCCTTTCCTCTGCTCAGGATCATATATAAGGCTCAATTCCTTGGCTGTCTTTTTGGAGTCTCATATCTTTGTGGGGCTCCTGTACACAATTACAGTGGCTTTTCTACCAATAACTTGACTGATTATTGTGTTTCATCTGTCAGACCTTTTCTTTTGTTAACCATCTCCACTTTGGGCTGCTTTGCCTGCAGCGCAGCAGTCCTTAGTCCAATTCTCCAACTTGGCCCTATCATCCTGTGAAAGCAGCTTTTCTCCTAAATTGTACCAAATTGGGAATGCTTCTACCCTGAGTATCTAATCTTGTTTATTTCATACAGCTATATCTGGCATCTTTGCACCTGTTCCTATTTTAGGCTTTTGCCTCTCCCTCACTATTCTGGTGGCTCTGTACAGCCTCTGTATTTTGGGGTGCCTTTTCACCTCCTAATCCTGGCACTATTGTGCCTGACTATTCTCGGGCTGACTTTGCACCCCCTTATTTTTGGAGTGCCAATCTGCTTTATCCAAACTCAAGTGTGAGCATTTTATGGCTTTGTATTTATTTATGCCTTGTTAACCCGCTGTGTAATCCCAGGGGATTCCTAAGCTTATCCCCCACAAGAGGGTATGGGGTAGAGTTCTGCGGAGCTGGGGAAAAAAAAAAAAAACAACAACCCTCGGTGACTATCTTTGTTGTTGCCTGCTGCTCACTTGAAAAACTCTTATAGTATGAAATGGCTTTCTTGCAAGTAGTCTTATGTTCTACCTTTTCCTTACCCAAAGAGCAACACAGTCAACACAAAACCCTCTTGAAATTCTATGAAACATTTTACTTTCAACTCTTCTGATACAGAGAGGATAATCTCCATGAAATAAAGTAGGGTTTATATTACACTATTTTAACATGTAAATTTGTCATACTGGATATCAAATATTAGTATCAAAATTGAAGTATAAATGTAAAAAATTAAATGAACTTATTTTCTCATTTTGATATTAGCTTCCTTGCTTAAAGAATTCATCAACAACAACAACAACAACAACAAAAATTCCCGAGAAAGACCAGACACTGAACTTATTACTCAAGGATTTTTTTTAAAACAATTGCCTTAAAGATACCAAAAGAACAAAAGGAAGAAGACATCGGGGGAAGCCAAGAATACAACATTAACAAAATAAAATATCAACAAAGTTAGAAAACAAGTGAACCCAAAATGAAATTCTGGAGTGGAAAAGTATAATAGCTGCAGTAAAAAAAAAAAAAAAAAAAAAATCCGTAGAGGCATACAAAAATCAGGTTAGAATGAAAAGGAAAAAAAATATTAAGTAAACTTAAAGGTAGAAAAAGTAGAAATTAAATCTGGTAAATAAAAAAGATTGATGAAAAAAGAACAGAACATGGGATACCTAAAGACACTATCATGTGGACTAACATATAGATTGTAGGAGTTCCAATATAGAAGAGAAGAAGTTTGGGAGGAGGGATTCCTTGTGGAAATAGTAGCTAAAAACTTCCCAGATTAGATGAACATGAATATAAATATCCCAAACCTTAAACTCCAAGTAAGATGAATTCAAAGAGACACACACTGACATTATACCTGTCAGAATCTCAGTTTTTTATGAGAATAGAATAATCCTTCCTAAAATTCAAACAAAACCTCAAGAGACCCCACATAACCAAAACTATCTTGAAAAGGAAGAACAGGGTCAAGAATATTGCACTCCTAAATCAAAAGTTACTATAAAGCTATAGTTCTGAAAACAGTGTGGTACTGGCATCAACACATACAAATCAATGAAACAGACCAGATTAACAAGATATGAACTTCACATTTGTGGTTACATAATTCTTGTCATAGTGATCTTACTATGCAATGTGTAAACAACAGTTTTATCAAAAAAATAATGCTGAAAAACCACAACACATGCAAAAGAATAAAGTTGGAAGCTTACTTTGTCATATGCAAAAATTAATTTGAAGAAA
This sequence comes from Panthera leo, assembly GCF_018350215.1. Lineage (NCBI taxonomy): Eukaryota > Metazoa > Chordata > Mammalia > Carnivora > Felidae > Panthera > Panthera leo. The sequence goes on from NC_056697.1 coordinate 8,077,227, forward strand.
AAGTTCAAAGTCCTGGGGTGGCTGGGTGGCTCAGTCAGTTAAGTTTCCAACGTGGGCTCAGGTCATGATCTTACAGTTTGTGGATTCAAGCCCCACATCAGGCTCTTGTGCTGACAGTTTGGAGCCTGGAGCCTGCTTCATATTTTGTGTCTCCTCTCCCTTCCCCTCCCCCCTCTGGTCTCACTCTGTGTGTGTCTCTCTCTCACAAACAAACAAACATTAGCTTTTTAAACAAAAAGTACAAAGTCCTAAACATAGAACCTAAAATTATAAAACTCTTAGGTGATAATATAGGGCAAAATCTTCCCAACATTGGTATTGACAGTGATTTCCTGGACATGACATCAAAACAACAGGCAGTAACAGAAATATAGGGCCTTATGAAAACTAAAGATGTATGTGCATGAAAGGGCACTATCCACAGAGTAAAAAAGATAATCCACAAAATGGAAGAAAATACTTGTTAATCACGTCTTAAATAAAATTAATACAGATATACAGAATACAGATAGAACTCCAAAAATCAAAACAAGAAGAAAATTCAATTAAAAAATGGAAAGCCTTTTTCAGGAGGGAGGGAAATGGTGGAATAGGAGAACCCTGAGCTCACTTCACCCATTTCATATAACTGGGTAACATTCACATCAGTATAAATAACCCAGACATTGATCTGAAGACTGACAGTACAAACTCCACAACTAAATGTAGAGAAGAACCCACACCGAAGGAAATAGGAAGGGTGGAGACCCAGTGGGCAGATAACTGGACCATGGACCTTCCATGGGATGGAGTAAGCCATGGGCTTACTAAATAGACTAACACACCAGAAATCCCACACAGGAAAGCTAAAGCGATAATATTTCGTCTTCAAAACCAGAGGGAACAAATTTCATGATGTCTTACAATTAGAGAGATGTAAAGCCTGGATTTTTAAAAACCAGCAGGCTTGCTTCTGGGGGTCCCACGGGTGAGAAAAAATAGAGTGCCTCTCCTTAAATACATAACACCACAAACAGCCTCACAGAGATACAGCATAGTAATAACAGTTTGAAAATTTTACAAATCTCAATGTATGTCCCAGAGAGACAATGTTTACTGAGGGACTTCTCTAGGAACAAAGAGAACAAAGCCCCAGACTGATCAACTGATACCGTAGGGAGAAAACCTTGCCCATAAGAGACCAAGAAAGCCATTGCAGATGACTGGAGTAAAGGCAAAAGCACCCAACACAACAGCAAAATGCAAACAACACACATAGAAGACAACCCTCAGGTTCCAGGTTCAGATGAACAGAAGACAGCACACCGCAGGGCACTACAGGACCTCTTCTTCATAACCACTACTTTGAAGAGTAGGAGATGCAGCTGACCTTCCTAACACAGAGAAACAGACATGCAGACTGAGGCAAAGTTAGGAGGGAGAGGAACATGTCCCAAATGAAAGAATAGGACAAAAATCACACTGAGAGACCTAAACAAACAAATAAAAGTATCATGCCTGAAAGATAATTTAAGGTAATTATTATAAAAGTACTCACTGGACATGAGAAAACAGTGGAGGATATCAATGAATGTTGCCATTTGCTTGAACATGGATGGAACTGGAGGATATTATGCTAAGTGAAATAATTCAGAGAAAGAGATCATCATAAGATCTCACTCATATGATGTGGAATTTAAAAAACAAATAGATGAACATATGGGAAGGGAAGGAAAAATAAGAAAACAGAGAGGGAGGCAAACTATAAGAGACTCTTAAATAGAACAGACTGCGTTGCAGGAGGTGGGGGGTGGGTGAGTGAATGGGCATTAAGGAGGGCACTTGTTGGGATGAGTACTGGGTGTCATATATAAGTGATGAAGCACTGGGTTCTACTCCTGAAACTAATACTACATTGTATGTTAACTAACTTGAATTTAAATAAATAAACTTTTAAAAAGATGAACAAATAAAATCAAAAACACATAGAAGAAAGCAAATAATAAGTGTTAGAGAAGAAATAAATAATGTAGAAACTAAAAACAACAACAAGAACAACAACAAAGAATAGAAAGATCAGTGTTTGGGGGGAAGACGGTAGTGGAATTGTAGGACCAGAAACTTACACTGTAGTACATACATAACTAAATAACTATCAAATCATCCGAAATAGCCCATAAATCAACCTGCCTGAAAAAACAAACTCCACAACTGAAGAGAGGGAAAGGACACATCAAAGAAGTCAGGAAGCATGGAGACCTGCCTTCAGGGAGAAATATATTCTGGGTATGACAGAAGGGAGGGAGCTTTGGTCACAGAGAGGTGAGAAAGAAGAGCACACAGGGCAACAAAGAGGGCCTTTTGTAAAGCCATTGACTGGGAAAATGAGACAGTCTAAATTTCATTCATTCTTGCAACAAGCTGTGTTTAAGGCCTAGAGTTGTAAAGGTCAGCAGGCTGGCTGGGATAGAGCCTATAGGGCACTCCTGGAGAGAAGGCAGGCAAACAAACTGGAAGCAGACAATGTGTAAACAGTGATGTGAAGAATGCCTGGAGCACACAGGGGGAGATTGTTCATTTTTCTTGAACTACATCTTTAAGAGGGAGTATTCATGGAGACAGGTCTCTGGAAAGAAAGGAACCAGTTGGTGCCATTTCCTTCTCCTGGTACTCAGCATAAACATAGAGCCATCTTCTGGAAGTAATGCAGCACACACACTGGCTGTCTAACTTGCTTACTAAGTCCCACCTCCTACATTGTGGCACAACTTCACTCTCAATCAAGTTTGCTCCAGTCCCACTACAGGAGGTCCCCACTGTTCTTAGACCAAAACAAACCTCACCCACACCACATTTATAGCAGCGGTATTAACAGTAGCCATACTGTGGCAAGAGCCCAAATCTCTACCAATTGAAGACATATATAATGATATGTAATGAAACATTACTGAGCCATCAAAAAGAATGAGATCTTGTCATATGCAACAACATGGATAGAGGTAGAATATATTATGCTAAGCAAAATAAGTCAGTCACAGAAACACAAACATGATTTCATTCATGTGTGGAATTTAAGAAACACAACAGATAAACATTGGAGGTTGGGGGGCGGGGAGAGATAGAGAGCCAAATCGGGAAACATAGTTTAACTGTAGAGAACAAAGTGATGGTTACAAGAGGGGTGGTGGATGGAGGGATGAGTTAAGTAGGTGATGGAGATTAAAGAGGGCACTTATAATGAGCACTGGGTATGTACAGAACTGAACGGTACACTTGAAACTAATATTACATTGTATGTTAACTATACTAGAATTTAAATAAAAACCATTTCTAAAAAGATAAAAAAGAGTTCAGGAGAAGGGACAGGTAGTGGAGGCCAAGAGATGACCGTATTTCACTGACCTCTTCCTTTTTCCTCACCAAACCCTGCTTGTCCCCACCACCACAGTCAGCTCCTCCCAAGATGGAATCTTGGCTCCTGTTCTATCAGTTCATGCTAATCTCACACATAGAGACCTTCAGATGAAGTAAGAAGAAAACTACTTTGGCAACAGTGAAAAATGTGTACTAAACATTATTATACTGACAACTGGTTCTTCTTATGAAAGCCATGGCCTGTGTCACCTTCTCTTTGTCTAGTTGTAGGGTGAGATGAAGTGTGTCCTCCCTTCCCCCAATAAGTCACCAGGTAGCATCAGTGGGGCTTAAGAGTACTGTCTCCCTTTCACAACACACACCAGAAAAAAAAAAAAAATTCTTTCACCAAAATCACGGTGGTCTCAAGGCTGGAGCTGCTTCCTGAGTGGTTTTTGCTGAAAACATATGAAAGTCACAAAAGCCACCAGGGTAAAGGAACAATATTGGGACTTAGCAATGGACAGGGCAAAAGACCTGGGCAGAAAGATCTGGCAAAGCAGAAAGATTGGGAAAATAAGAGGTTGAAAACCTGTTATAGGATAAAGAGTTGAGAACTCAATACACACGCCAAAGCTGGAAAAAGGCTTAGGAAAGACATAAGAAAATCCCATCCTTTCAATACTGATTTGGAAGATCTGTACGAGCACAAAGTGAAGGTTGAAACAAAGTTTTCAACTCTCTTAAGAGTTGACAGAGGGGCGCCTGGGTGGCTCGGTTGGTTAAGCGTCCGACTTCAGCTCAGGTCACGATCTCGCGGTCCGTGAGTTGGAGCCCCGCATCGGGCTCTGGGCTGATGGCTCAGAGCCTGGAGCCTGCTTCCGATTCTGTGTCTCCCTCTCTCCCTGCCCCTCCCCCATTCATGCTCTGTCTTCTCTCTGTCTCAAAAATAAATAAACGTTAAAAAAAAAGAGTTGACAGAATGCTAGAATTCAATGACAGCCTGCAAACAGTGGAAGAATAATTTTCCTTTTTTCTGTCCCTTTTAAGTGCTTTCTTATATCTAGGCAGTTAGCTAAACCCCAACAAAACACTAGTTAAGCACCAAATTAACCAAACACAGAATTCAATAGTTACATGTGACAACTGATATACATTTTACAAAAATAGTTTAGAAACCCATTAAAAAACCTAGGTAAATAACACAAGAAAACAAAGAGTAAAATAAACCTCAGAGAGCAGAAAAAACTGGATTTCTAGAATTGCTTCATTATAATATTCAATATGTTCAGTTTTCTACAAAAGTGATGAGTTATGAGAGGATCCAAGATGGCAGAATAGCATGGAAGTTTTTTGTGTGTCTCCCATCCATGAAATATAGCCAGACCAACACTAAACCATCCTACACACCTAGAAAACTTAGTGGAGGATTAACACAACAATCTGCACAACCTGAACCACAGAACTCAGCAGGTAGGTGACACAGAGAGGTTAACTGGGGGAGAGAGAAGCCATGGAGGGCAGAGAGAGGATGGAGATGGGGCGGGGGGAATACAGGGAAAGCACACCTCCCCAAAAGCAGCTGGAGAGAAAGTGGAAAATTGGAAACAGCCACAGGGTCTAAACTAAACAAGGAGAAAGGAGAAAGGAGAGGGTTTAAATTCCACTAACGGTAAACAAGGGGAGTGCAAAGGCTGCAACTCCATAGCTCAATACCTGTCAGTGCTCTGGTGGGGAAGGTGAATCCCCAGGAACAGAGTGGGGTCTGGGAGGTTCTCAGGCACACAGGGAAAAGCGGTTCCACTGTTGGAAGGACATTTGGTAGAGACCAGCAGACCCCGGAAGGAAGCCACATTCGCCGGTGCTGGAACAAGGTCCTTAAGGGTGAAGCCTGGTACCAGATGTGTGTTGTGATTTTCCATAATCCCTGAAATGCTGCTGCTACACTATCTCGAGAACTTTTCCTGGGGCAGGCTGGCATCGGGCAGTAGTCTCAGGGCACTGGGAGCAGCAGTGTCCAGCAAGAGTTCCTAGGTGCAGCCGAGGTTCAGCCATTGCTCATTTGGCCATTGCTCAGTGAGACCCTCCTGCAGAGGGGCGGAACAGGTCAAAGCCACAGTCCTTCAGAAGAAAGGGGCCAGGGGAAACAACCACATCTGAGACAAAACTCGGGACACAAGTACTGCCTGGGGCCTGGTCACGGAGAGTGCAAAAGCGAGCAGTGGACGGAAGCTGAAGACAGAGAATGGGTGCATGATTGCTCATCAGGGAGAACAGAGCTCCAATACTAGAGACCGGGTAGCTGGGTGATGCCATTTTTACAGCTCCAGTGTACGTGCATACGCACCTGCCAGCGCCACAACACTCCACCCCAGTAGGGTACCAGCGCCATCTAGTGGAAAAGGGAGCAGTTACACTGAGCCCCGCCCAACTGGGCCAACATCGCTTTTCAAGAACACAATTCTCACCGCCTAGTTATGGACTATAAAGTGCTTCATAGTCTGACTTTTAGGGGAAAACGAAGTAATTTCGGTCTATTTCAGTCTGTTAGTAGGTCCATCTATTCAATTTACTTTCTTTTTTTTTTTTTTCACTTGTTCACCTCTTTTCTTTTTCTTGAATACAGAAAGAGAAAAAACTCATTTTTATTTTCAATTTTCATTAAAAATATTTTTCTTTATTTTTTTTTCTATTTTTTTACTTTTGTGTAATTTTTTTTCAAATTCTATTTTACTTCCATCATTTTATTTTAGTCTACTTGAGTGTATTCACGTTTTCGAATTTTCAAACAATTTCCTTTTTTTCCTTTTTCTTCTTTCTCTTTTTCGTTTCTTTTCTTTTTCTTGTATATAGAAAGAGAAAAAAATTCATTTTTATTTTTAATATTTAGTAAAAATATTTTAAAAAATTTTTCCTGCTATACTCTTTACTTTGGTGTAAATATTTTCAAATTTTATTTTACTTCCTTAATTTCATCTTAGTCTACTTCAGCGTATTAATTTTTTCAAATTTTCAAACGATTTCCTTTTTTCTCCCCCCCCCCTTTTTTCTCTAATATATCTAGTAACTTTCAACACCCAGACGAAAACACACCTAGGATCTAGCATCATTTATTCAATTGTGTGTGTGTGTGTGTGTGTGTGTGTGTGTGTGTGTGTTGAATTTTTTAATTTTAATATTTTTTAATTTTAATTTTTTAATTTTTAATTTTTCTACCTCATTAATTCCTTTTCTCCCTTCAAAATGATGAAAGGAAGGAATTCTCCCCAAAAGAAAGAGCAGGAAAAAACGACAGCCAGGGACTTAACCAATACATATACAAGCAAGGTATCTGAACCAGAATTTAGAATCATAATAATAAGAATGCTAGCTGGAGTCAAAAATAGATTAGAATCCCTTTCTGCAGAGATAAAAGAAGTTAAAAAAATGGCCAGAATGAAATTAAAAAATGCTATAACTGAGGTGCAATCACGGATGGATGCAGCAGTGGCAAGGATGGATGAGGCAGAAGAGAGAATCAGCGATATAGAGGACAAACTTATTTGAATAATGAAGCAGGAAAAATGAGGGACACTAAGGCAAAAGAGCATGATTTAACAGTTAGAGAAATCAGTCACTCATTAAAAAGGAACAACATCAGTAGCATAGGGGTCCCAAAAGAGGAAGAGAGAGAAATAGGAGAAAAACACAAAATCAGAAAAATACGCAGCCAAGAATTCCTTACCCAGCAAGGCTGTCATTCAAAATAGAAGGAGAAGGAAAGATAAAAAGTTTCCCAGACAAACAAAAATTAAAGGATTTTGTGACCACCAAACCAGCCCTGCAAGAAATCTTAAGGGGGACTCTCTGAGGAGAGAAAAGATGAAAAATAAATAAATAAATAAATAAATAAATAAATAAATAAATAATACCAAAAGCAACAAAAATTAGAAAGGACCAGAGAACACCACCAGAAACTCCAACTCTACAAGGATCATAATGGCAATAAATTCATATCTTCCAGGACTCAATGGACTCAATGCTCCAATCAAAAGACATAGGGTAACAAAATGGATAAGAAACAAGATCCATATATACGCTGTTTAAAAGAGACCCACTTTAGACCTAAGGACATGTTCAGATTGAAATAAGGGGATGGAGAACCATCTATCATGCTAATGGTCAAAAAAGAAAGCCGGAGTAACCATACTTATATCAGACAATCTAAACTTTAAAATAAAGACTGTATCAAGAAATGCGGAAGGGCATTATATCATAATCCAGGGCTCTATCCACCAAGGAGAACTAAGATTTGAAACATTTATGCACCAAATGTGGCAGCACCCAAATCTATAAATCAATGAAACACAAACAATCAATGAAACACAGAAACTCATTGATAGTAATAGCATAATAGTAGGAGACCTTAACACCCCAATGATAGCAATGGACAGATCATCTAATAAAAAAATCTAATCAAAAAAGCAAACAATGGCTTTGAATGACACACTGGACCACATGGACTTCACAGATATATTCAGAATATTTCATCTTCTAAAGCAGCAGAATATACTTCTTCTCCAGTGCACATGGAACGTTCTCCAGGATAGACCATATACTGGGACACAAATCAACCCTAAATAAGTACAAAAAGATCAAGATCATGCAGTGCATATTTTCAGGCCACAACGCTATGAAACTCGACATCAACCACAAGAAAAAAATTGGAAGGGTAACAAGTACTTGGAGACTGAAGAACATCCTACTAAAGAATGAATGGGCAGTTAAAGAGGAAATTAAAAAGTATATTGAAGTTAATGAAAATGATAACACCACAACCCCAAACCTCTGGGGCGCAGCAAAGCCAGTCATAAGAGGAAAGTATATAGCAATCCAGGCCTTCCTAAAGAAGGAAGAAAGATCTCAGATACACAACCTAAACCTAGGGCTTAAGGAGCTGGAAAAAGAATAGCAAGTAAAACCCAAAACCAGGAGAAGACAGGAAATAATAAAGATTAGAGCAGAAATTAATGCTATCGAAACCAACCAACCAACCAACCAAACAAACAAACAAACAAACAAACAGTAGAACAGATCAATGAAACCAGAAGTTGGTTCTTTGAAAAAATTAACAAACTTGATAAACCACTAGCCAGTTTGATCACAAAGAAATAGGAAAGGACCCAAACAAATAAAATCAAGAATGAAAGAGGAGTGATCACAACCAACACAGCAGGAATAAAAACAATAATAAGCGAATATTATGAGCAATTATATGCCAATAAAATAGTCAATCTGGAAGAAGTGGACAAATTCCTAGAAACACATACAGTGCCAAAACTGAAACAGGAAGAAAAGGAAAATTTGAACAGACCCATAACCAGGAAGGAAATCAAATTAGTAATCAAAAATCTGCCAGAAAACAAGAGTCCAGCACCAGATGGCTTTCCAGGGGAATTCTACCAAACATTTAAGGAAGAGTTAACACCTATTCTCTTGAAAATGTTCCAAAAAATAATAATGGAAGGAAAACTTCCAAACTCTTTCTATGAAGCCAGAATTACCTTGATTCCAAAACAGACAGAGACCCCACTAAAAAGGAGTACTATAGGCCAATTTCCCTGATGAACATGGATGCAAAAATCCTCAACAAGATATTAGGCAACCGGATCCAACAATACATTAAAAAAATTATTCACCACGACCAAGTGGGATTTGTACATGGGATGCAGGACTGGTTCAATATCTGTGAAACAATCAATGTGATTCATCACCTCAATAAAAGAAAGGACAAAAACCACATCATCCTCTCAATTGATGCAGAGAAAGCATTTGACAAAATACAGCATCATTTCTTAATAAAATCCCTCAAGAAAGTAGGAATAGAAGGAGCATACCTCGAGATCATAAAAGCCATATATGAACAACCCAACGCTAATATCATCCTCAATGAGGAAAAACTGAGAGCTTTCTCCCTAAGGTCAGGAACAAGACAGGGATGTCCACTCTCACCAATGTTATTCAACATAATATTGGAAGTCTTAATCTCTGCAGACAACACAAAGGAATAGGCATCCAAATTGGCCAGGAGGAGGTTAGACTTTCACTCCTCGCAGATGGCATGATACTTTATATTGAAAACCCTAAAGATTCCACAAAAAACTGCTAGAACTGATTCATGAATTCAGCAAAGTTGCAGGATAAAAAATGAATGTACAGAAATTGGTTGTATTCCTATACACCAACAATGAAGCAACAGAAAGAGAAATCAAGGAATTGATCCCATTTACAATTCCACCAAAAACCATAAAATAGTTAGGAATAAATCTAACCAAAGAGGTGAAAATTCTATACACTGAAAAGTATAGAAAGTTTAGGAAAGAAATTGAAAAAGACAAAAAAAAAAAAAAAAAAAAAAAAAAGGAAAAAGATTCCATGCTCTTGCATGGGAAGAACAAACATTGTTAAAATGTCGACACTACCCAAGGCAATCTACATATTCAATGCAATCCCTATCAAAATAACACCAACATACTTCACAGAGCTAGAACAAATAATCCTAAAATCTGTATGGAACCAGAAAAGACCCTGAATAGCCAAAGCAATCTTGAACAATAAAACCAAAGCAGGAGGCATTACAATCTCAGACTTCAAGCTGTGTACTACAAAGCTGTAATCATCAAGACAGTATGGTACTGGCACAAGAACAGACACTTAGATCAATGGGACAGAATAGAGAACCGTAAATGGACCCACAAACGTATGGCCAACTAATCTTTGACAAAGCAGGAAAGAATATCCAATGGAATGAAGACAGTCTCTTCAGCAAGTGGTGCTGGGTAAACGGGATAGTGACATGCAGAAGAATGAACCTGGACCACTTTCTTACCCCATGCACAAAAATAAACTCAAAATGGATGAAAGACCTCAATGTAAGACAGGAAGCCATCAAAATCCTTGAGGAGAAAGCAGGCAAAAACCTCTTTGATCTTGCCGCAGCAACTTCTTACTCAACACATCTCTGGAGGCAAGGGAAACAAAAGAAAAAATGAACTACTGGGACCTCATCAAAATAAAAAGCTTCTCCACAGAGAAGGAAATAATCAGCAAAACTAAAAGGCAACCAGCAGAATGGGAGAAGATATTTGCAAATGACATATCAGATAAAGGGTTAGTATCCAAAATCTACAAAGAACTTATCAAACTCAACCCCCAAAAAGCAAGTAATCCAGTGAAGAAATGGGCAAGAGACATGAATAGACACTTCTCTGAAGAAGACACCAGATGGCCAACGAACACATGAAAAAATGCTCAACTTCACTCATCATCAGGGAAATACAAATCAAAACCACAATGAGATACCACCTCACACCTGTCAGAATGGTTAACAAGTCAGCAGCAACAGATGTTGGCGAGGATGCATTGTTGGCAGGAATGCAAGCTGGTACAGCCTCTCTGGAAAACAGTATGGAGGCTTCTCAAAAATGTAAAAATAGAATGACCCTACATCCCAGCATTGCACTACTAGGCAACTATCCACAGGATACAGGGGTGCTGTTTCGGAGGGAGGCATGCACCCCCATGTTTATAGCAGCACTATCAACAATAGCCAAAGTAGGGAAAGAGCCCAGATGTCCATCGATGGATGAATGGATAAAGAAGATGTGGTACATATATATACAATGGAGTATTCCTCGGCAACCGAAAAGAATGAAATCTTGCTATTTGCAACTACTTGAATGGAACTGGATGGTATTATGCTAAGTGAAATTAGTCAGTCAGAGAAAGACAAAAATCATATGACTTCACTCATATGAGGACTTTAAGAGACAAAGCATATGAACATAAGGGAAGGGAACCAAAAATAATATAAAAACAGGGAGGGGGACAAAACAGAAGACACTCATAAATATGGAGAACAAACTCATAAATATGGAGGCGTTGTGGGAGGGGGGATGGGCTAAATGGGTAAGGCCGCACTAAGGAATCTACTTCTGAAATCATTGGTGCAGTATATGCTAACTAATTTGGATGTAAATGTTAAAAAATAAAAATAAAACAAGTTTTTAAAAAAGCCGCAGTAAGAAAATAAGAACATTCTGTGAGTCTGTCAGTGATACAAAAAATGAATAACTTTCAGAGATCATGTGGTTTCAGTTGAATTAAACACTAAGTAACCTTTTCTAAATTATGTAAATGATTTGGTAATTATTCCAAATTTTTTTCTCCATCGTCCTGAAATAGGGATAGAAAGTTTTTTCTCTTCTTTACCCTCAATGCAAGTGATTCCTGTTACAGAAAATCATCAACCTATTTAATTCATTGCACCTATCTCCTACTTGTCGTAAAGTGTGCAGTAAGGAGAATAATTTCATAGTTGAATGGCCAGGAGTAAAAAGCATATCTATGGGATTTTTTTTTTCTTACACAGCCATTCTGTGTAATCACTACTTACTGTAATAACTGGTTATAATCAACTTTTCTCCTGAGGAATATTTTCCTTGCTGTCAAGAGTTGTATTTGTCTGATTAATAAATGTTACTAAATCTGACTTGTATTTTCACGGCAGCAACTATGAGAGTTGTTGAGTTCCCAAGTTTGTTTTGACAAAAATGGGAAGAAGACCTAAATAGACCTTTATTGAAAGAAGACATACAGATGTCTAACAGAAACATGAAAATATGTTCACCATCACTCACCATCAAGGAAATACAAATCAAAACTACAATGAGAGAACACCTCACGTTTGTTAGAATGGCTAAATTCAAGAAGACAACAAATAACAATTGTATTGGTGAGGATGTGAGGAAAAGTTATCTTTGTACATTGTTGTTGGAAACTGGGATAGCCAGCATGGAAAAAGTATTGAGCTTTCTCAAAAAATTAAAAATAGAACTATTTTGTGATACAGTAATTCCACTTCTGGGTATGTACCTGAGGAAAACAAAAACATTAGCTGGAAAGGTAGATACACCCCTCTGTTTATTGCAGTATTATTCACAGTAGCCAAGAAATGGGAAAAAAAAAATCTAATGTCCATTATTGTATGAGGGGATAAAGAAAATATGGTATACACATACAATGGAATTATCATTTAGCCATAAAAAGAAGGAAATCTTGCTATTTGTGACAAGATGGATGGACTTTGAGAGCCTTATGCTAAATGAAATAAGTCAGGAAGAGAAATACTGTGTGATCTTACATGTGGAATCTAAAACACAAAACCAAAAGGCCCACTCATAGATAGAGTATAGATTGATTTCCAGGTAGCAAAATGGTTCAAAGTTGTCAAAAGTACAAACTTTCAGCTCATTCTTATTTAAAATAAATAAGTCATGAGCTTGTATGGTTAAGCATGATGACTGCAGTTATATCATATTGCCTATTAGAAAGTTGCTAACAGCATAGATATTAAAAGTTGTAATCACAAGAAAAACTTTGCAACTATGTATAGTGATGGATGTCAACAAGACTTATTGTGATCATTTTACAATATACACAAATATTAAGTCATTATGTTTTATACCTAAAACTAATGTCAAATATTAATCATACATCGGAAAAATTGGAATCCTCTAAATTTTTTGTTCTAGAAGCTAAAACTCAAATCATGGAAGTTTTGTCACTGTTTCTTTAGTGGCCAAATCCTCTGGTTGAAGTAGAAAAGATTCAGTCAGACGATAGTGCCTATGTATGGTATGAATTTTGAACCATGTAAGGAATAATTCCATCTATATGGGAGGTTAGATATTGTTTTATAATGGACGAGTAAGAAAGGGATTTAATACCCTAAATGTTGGACTTTATCCTTGGGAACTCAAAGGTCTCATAGTTGCTCCTAGGAAAACACAAGTCAGATGTAGTAACATTTATTAACCAGACAAATGATTCCATTAGATGAAGACAATTAGACTCTTCTTCCTTTTGTTTTGTGATCTATGCTTTTTAGTATTCACTGAAGATTTTGATGCAGTTATTTATATGATAAACATTATATAAATAAGTGAGTTAGGACTAATTTTAATAAGCTCTACTCAATTTGTAAATATTTATTTTTATAAGGCCCTATGCAAGAAATATGAGCAAATAAATATAAAAATAGTGCTTCTTTAGTGCTTTGTCCATGATTTCCTTTAACTTTTGAGCACATTTTGAGTAGTTGATTTAAACTCTTTGTCTATTAAATGCATTGTTTGGGCCTATTCAGGGATAGTTTTCTTTTCCCTCTCAAATTACCACAGTTTCATGTTTCTTCTCATACACTATTTTTTCTTTAATTTTATTATTTTTTTTTAATTTACATCCAAATTAGTTAGCATATAGTGCACCAATGATTTCAGGAGTAGACTCCTTAGTGCCCCTTACCCATTTAGCCCATCCCCCCCTCCCACAACCCCTCCATATTTATGAGTTTGTTCTCCATATTTAAGACTCTCTTATGTTTTTGTCCCCCTCCCTGTTTTTATATTATTTTTGCTTCCCTTCCCTTCTGTTCATCTGTTCTGTGTCTTAAAGTCCTCATACGAGTGAAGTCATATGATTTTTGTCTTTTCTGACTAATTTCGCTTAGTGGAATACCCTCTAGTTCCATACAGTAGTTACAAATAGCAAGATTTCATTCTTTTTGATTGCCAAGGAATACTCCATTGTATATATATACCACATCTTCTTTACCCATTCATCCATCGATGGACATTTGGGCTCTTTCTCTACTTTGGCTATTGTTGATAGTGCTGCTATAAACATGAAGGTGCATGCATCCCTCTGAAACAGCACCCCTGTATCCCATGGATAATTGCCTAGTAGTGCAACGCTGGGACGTAGGGTCATTCTATTTTTACATTTTTGAGAAGCCTCCATACTGTTTTCCAGAGTGGCTGCACCAGCTGGCATTTCCACCAACAATGCAAAAGAGATCCTCTTTCTCTGCATCCTCGCCAACATCTGTTGTTGCTGACTTGTTAATGTTAGCCATTCTTACAGGTGTAAGGTGGTATCTCATTGTGGCTTATCAGATTATTTCCCCAGTGATGAGTGATGTTGAGCATTGTTTCATGTGTTGGTTGGCCATCTGGATGCCTTCTTCTTACTGCAGCTGTGATTACTTCACCACTATTCAATAGATATACCATAAGAATATTAATTTTACAAGTAATTTGGCAAGTTTATCTCTTAGAAAGCCATGGGAATAGCCCATTAACATGAAAAATATTTCTTTTATAGAGAAACATACATACTTGGAGCATAGATTCAGAAGACTTTAGCCCACAAAGTGCTAGCATAATGGTGATAAGTACCATTTCAGGGGATGGGAATACTTATTTATACTTTTTTATACATATTTAAGAACTATCCAGCTGCTCCTAAATTTAAGAATTTTAATATTTTTTAATCAATACAAAATTTACTTGATTCAGGTTGTATCTAGTAATAAAATTTTGAGTTTTTCAAAATTTATTTGTTATTTTGAGAAAGAGCAAGAGAGAGCATAAGTCGGGGAGGCCAGAGAGGAGAAACAGAATCCGAAGCAGGCTCTACAGCATCCTCACAGAGAGATGCAAGCCTCTGTCCCATGAATTGTGAGATCATGACATCAGCCAAGATCAAGAGAAGGTCTCACAATTGATTCAGGTGCCCCTAGCAATAAAACCTTGATTGGGGCTTAGAGAAGACAGGATTTTCTATACTAAATAATCTCCATATATTTAATGGAGAATATTCCACCAAATTTCAACAGCCCCTGAAGAAGTTTAGCAGTAAGCTGCCATCCAACCATTAAGAATGAACTCAGATGGACACTGGTGGAAGATGGTAGTGTAATAGGAGGACCCTAGACTCACTGCATTCCACGAACACAACTAGATAACTATCAATTCATTCTGAATACCTCAGACATCAACCAGGTGACAGAACAAACTCCACAGCTAGAGCTAGAGAAAAGTCCACATCAAAGAAGATAGTAAGTGTGGAGATGTGGCTTGGGAGAAAAATGGATCATGTATGCAACAGAGGGGAGGGGCCCTGGTTACAGAAGAAGGTGAGAGTAGATTTCAGGAGTAGATTCCTTAGTGCCCCTTGCCCATTTAGCCCATCCCCAACATGGAGAATGTTCCCCCCCAAAATGTTAGCTTAAAAATAAGAGGAGCTGCAAGTTTATGCAACCATCGAGGTTTAAAGTCTTAAGGTTTAAAAGTCAGTAGGTTTTGCTGGCACTGAGGGTACTGCACTGCAAGTAGAGGGAACAGGCAGACAAATACTCCTGAGGCAGACAGTGGGGAAATACTGATCTGAAGAGCACCTGGAGCACACAGTGGGGAGATCATTTGCACTTCTTAGAGTACAATCCTAAGAGGCAGTGTTCAGACTGACACCTCTCCTGGAACAAAGGGACTGGATTGTGTCATTTCCCTCCCCTAACCCTCATCATAAACTCAGAGACACTTAACATAAACAGCCCAGGATCCACACTGACTCTGTAATTTGCTTACACCATACCCCACCCCTCTGTGATCGAATGGTACTGCCCTCTCAGTCAAACTTGCCTCAGTCCCAATAATATATGTCTCTCCCCAGAAAGGTCATGACAACCCTCTGACAACAACACCACATTTCCTCACCAGAGGATCTGCAGGGCCTCAGCCCTCAGAGGTGTCAGGCCTCATTTCACAAGCAGAGCAGAGCACACCAAAGTAAAGTGCACCACAGGGACCAAAACTCAGGTCAGGGACCAAACACTGCTGAGTGCAGGCAAGAAGAACCTCTGCAGATGACTGGTCTGAGGCATGGAGCAGCCACAACACAGCAGAAGACACTGGAGACTGCATAGTTTTTCTTCATAAAGCTATTACTCTTGGGAACAGGAAAACAAACAAACAAAACAAACAAACAAACAAACAGGCTTTTCTATACATGAAAGAACAAGATGAAGTCATGGCCAGAGATCTATGTGAAACAGATATAAGTAATGTGCCTGGTGGAAAAGTTCAAACAATGATCATAAAGATACTCGCTGGGCTTGACAAAAGAATGGAAGACATCTGGGAGACCCTTGCCACAGAGAAAAAAGGGTTAAAACAGAATCAATCAGAGATTGATTGTAACCAGTCTCAGAGAGTGTAATACATGACTTCAGAAACACACTCTATGCAATACTCACCAGGCTGGAATAAGAAGAGCATTACATAGAAGACAAAATAATGGAAAATAATGAAGCTGAATGAAAAAGAAAAGAAGAATCATGGATAATGAGAATAGACTTAGGGAACTCAGTGACTCCATCAAATGTAGTAACATTTGTTTCTTAGAGTCTCAGAAGAAGAAAGAAAAATGAAGGCAGAAAATTTATTTGAGGAAATAATATCAGAAAACTTCCCTGATCTGGTGAAGGAAACAGATATCCAGATTGAGGATCCAGGAAACAGAGAGAAGTCCCATCAAAATCAACAAAACCAGGCCAACACCAAGACATTTGAAATAAAATTTGCAAAGTGAACTGATTAAAGAACAACAACAACAACAACAACAACAACAACAACAACAACTTAAAAGCCACAAGACAGAAGTCTATGACTAACGAATGAAGA
The DNA here is from genome assembly GCF_018350215.1 of Panthera leo. Lineage (NCBI taxonomy): Eukaryota > Metazoa > Chordata > Mammalia > Carnivora > Felidae > Panthera > Panthera leo. The sequence continues at coordinate 8,094,122 of NC_056697.1, forward strand.
CCTATATGGCTACCTGCAGATCTCTTCACAGAAACATGGCAGATTAGAAGGGAGTGGCAGGAAATATTAATGTGGTGAATAGAAAAAACATGCAGCCAAGAATCCGTTATGCAGCATGGCTGTCATTCAGAACTGAAGGGAAGATAAAGAGTTTCCCAGACAAACAACAAGTAAAAGAGTTTCTGACAACTAAACCAGCCATGGAAGAAATATTAAAGGGGACTCTTTGAGTGCAAAACAGGGACCAAAATATCAAAGACAAGAAATAATTAGAGAAAGTCTACAGACACTACAAAAAAAGTAATACAATGGTGCTAAATAAATATCAAAATAATCACCCTGAATTTAAATGGACTAAATGTTACAATGAGAAGACATAGAGTGTCAGAATGGATTTAAAAAAATCAAGACCCAGCTATATACTGCCTATAAGAGACTCATTTTAAACCTAAAGAAATCTGCAAATTAAAAGTGGGGGGATTATCATCCAGAGAGATTTGAAAAGAAAGTCAGAACAGCAATGCTTATATCATACAACTAGACTTTAAAACAATTACTGTAGCAAGAAAAAAAAAAAAAAAGAACATTGTACCATAATAAAGGGGACAATCCAACAACAGGATATAGCAATTGTACATACTTATGTGCCTAACGTGGAAACACCAACATACGTAGCACAATTAACAACAAACATAAGGGAATTAAATGATATTAGTAAAATAATAGTACTGGATTTTAACACCTCACTTACATCAATGGACAGATCACACAGATCATCTAACAGACAACCAACGAGGAGACAATGGGTTTGAAAGACACACTGGACCAGATTGAATAAGCAGATATTTTCAGAACATTTCATCCTAAAGTAGCAGAATACACATTCATTTCAAGTGCCCATAGGGTATTCTTCAAAACAGATCACATAGTAGGTCACAAAACAGGTCTCAACAAAAACAAAAAGTTTGAGAAACATACTATTCACCTTTTCTGGCCAAACACTATGAAACTAGAACTCAGCCAGGAAAACAAACAAACAAAAACAAACAAACAAACAAACAAACAAACAAACAAACAAAAGCAATCTGGAAAGACCTCAAATATGTGTAGCTTAAACAATGAGTGGATGGGGCGCCTGGGTGGCTCAGTCAGTTGGGTGTCCGACTTCGGCTCAGGTCATGATCTCACGGTTTGAGTTTGAGCCTCATGTCAGATTCTGTGCTGACGGCTCGGAGCCTAGAGGCTGCTTCGGATTCTGTGTCTTCTTCTCTCTCTACCCCTCCTCAACTTGTGCTCTGTCTCTCTATGTCTCTCAAAAAATAAATAAATGTAAAAAAATAAAAATAAAAATAAATAAATAAACAATGAGTGGATGAATCATGAAATCAAAGAAGAAAATTTAAAAACACATGGAAACAAATGAAAGTGAAAACACAATGGCCAAACCTTTGGGATGCAGCAAGAATAGTTGGAAGAGGGAAGTATATAGGAAGACGGGCCTATGTCAAGGAGCAAGAAAAATCTCAAAAAAACAACTGAACTATACCTAAAGGATCTAGAAAAATAACAGCAAATGAAGCCAAAAACCAACCTAAGAAAGGAAGTAATAAAAATTAGAGCAGAAATAAATTATAAACACTAAAAAGACAATAGAAGAAAGAGAATGTAAGAGAAAAATCTGAAAAAACTATATGCCAACTAACTGGGCAATCTGGAAGAAATGGATAAATTCCTAGAGACATATGAACTACCAAAACTGAAACAGAAAGAAATAGAAAACTTAAACAGATTGAAAATCAGCAAAGAAATGGAATCAGTAATCAGAATTCTCTCAACAAACAAAAGTTCAGAACAAGATGACTTCCCAGGGGAATTCTACTAAAAATTTCTATTCCAGGATTTCTCCTGCATGAATTAAAAGAAAATGATAAGGAAGACATGTAAAGCTCAGTTTAATGTCAACTAGGAGAGCCTAAGTTTTATTTTCACTCACTTGAAAAAATGCAATTTCTATGAGAATATGACATTGTTTATAATAATTAATTGTATGTATTCAGAAAATAACAAAAACTAATGTAGTTCAGAAGACAGTTTAGCAGTGAATGGTCTCCGAGATTATCTTCGTTTTTCTTCCTGGCAGTCTGGGACTGTGAGACTCTGCTCAGTGAAGTACTTCTGAAACTGACAAAATTAGGAAATCAACTTTATGACAAGAAGGGAGGTGGCTCAGAAGCTGGAGTTTCTAACTCAGCAAAAACTATCGAAAAAAATCTTCTGTTTACATTTCTCTGATCTGAAATATTCACCCAGCTCAGTATTAATGTCTTCATGGGTGACTGATTGGATTGTCTTAAGATTTCAGCTAAATTGGGGCACCTGGGTGGCTCAGTCGGATAAGCGTCCAACTTCGGCACAGGTAATGATGGTTTGTGAGTTTGTGCCCTGCGTTGGTCTCTGTGCTGACAGCTCAGAGCCTGGAACCTGCTTCAGATTCTGTGTCTACCCCCCTCTCACCCTCTCTCCCCTGCTCATGCTTTGTCTCCCAATAATAAATAAATATTAAATATTTTTTTGAATAAAAAAGATTGCAGCTAAATCTTAGCATTAAAAATCTAGGTTGGTCTTTGTGTTTCCATAATTCTTTAACAGCAATAAAAAAATACAACTTAAACTCCAGCAACACTATGAAACTACTTACAATACTGTTGAATTTTTGTAAGAGCCCTTATTAGATGGATGAAACTAAAGCCCGAATAGAATATGTGTTATTTGGCCAGCTTGAGGTCCACTCCCCACTGACATTCAGGACCAGGCTGAAGGATACTGTAACATCCGAGAGCTGCAACATTGGAAATAGTTGATCTTCATGGTTGACAAGGCATCAAAACAAAACTAATTAAAGTGTTCATGGTTGGTCCTGAATGTTCTGGTCCTGAAGGATTACATGCGACTCTTCTGACATCTCACTGGATAAGGAAAACTCTTGACTATTTGCATGCTGGGAAATGTGAGAAGTACATTGGTAATAAGTGAACAGAAAATGTTTCTGATACACTGTTACACCACTACACAAGATCTTTTGCAAAAAAGAAATGCTTTGGATAAATATATAGAATAATTTCAGATGGGTACCTCATTTTTTAAAAATTTTTAATGTTTATTTTTTAGAAAAAGAGACAGAACATGTGTGGGAGAGGGGATGAGACAGACAGAGGGAGACACAGAATTGGAAGCAGACTCCAGGTTACAAGCTGTCAGCACAGAGCCTAACGTGGGGCTCGAACTCATGAGGGGTTAGATTATGACCTGAGCTGAAGTTGGATGCCCAACTGACTGAGCCACACAGGCGCCCCAATAGGTACCTCATTTTTTAAAGACAATGGCTCTTTCCACCAAAAAATTCCAGTGTAGTATATAAAAACAGAACACAATCCATGCATTCATGCATTTGAAAAATATTTGAGTGTCTAGTTCATGCCAGCAAATCCTACTTTCAGGACATTTAAAAATCCCTGGTGTATGGAATTTGTGTTTAAGGAGCAGAGGAAAAAGAAACAAATATGGTATGTCAGATTGTGCGAAGTACAGCAACCTTTATACTTTGTACGCCATTTGTGCTCATCCTGCTTTTTGAAAAATTTTACTCTGCTAAAAAAAAAAATGCTTCAAATTATGGAACAAATAGGACAATTATTTTACCCTTGTGTCTTCTATTTTCTCATTAATTGAAAGATAATGGAAATAAGAGCTTCCTACAGAATTCCGGTATTTAAGCATGGTTAGTTTGATTTTGTTTATGATATTTCTGTAAATATTAGGATAGTAATGAACTGGTGTTTACTATGGAGATGATTCATCATATGTATTAAGAGTTGATGCTTAACTGACATTAATAAGATTAATCATAGAATAGCAGAAGGCATGGGTACACGCATTATGAATGGACACTAAGTGCTGAGAGTAATATTTTTAACTCTTTAGCAAAACTCCTCTTCCGTAAAGAAATTAAATTCCAAGTTTAGCTTTTTTCCTTGCATTTATGTTGGAAAAGTTACATCTTTGGAACGCTTAAAGGGAATAGAAAATGAGAATAACTAATAAATTTTAGTTTTAGTAAGAGTTAAAATAGTTTTATTCAAAATTTTGTATAATGGAGGTGGGCCAACATGGTGAAGTAGGGGGATCTGTGCTTCCCATGTCTCTCAAACAAATAAGTGCTGAAGCCAAAGGACTCTGAACCCCAAGAGTCTGGGAAGAAAAGAGACTGAGTCTAAAAGGGAGACACCCAGACATCCTTGATGGGCTATAGGTTGGTGATTGGAAACTAGAGGAGATAAAAATGGGCTGTGTAGGCATGGACAGGAGGGATCCCCTTCTGCGGAGAGACAAAGGTAGGAGAAAGAGTGGCTGGGGAAGTTTAGGACTGTATCTGGACAAGAGACAAACCCCAGACTGGGACTGAGAGGGATCCCATCTGTAACTGTGAGGCCTTCTTCTGACTGGGGTCAGCTCCCTGTTTGTACACCTGGGGAGGAAGGGAACCAGCCCCTGGTTCACTGGTAGATCAGGGGCACAGTCTGTAGTAGGAGAAAGCGATTTCCTCTTGGAGTGCTGTGGGACAGGACAAAGCCTGCCTGAATCCACCACCCCTGCCTTTGGCAGCAAGATCAGTGGTACAGTCTACGGCAAGATAAGGTAATCCTCCCTGAAGTGTTTTGGCACAGACAAAGCCAGGTGGGACCACATATCGAGCCACACAGAGAGGTGCTTCCCCAGTGCCAGAACACACAGAGTGGGACTTTGAATCCTAGACAAGCACTGGGTCAGGGGAGTCGGTGGAGAGAGAAGGACCACCCCATCTGCACCCATGCCACAGTGAGGATGATTTGAACAGAGTCCATTGAGTCAGTGGAAAAGAGATTGGGGGACCGCCATTATCCCCCTGCCTCCCCCCAACCACCACCAACGTGGGGCCTCAGGGATCAGTCCCAGGGTCCATAGTGGAGGTGGGACAAGCCTACACCAAACCATGTCCCTCCATGTTGGATAACTGTGTATCTTCTGGAGCAGGATAGGTGCTGTGGAACCAGACAGCTCCATCATCCAGACCAGTGATGCTGGATAGACTGGATTAATTCCGGGACAATTTCTCTTCTGTCAGCACTGCCTCCAACCTGTTGTTTACTTGTAGCTGGTGTTTCTGGGTTTCTTGCTTTTAGATTGTTTTTGTTTGTGTGTGTGTATGTGTGTGTGTGTGTGTGTGTGTGTGTGTGTGTGTGTGTGTTTATGTGTGGGCTTTTTTGTCTGTTTGTTTGCATGTCTCTGTTTCATGTTTATTGGTCTGTTTATTTTACTTTCCAGGGCTACTTCAAGGAACAAATCAAAGCACACCTCAGGGAGAGTCCAAAATATCACTGTGAGTAGAGAAATAGAATAACCAAAGTCACAACAACAGACAGCAAGTAACAGTCTCCAAAAAACACCTCCTGAAGGGCCTGACCCTGGCCTGGGGTTTATGACCCCGCTTTAATATAGCAGTGCTCTCAGGTGCAGAGCACACAACTGCTTTGAAAGCTCATAAGGGACAGAAAACTAGCCAAAATGATGAAATGGAAGAATTGCCTTCAAAGAAGTTCCAGGAAGAAATGACAGCTAAAGAATTGATCAAAACAGATATAAGCAATATAACTGAACAAGAATTTAGAATAATAGTCATATAATTAATCATTGGGCTTGAAAAAGGCAAAATAAAATGGAGGCTGCCATAGCACAGATAGAAGCGGCAGAAGGGAGAATAGGTGAATTAGAAGATAAAATTATGGAAAAAGTGGAAGCTGGGAAAAAAAGAGATTAAAAAATCCAGAATTATGAGGGGAGAATTAGAGACTAAGTGATTCAATCAAATAAAACAAAATGCATAACATAGGAATTCCAGAAGAAGAAGACAGAGAAAAGGGCTGAAGGTGTACGTGAACAAATCATAGCTGGGAAATTCTCCAATCTGGGGGAGGAAACAAACATTGAAATACAAGACGCACAGAGAACTCCCTTCAGACATAACTTGAGTCAAACTTCTGCATGACATATCATAGTGAAACTGCTAAAATAGAAGGATAAGGAGACAATTCTGAAGGCAGCTAGGGATAAACGGGCCTTAACATACAAACGTACACACATATGGGTAGTAGCAGACCTATCTACTGAAATTTGGCAGGCCAGAAAGGAATGGCAGGAAATCTTCAATGTGATGAACAGGAAATATATGCACTCAAGAATCCCTTATCCAGTAAGCCTGTCACTCAAAATTGAAAGAGAGATAAAGGTTTTCTCAAATAAACAACAACCTAAGGAATTCATCACCACTAAACCACCCCTACAAGAAATCCTAAGGGGGACTGTGTCAATGCAATGTTCAAGACCACAAAGTACTAGAGACATCACTACAGGCATGGAATCTACACATGTTTAGATATCACAATGACTCTAAACCCACATTTTTCAATAATAACACTGAATATAAATGGAATAAATCCTCCAACCAAAGGGCATAGGGTATCAGAATGCATAAAAAAAAACAAGATCCATCTATTTGGTGTCTACAAGAGACTCACTTTTGACCTGAGGACACTTTCAGATTGAAACTTAGGGGTTGGAAAACAATAAATCATGCTACCAGAAGTCAAAAAGAAGCTGGAGTAGCCATACTTAGATAAACTAGACTTTAACTTAAGGTTATAACAAGACATGAAGAAGGGCATTATATAATAATTACAGAGTCTATCCATCAGGAAGACCCAAAATTATAAATATCTGTGCACCAAATTCGGAAGCACCCAATTATATAAAACAATTAAAATAAAACAAACACAAGCAACCTTATTGATAAGAATGCGGTAATTGCAGGGGACTTTAACACTCCACTTACAGTAATGGATAGATCATCTAGACACACGGTCAATAAAGAAACAAGGGCCCTGAATGATACATTGGATCAGATGGACTTGACAGATATATTTAGAACTCTGTATCCCAAAGCAACAGAATATACTTTCTTCTCGAGTGCACATGGAACCTTCTCCAAGATAGATCACATACTGGGTCACAAAATAGCCCTGAATAAGTATAAAAGGATTGAGATCACACCATGCACACCTTCATATCACAATGCTATGAAGCTTGAAATCAGCCACAGGAAAAATCTGGAAAAGCTCCAAAAGCATGGAGGTTAAAGAACACCCTACAAAAGAGTGAATGGGTCAACCAGACAATTAGAGAAGAAATTAAAAGATATATTGAAACAAATGAAAATGAAAATACAACAATCCAAATGCTTTGGGACGCAGCGAAGGCAGTCCTGAGAGGAAAATACATTGCAATCCAGGCCTATCTCAAGAAACAAGAAAAATCCCAAATACAAAATCTAACAGCACATCTAAAGGAAATAGAAGCAGAACAGCAAAGACACCCCAAACCCAGCAGAAGAAGAGAAATAATAATGATCAGAGCAGAAATAAACAATATAGAATCTAAAAAAGAAAACCTGTAGAGCGGATCAATGAAACCAAGAGTTGGTTTTTTGAAAAAATAAACAAAATTGACAAACCTCTAGCCAGGCTTCTCAAAAAGAAAAGGGAGATGACCCAAATAGATAAAATCATGAATGAAAATGGAATTATTACAACCAACCCCTCAGAGATACAAGCAATTATCAGGGAATAATACTATGAAAAATTATATGCCAACAAACTGGACAACGTGGAAGAAATGGACACATTCCTAAGAACCCACACACTTCCAGAACTCAAACAGGGAGAAATAGAAAACTTGAACAGACCCATAACCAGTGAAGAAATGGAATCAGTTATCAAAAACCTCACAACAAATAAGAGGCCAGGACCAGATGGTGTCCCCAGGGAATTCTATCAGACATTTGAAGCAGAGATAATACCTATCCTTCTCAACCTGTTCCAAAAAAATAGAAAGGGAAGAAAAACTTCCAGACTTATTCTATGAAGCCAGCATCACTTTGATTCCTAAACCAGACAGAGACCCAGCAAAAGAAGAGAACTAAAGGCCAATATCCCTGATGTATACGGATGCAAGAATTCTGAACAAGATACTAGCAAATCGAATTCAACAGCATATAATAAAGAGAATTAATCACGATGATCAAGTGGGATTCATTCCTGAGCTTCAGGGCTGGTTGAATATTCACAACTTAAACAATGTGATACATCAGATTAAATAAAAGAAAATATAAGAACCATATGATCTTGTCTGACGATGCAGAAAAAGCATTTGACAAAATACAACATCCTTTCTTGACGAAAACCCTCGAGAAAGTCAGGAGAGAAAGAACATACCTAACCATCATAGAAGCCATTTATGAAAAGCCCACAGCTAATATCATCATCAATGGGGAAAAATGGAGAGTTTTTCCCCTGAGATCAGGAACACTACAGGCATGTCCATTTTCACTACTGTTGTTTAACATAGTGTCGGAAGTCCTAGCATCAACAATCAGACAACAAATGAAATAAAAGGAATCAAAATTGGCAAAGATGAAGTCAAACTTTGACTTTTCGCAGAGGAAATGATACTCTCCATGGAAAACCCAACAGACTCCACCAAAAGTCTGCTAGAAGTCATACATGAATTCAGCAAAGTCACAGCGTACAGAAATAGGTTGTATTTTTAAACACCAGTAATAAAGCAACAGAAAGAGATAAAGAAACTGATCCCATTCACAATTGCACCAAGAAGCATAAAATACCTAGGAATAAATCTAACCAAAGATGTAAAAGATCTATGCTGAAAACTGTAGAAAGCTTATGAAGGAAATTGAAGAAAATACAACGAAATGGAAAAACATTCCATGCTCATGGATTGGAAGAATAAATATTGTTAAAATGTCAATACTACTCGAAGCAATTTACACATTCAATGCAATCCCAATCAAAATTGCTCCAACATTCTTCTCAAAGCTAGAACAAGGAATCCTAAAATTTGTATGGAACCACAAAAGGCCCCGAACAGCCACAGTAATATTGAAGAAGAAGACCAAAACAGGAGGCATCACAATCCCAGACTTTAGCCTCTACTACAAAGCTGTAATCATCAAGACAGTATGGTATTGGCACAAAAATAGACACATAGACCAATGGAATAGAATAGAGACCCCAGAATTGGACCCAAAAATGTATGGCCAACTAATCTTTGACAAAGCAGGAAAGAATATCCAATGGAAAAAAGACAGTCTCTTTAACAAATGGTGCTGGGAGAACTGGACAGCAACATGCAGAAGAATGAAACTAGACCACTTTCTTACACCATACACAAAAATAAACTCAAAATGGATAAAGGACCTGAATGTGAGACAGGAAACCATCAAAATCCTAGAGGAGAAAGCAGGAAAAAACTTCTCTGACGTCACCCGCAGCAATTTCTTACTTGACACATCTCCAAAGACAAGGGAATTAAGGCAAAAATGAACTATTGATACCTCATGAAGATAAAAAGTTTCTGCACTGCAAAGGAAACAATCAACAAAGCTAAAAGGCAACCGATGGAATGGGAAAAGATATTTGCAAATCACATATCGGATAAAGGGTTAATAGCGAATATCTCTAAAGAACTCACCAAACTCCACAACTGAGAAACAAATAATCCTGTGAAAAAAATGGGCTGAGGACATTAATAGACACTTCTCTAAAGAAGACATCCAGATGGCCAACAGATATATGAAAAGATGTTCAACGTCACTCCTCATCAGGAAAATACAAATCAAAACCATGCTGTGATACCACCTCACTCCAGTCAAAGTGGCTAAAACGAACAAATCAGGAGAGTATTGAAGTTGGAGAGGATGTAGAGAAATGGGAACCCTCTTGCACTAGTGGGAATGCAAACTGGCTCAGCCACTCTGGAAAACAGTATGGAGGTTCCCTAAAAATTAAATAAGATCTACCCTATGACCCAGTAATAGCACTGCTAGGATTTACCTAAGGGGTACAGGAGTGCTGATGCATAGGGTCACTTGTACCACAATGTTTATAGCAGCACTTTCAGCAATAGCCAAATTATGGAAAAAGCCTAAATATCCACCAACTGAGGAATGGATAAAGAAGATTGGTTTATATATACAGTGGGGTACTACTTACCAATAAGAAAGAATTAAATCAGGCCATTTGCAGCAATGTCAATGGAACTGAAAGGTAGTATGCCAAGTGAAATAAGTTAGGCAGAGAAAGACAGATACCATATGTTTTCATTCATATGTGGATCTTGAGAAACTTAACAGAAGACCATGGGGTAAGGGGATGAGAAAAAAAAGTTACAGTGAGAGAAAGAGGCAACCCATTAGAGACCCTTAAGGACTGAGAACAAACTAAGGGTAACATGGAGTGTGGGAGAGAAGGGAAAGTGGGTGATGGACATGGAGGAGGTCCCTTGTCCAGATGAGTTCTAGGTGTTGTATGGAAACCAATTTGACAATGAATTGTATTATTAATTAATTAAAAAATAAAAATTTGTATTAAGCATCCACAAATTGTAGAGCCGAATCAGTTCACATCCTTATATGTATTTTATAGTTTTTCTTAAGTATTTTGGTTTATCAAGTTAGACTTGATAACTTGAAGAAAGCATGGGTTTCTGTATTAATCAGAATGCTTGAATATTAACAAAAAATATAAGTAACTTAAGGAGACAAAAATATATTGAAATAAGTTTTGGAGCTCATTTAATTTAGGGACTTCTAGACAATCTTGACAAAAGGATAGGGACTGAAGGAATCACAGTAGCCAAACCCCCAGTCAAATCATGACACAAGAAAAGTAGTGTTGGTCATCAGTGGAATCAATTCAAAATTCTTGCTAGTTTGAGTTGTCTGCTCCATATTAAAAGCCTGTCTTGTGAATGGAAGAGATGAGCATTCCTGAAAGAATGGGAAGCAGGCAAGAGGAAAATTGCTACTTCCGATTCTTGGCAGAAAAAGGACAGCAGGCTCTGGTGCTCTGGCCTGAGATGTTCGGGGATTAACCATGGATTTAGGAAGATATCTGAAAAAGGAATCTCTTCTTTGTTCATGATGTTGAGCCACAGAACATGATAAATATCGTTGTCTTGGGAATGTTATTTGCACTGCACTAGTTAACTGTTTAAATGGCATGTTCCTTCTAGAAAGTGAAGTCTTTCTCCATACCTTGATCCATCCATTACTCCATGTATCCATGCATGCATCTATCAATTTAACATTGATTAAGTACATATTATAGGTATTCAGAGCTAGGCGCTAAACTCCAGATGAATGGACAATATCTCTGCCTTTGAGAAAGTCATACTTTATTTTTTAAAAATTTTTTAATGTTTATTTTTGAGAGTGAGAGAGAGAAAAAGAGAGGAAGAGAGAGAGAGAGAGAGAGAGAGAGAGAGAGAGAGAGAGAGAGAGAGAGAGAGTGCTGGGAAGGGGCAGAGAGAGAGCGAGGCTCCTGGTTCTGAATTGACAGCACAGAGCCCAGCGTGGTGGGGCCCAGACTCACGAACCATGAGGTCATGACCAGAACTGAAGTCAGACGCTTAAGTGATTGAGCCACCCAGGCACCGTGAGAAAGTCATACTTTAGTACTAAATACAGATAGGTGGAAACCTCATTAATACAATGAAGAAATGTTTCATTGGAGGCATTCACTAGGTGGTAGAATGGAAAAGAGATGACCTCCTAATCTTTCTAATATCTGGGTTCAGTCTTTTTAAGTTTGTAATGAAATTCTTTAAACAAGCAGTGTAATATTTCTTTCAGGTGTACAATTTAGTGATTCAGCACTTCCATATAACACCTGATGCTCATCACAACAAGTTCACTCCTTAATCCCCATTACCTATTTAACCCATCATCAACCCTTCTTCCCTCAGTTTAACCATCAGTTTGTTCTCTAGAGAAGCTCCAGGCTCTGAGCTGTCAGCAGAGAGCCGATGCGGGACTTGAGCCCATGAACCGTGAGATCATGACCTGAGCTGAAGTCGGACACTTAGCCGACTGAGCCAGCAAGGCGCCCCTAACAGTCTTTAGCCCCATCCATGTCCTTGGAAATGGCAAGGTTTCATTCTTTTTATGACTAATATTTCATTATCTATCTATCTATCTATCTATCTATCTATCTATCTATCTATCTATCTAATCTGTCTATCATCTATCTATCTATCTATCTATCTATCTATCTATCTATCTATCATCTATCTATCATCATCTACCTATCATCTATCATCTATCTATCTATCTATCTATCTATCTATCTATCTATCTATCTATCTATCATCTATCTATCATCTATCATGTATCTATTTATCATCTATCATTTATCAATCATCATCATCTATCTCTATATCTCTGTATATATATCTCACATATGCTTATCCATTCACCAGCCAATGCACTTTGGACTCTTGCCATAATTTGGCTATTGTTGGTACTGCTGCTATAAACCTAAGGGATGCATGTATTTCCACTAATTAGTAAATACCTTGTAGTGGTATTATTGGATAACAGGGTACTTCTATTTTTAACTATTTGAGGAGGCTCCATACTGTTTTCCAGAATGGCTTTACCAGTTTGCATTCAGTTGCACTCACCAACAGTGCAAGAGGATTCATTTCTCTCCACATCCTTGCCAACACTTGTTTCTTATAGGTTTTTTATTTTATCCATTCTGACAGGTGTGACGTGGTATCTCATTGTAATTTTGACTTGCATTTTCCTGATGATGAGTGATGTTGACCATTTTTCATGTGTCTGATGTCTTCTTTGGAAAAATATCTAGTCATGTCTTCTGCCCATTTTCTTTCATTGGGTTATTCATTTTTAGGTGTTGAGAGTTTTTTTTTTTTTTTTTTTTTTTTTTTTTACTTTTTCAAGTGTTGAATTTTATATATTGTTTATATATTTTGGATACTAACCCATTATCAGACATGTCAGTTATAAATATCCTCTCCCATTCTCTATGAGGACTGTTAGTTTTGTTAATTGTTGCCTTCACTGTGAAGCTTTTGTATTGATGAAGTCCCAATAGTATATTTTTGCTTTTATTTGTGTGGCCTCAGGAGACACATATATAGAGAAATTCTAATGGCCAATGTCAAAGAGATTACTGCCTCTGTTTTCCTCTAGGATATGATGTCTCACATTTAGGTCTTTCACCATTTTGAATTTATTTTTGTGTATGGTGTAAGAAAATGGTCCAGAATGGTTCATTCTCTTACTTGTTGATGTCAAGTTTTCCTAACACCATTCGTAGAAGAGGCTGTCTGTTTCCTACTGGATATTCTTTCCTGCTTTATGGAAGATAAATTGCCTACATAGTTCTGGGTTAATTTATGGGTTTTCTATTCTGTTTCATTTATCTATGCACCTATTTTTGTGCCAGTAACACACTGTCTTGTATGTAATACAACTTAAAGTCTGGAATTGTGATGTCTTCAAGCTTTGCTTTTTTTTTTTTTCTTTCAAGGTTGCTCTGGCTTTTTGTGGATTTGGTCTTTTGTGGTTCCACACCAATTTTAGGATTGTTTGTTCTAGCTCTGTGAAAAATGATGTTTGTATTTGAATAGGGATCACATTAAATGTGTAGATTTCTTTGGGTAGTGTAGACATGTTAACAATGTTTGTTCTTCCAATCCATGAGCATGGAATGTTTTTCCATTTCTTTGTGTCCTTTTCACTTTTCTTCATAAGACTTTTATGGTTTTCAGAGTAAAGATCTATTAACTCTTTGGTCATGTTTATTACTAGGTATCTAATTGTTTTTGGTGCAGTTGGAAATGGGATGGAGTTCTTGATTTCTTTTCTGCTCCTTCATTATAGCTGTATAGAAATGTAACAGATTTCTGTACATTGATTTTGTATCCTGTTACTTCCTGAATTTATTTATCAGTCCTAACACATTTTTGGTGGAGTCTTTCAGGTTTTCTGTATACAGAATCATATCATCAAATAATGAAATTTGATTTCTTTGCTTGTTTGGATGGATTTTATTCTTCTTGTTGTCTCATTAATGAGGCTGGGATTTCCAGTACTATTTTAAATTATAATAGTGAAAGTTGACATCTCGATCTTCTTTCTGACCATAGAGGAAAAGCTCTCAGTTTTTCACCCTTGAGGATGACACCAGCTATTGGTCTTTCATATGTGGCCTGTATTGTGAGGAGGTATATTGCTTATAAACCCATTTTGTTGAGGGTTGTTATCCAGAATGGGTGTTATGATTGATTGCTTGATTGATTGATTGATTGATTTTAAACTTTTTTGTTTATTTATATTTATTTATTTATTTATTTATTTATTTTTAATAAATTTATTTATTATATTTAAAATTTTTTAGTGTTTTATTTTGTTTTTGAGAGAGAGAGACAGAGTGCGAGTAGGGGCAGTGTAGAGAGAGAGGGAGACATAGAATCTGAAGCAGGCTCCAGTCTCTAAGCTGTGCAGAGACTGACACGGGGCTTGAAATCACAAATTGTGAAATCATGACCTGAACTGAAGTCAGACACTTAACTGACTGAGCCACTCAGATTCTCCTGTTATGCTTTAAAAAAAAAAATGCGAATGTTTCTTTTTTATTTTTGAGGGAGTGAGAGCGAGTGGAGGAGGGGCAGAGAGAGACAGAGATCTGAAGCAGGCTCCATGCTAACAGCAGCAAGCTCAGTGGGGGACTTCAGCTCCCAAACTGTAAGATCATGACCTGAGCCGAAGTTGGACACTCGACCATTGAGCCACCCAGTCACCCCAAGAATGGACATTATGCTTCGACAAACACTTTTTCTGCTTCTATTTAGATGTTCATATGGTTTCTGTACTTTCTTTTATAAAAGTGGTGTATCACCTTCGTTGATCTGTGAACCCTGAACCACCCTTGAAACCCAGGAATAAATCCCACTTGATTGTGAATTATTCTAATGTACTGTTGAATTTGATTGGCTGGTATTTTATTGTTAATTTTTGCATCCGTGTTCATCAAGGATATTGGCCCCTAGTTTTCTTTTTTACTAGAGTATTTGTCTGTTTTTGGTACCTGGGTATGCTGGCCTCACAGAATGAGTTTGGAAGATTTCTATATTTTGGAATAGAAATTTTTAGTAGAATTCCCCTGGGAAGTCATCTTGTTCTGAACTTTTGTTTGTTGAGAGAATTCTGATTACTGATTCCATTTCTTTGCTGATTTTCAATCTGTTTAAGTTTTCTATTTCTTTCTGTTTCAGTTTTGGTAGTTCATATGTCTCTAGGAATTTATCCATTTCTTCCAGATTGCCCAGTTAGTTGGCATATAGTTTTTTCAGATTTTTCTCTTACATTCTCTTTCTTCTATTGTCTTTTTAGTGTTTATAATTTATTTCTGCTCTAATTTTTATTACTTCCTTTCTTAGGTTGGTTTTTGGCTTCATTTGCTGTTATTTTTCTAGATCCTTTAGGTATAGTTCAGTTGTTTTTTTGAGATTTTTCTTGCTCCTTGACATAGGCCCGTCTTCCTATATACTTCCCTCTTCCAACTATTCTTGCTGCATCCCAAAGGTTTGGCCATTGTGTTTTCACTTTCATTTGTTTCCATGTGTTTTTAAATTTTCTTCTTTGATTTCATGATTCATCCACTCATTGTTTATTTATTTATTTTTATTTTTATTTTTTTACATTTATTTATTTTTTGAGAGACATAGAGAGACAGAGCACAAGTTGAGGAGGGGTAGAGAGAGAAGAAGACACAGAATCCGAAGCAGCCTCTAGGCCCCGAGCCGTCAGCACAGAATCTGACATGAGGCTCAAACTCAAACCGTGAGATCATGACCTGAGCCGAAGTCGGACACCCAACTGACTGAGCCACCCAGGCGCCCCATCCACTCATTGTTTAAGCTACACATATTTGAGGTCTTTCCAGATTGCTTTTGTTTGTTTGTTTGTTTGTTTGTTTGTTTTTGTTTGTTTGTTTTCCTGGCTGAGTTCTAGTTTCATAGTGTTTGGCCAGAAAAGGTGAATAGTATGTTTCTCAAACTTTTTGTTTTTGTTGAGACCTGTTTTGTGACCTACTATGTGATCTGTTTTGAAGAATACCCTATGGGCACTTGAAATGAATGTGTATTCTGCTACTTTAGGATGAAATGTTCTGAAAATATCTGCTTATTCAATCTGGTCCAGTGTGTCTTTCAAACCCATTGTCTCCTCGTTGGTTGTCTGTTAGATGATCTGTGTGATCTGTCCATTGATGTAAGTGAGGTGTTAAAATCCAGTACTATTATTTTACTAATATCATTTAATTCCCTTATGTTTGTTGTTAATTGTGCTACGTATGTTGGTGTTTCCACGTTAGGCACATAAGTATGTACAATTGCTATATCCTGTTGTTGGATTGTCCCCTTTATTATGGTACAATGTTCTTTTTTTTTTTTTTTCTTGCTACAGTAATTGTTTTAAAGTCTAGTTGTATGATATAAGCATTGCTGTTCTGACTTTCTTTTCAAATCTCTCTGGATGATAATCCCCCCACTTTTAATTTGCAGATTTCTTTAGGTTTAAAATGAGTCTCTTATAGGCAGTATATAGCTGGGTCTTGATTTTTTTAAATCCATTCTGACACTCTATGTCTTCTCATTGTAACATTTAGTCCATTTAAATTCAGGGTGATTATTTTGATATTTATTTAGCACCATTGTATTACTTTTTTTGTAGTGTCTGTAGACTTTCTCTAATTATTTCTTGTCTTTGATATTTTGGTCCCTGTTTTGCACTCAAAGAGTCCCCTTTAATATTTCTTCCATGGCTGGTTTAGTTGTCAGAAACTCTTTTACTTGTTGTTTGTCTGGGAAACTCTTTATCTTCCCTTCAGTTCTGAATGACAGCCATGCTGCATAACGGATTCTTGGCTGCATGTTTTTTCTATTCACCACATTAATATTTCCTGCCACTCCCTTCTAATCTGCCATGTTTCTGTGAAGAGATCTGCAGGTAGCCATATAGGTCTTCATTCGTTAGTCATAGACTTCTGTCTTGTGGCTTTTAAGTTGTTGTTGTTGTTGTTGTTGTTGTTGTTGTTGTTGTTCTTTAATCAGTTCACTTTGCAAATTTTATTTCAAATGTCTTGGTGTTGGCCTGGTTTTGTTGATTTTGATGGGACTTCTCTCTGTTTCCTGGATCCTCAATCTGGATATCTGTTTCCTTCACCAGATCAGGGAAGTTTTCTGATATTATTTCCTCAAATAAATTTTCTGCCTTCATTTTTCTTTCTTCTTCTGAGACTCTAAGAAACAAATGTTACTACATTTGATGGAGTCACTGAGTTCCCTAAGTCTATTCTCATTATCCATGATTCTTCTTTTCTTTTTCATTCAGCTTCATTATTTTCCATTATTTTGTCTTCTATGTAATGCTCTTCTTATTCCAGCCTGGTGAGTATTGCATAGAGTGTGTTTCTGAAGTCATGTATTACACTCTCTGAGACTGGTTACAATCAATCTCTGATTGATTCTGTTTTAACCCTTTTTTCTCTGTGGCAAGGGTCTCCCAGATGTCTTCCATTCTTTTGTCAAGCCCAGCGAGTATCTTTATGATCATTGTTTGAACTTTTCCACCAGGCACATTACTTATATCTGTTTCACATAGATCTCTGGCCATGACTTCATCTTGTTCTTTCATGTATAGAAAAGCCTGTTTGTTTGTTTGTTTGTTTTGTTTGTTTGTTTTCCTGTTCCCAAGAGTAATAGCTTTATGAAGAAAAACTATGCAGTCTCCAGTGTCTTCTGCTGTGTTGTGGCTGCTCCATGCCTCAGACCAGTCATCTGCAGAGGTTCTTCTTGCCTGCACTCAGCAGTGTTTGGTCCCTGACCTGAGTTTTGGTCCCTGTGGTGCACTTTACTTTGGTGTGCTCTGCTCTGCTTGTGAAATGAGGCCTGACACCTCTGAGGGCTGAGGCCCTGCAGATCCTCTGGTGAGGAAATGTGGTGTTGTTGTCAGAGGGTTGTCATGACCTTTCTGGGGAGAGACATATATTATTGGGACTGAGGCAAGTTTGACTGAGAGGGCAGTACCATTCGATCACAGAGGGGTGGGGTATGGTGTAAGCAAATTACAGAGTCAGTGTGGATCCTGGGCTGTTTATGTTAAGTGTCTCTGAGTTTATGATGAGGGTTAGGGGAGGGAAATGACACAATCCAGTCCCTTTGTTCCAGGAGAGGTGTCAGTCTGAACACTGCCTCTTAGGATTGTACTCTAAGAAGTGCAAATGATCTCCCCACTGTGTGCTCCAGGTGCTCTTCAGATCAGTATTTCCCCACTGTCTGCCTCAGGAGTATTTGTCTGCCTGTTCCCTCTACTTGCAGTGCAGTACCCTCAGTGCCAGCAAAACCTACTGACTTTTAAACCTTAAGACTTTAAACCTCGATGGTTGCATAAACTTGCAGCTCCTCTTATTTTTAAGCTAACATTTTGGGGGGGAACATTCTCCATGTTGGGGATGGGCTAAATGGGCAAGGGGCACTAAGGAATCTACTCCTGAAATCTACTCTCACCTTCTTCTGTAACCAGGGCCCCTCCCCTCTGTTGCATACATGATCCATTTTTCTCCCAAGCCACATCTCCACACTTACTATCTTCTTTGATGTGGACTTTTCTCTAGCTCTAGCTGTGGAGTTTGTTCTGTCACCTGGTTGATGTCTGAGGTATTCAGAATGAATTGATAGTTATCTAGTTGTGTTCGTGGAATGCAGTGAGTCTAGGGTCCTCCTATTACACTACCATCTTCCACCAGTGTCCATCTGAGTTCATTCTTAATGGTTGGATGGCAGCTTACTGCTAAACTTCTTCAGGGGCTGTTGAAATTTGGTGGAATATTCTCCATTAAATATATGGAGATTATTTAGTATAGAAAATCCTGTCTTCTCTAAGCCCCAATCAAGGTTTTATTGCTAGGGGCACCTGAATCAATTGTGAGACCTTCTCTTGATCTTGGCTGATGTCATGATCTCACAATTCATGGGACAGAGGCTTGCATCTCTCTGTGAGGATGCTGTAGAGCCTGCTTCGGATTCTGTTTCTCCTCTCTGGCCTCCCCGACTTATGCTCTCTCTTGCTCTTTCTCAAAATAACAAATAAATTTTGAAAAACTCAAAATTTTATTACTAGATACAACCTGAATCAAGTAAATTTTGTATTGATTAAAAAATATTAAAATTCTTAAATTTAGGAGCAGCTGGATAGTTCTTAAATATGTATAAAAAAGTATAAATAAGTATTCCCATCCCCTGAAATGGTACTTATCACCATTATGCTAGCACTTTGTGGGCTAAAGTCTTCTGAATCTATGCTCCAAGTATGTATGTTTCTCTATAAAAGAAATATTTTTCATGTTAATGGGCTATTCCCATGGCTTTCTAAGAGATAAACTTGCCAAATTACTTGTAAAATTAATATTCTTATGGTATATCTATTGAATAGTGGTGAAGTAATCACAGCTGCAGTAAGAAGAAGGCATCCAGATGGCCAACCAACACATGAAACAATGCTCAACATCACTCATCACTGGGGAAATAATCTGATAAGCCACAATGAGATACCACCTTACACCTGTAAGAATGGCTAACATTAACAAGTCAGCAACAACAGATGTTGGCGAGGATGCAGAGAAAGAGGATCTCTTTTGCATTGTTGGTGGAAATGCCAGCTGGTGCAGCCACTCTGGAAAACAGTATGGAGGCTTCTCAAAAATGTAAAAATAGAATGACCCTACGTCCCAGCGTTGCACTACTAGGCAATTATCCATGGGATACAGGGGTGCTGTTTCAGAGGGATGCATGCACCTTCATGTTTATAGCAGCACTATCAACAATAGCCAAAGTAGAGAAAGAGCCCAAATGTCCATCGATGGATGAATGGGTAAAGAAGATGTGGTATATATATACAATGGAGTATTCCTTGGCAATCAAAAAGAATGAAATCTTGCTATTTGTAACTACTGTATGGAACTAGAGGGTATTCCACTAAGCGAAATTAGTCAGAAAAGACAAAAATCATATGACTTCACTCGTATGAGGACTTTAAGACACAGAACAGATGAACAGAAGGGAAGGGAAGCAAAAATAATATAAAAACAGGGAGGGGGACAAAAACATAAGAGAGTCTTAAATATGGAGAACAAACTCATAAATATGGAGGGGTTGTGGGAGGGGGGGATGGGCTAAATGGGTAAGGGGCACTAAGGAGTCTACTCCTGAAATCATTGGTGCACTATATGCTAACTAATTTGGATGTAAATTAAAAAAAAATAATAAAATTAAAGAAAAAATAGTGTATGAGAAGAAACATGAAACTGTGGTAATTTGAGAGGGAAAAGAAAACTATCCCTGAATAGGCCCAAACAATGCATTTAATAGACAAAGAGTTTAAATCAACTACTCAAAATGTGCTCAAAAGTTAAAGGAAATCATGGACAAAGCACTAAAGAAGCACTATTTTTATATTTATTTGCTCATATTTCTTGCATAGGGCCTTATAAAAATAAATATTTACAAATTGAGTAGAGCTTATTAAAATTAGTCCTAACTCACTTATTTATATAATGTTTATCATATAAATAACTGCATCAAAATCTTCAGTGAATACTAAAAAGCATAGATCACAAAACAAAAGGAAGAAGAGTCTAATTGTCTTCATCTAATGGAATCATTTGTCTGGTTAATAAATGTTACTACATCTGACTTGTGTTTTCCTAGGAGCAACTATGAGACCTTTGAGTTCCCAAGGATAAAGTCCAACATTTAGGGTATTAAATCCCTTTCTTACTCGTCCATTATAAAACAATATCTAACCTCCCATATAGATGGAATTATTCCTTACATGGTTCAAAATTCATACCATACATAGGCACTATCGTCTGACTGAATCTTTTCTACTTCAACCAGAGGATTTGGCCACTAAAGAAACAGTGACAAAACTTCCATGATTTGAGTTTTAGCTTCTAGAACAAAAAATTTAGAGGATTCCAATTTTTCCGATGTATGATTAATATTTGACATTAGTTTTAGGTATAAAACATAATGACTTAATATTTGTGTATATTGTAAAATGATCACAATAAGTCTTGTTGACATCCATCACTATACATAGTTGCAAAGTTTTTCTTGTGATTACAACTTTTAATATCTATGCTGTTAGCAACTTTCTAATAGGCAATATGATATAACTGCAGTCATCATGCTTAACCATACAAGCTCATGACTTATTTATTTTAAATAAGAATGAGCTGAAAGTTTGTACTTTTGACAACTTTGAACCATTTTGCTACCTGGAAATCAATCTATACTCTATCTATGAGTGGGCCTTTTGGTTTTGTGTTTTAGATTCCACATGTAAGATCACACAGTATTTCTCTTCCTGACTTATTTCATTTAGCATAAGGCTCTCAAAGTCCATCCATCTTGTCACAAATAGCAAGATTTCCTTCTTTTTATGGCTAAATGATAATTCCATTGTATGTGTATACCATATTTTCTTTATCCCCTCATACAATAATGGACATTAGATTTTTTTTTTCCCATTTCTTGGCTACTGTGAATAATACTGCAATAAACAGAGGGGTGTATCTACCTTTCCAGCTAATGTTTTTGTTTTCCTCAGGTACATACCCAGAAGTGGAATTACTGTATCACAAAATAGTTCTATTTTTAATTTTTTGAGAAAGCTCAATACTTTTTCCATGCTGGCTATCCCAGTTTCCAACAACAATGTACAAAGATAACTTTTCCTCACATCCTCACCAATACAATTGTTATTTGTTGTCTTCTTGAATTTAGCCATTCTAACAAACGTGAGGTGTTCTCTCATTGTAGTTTTGATTTGTATTTCCTTGATGGTGAGTGATGGTGAACATATTTTCATGTTTCTGTTAGACATCTGTATGTCTTCTTTCAATAAAGGTCTATTTAGGTCTTCTTCCCATTTTTGTCAAAACAAACTTGGGAACTCAACAACTCTCATAGTTGCTGCCGTGAAAATACAAGTCAGATTTAGTAACATTTATTAATCAGACAAATACAACTCTTGACAGCAAGGAAAATATTCCTCAGGAGAAAAGTTGATTATAACCAGTTATTACAGTAAGTAGTGATTACACAGAATGGCTGTGTAAGAAAAAAAAAATCCCATAGATATGCTTTTTACTCCTGGCCATTCAACTATGAAATTATTCTCCTTACTGCACACTTTACGACAAGTAGGAGATAGGTGCAATGAATTAAATAGGTTGATGATTTTCTGTAACAGGAATCACTTGCATTGAGGGTAAAGAAGAGAAAAAACTTTCTATCCCTATTTCAGGACGATGGAGAAAAAAATTTGGAATAATTACCAAATCATTTACATAATTTAGAAAAGGTTACTTAGTGTTTAATTCAACTGAAACCACATGATCTCTGAAAGTTATTCATTTTTTGTATCACTGACAGACTCACAGAATGTTCTTATTTTCTTACTGCGGCTTTTTTAAAAACTTGTTTTATTTTTATTTTTTAACATTTACATCCAAATTAGTTAGCATATACTGCACCAATGATTTCAGAAGTAGATTCCTTAGTGCGGCCTTACCCATTTAGCCCATCCCCCCTCCCACAACGCCTCCATATTTATGAGTTTGTTCTCCATATTTATGAGTGTCTTCTGTTTTGTCCCCCTCCCTGTTTTTATATTATTTTTGGTTCCCTTCCCTTATGTTCATATGCTTTGTCTCTTAAAGTCCTCATATGAGTGAAGTCATATGATTTTTGTCTTTCTCTGACTGACTAATTTCACTTAGCATAATACCATCCAGTTCCATTCAAGTAGTTGCAAATAGCAAGATTTCATTCTTTTCGGTTGCCGAGGAATACTCCATTGTATATATATGTACCACATCTTCTTTATCCATTCATCCATCGATGGACATCTGGGCTCTTTCCCTACTTTGGCTATTGTTGATAGTGCTGCTATAAACATGGGGGTGCATGCCTCCCTCCGAAACAGCACCCCTGTATCCTGTGGATAGTTGCCTAGTAGTGCAATGCTGGGATGTAGGGTCATTCTATTTTTACATTTTTGAGAAGCCTCCATACTGTTTTCCAGAGAGGCTGTACCAGCTTGCATTCCTGCCAACAATGCATCCTCGCCAACATCTGTTGCTGCTGACTTGTTAACCATTCTGACAGGTGTGAGGTGGTATCTCATTGTGGTTTTGATTTGTATTTCCCTGATGATGAGTGAAGTTGAGCATTTTTTCATGTGTTCGTTGGCCATCTGGTGTCTTCTTCAGAGAAGTGTCTATTCATGTCTCTTGCCCATTTCTTCACTGGATTACTTGCTTTTTGGGGGTTGAGTTTGATAAGTTCTTTGTAGATTTTGGATACTAACCCTTTATCTGATATGTCATTTGCAAATATCTTCTCCCATTCTGCTGGTTGCCTTTTAGTTTTGCTGATTATTTCCTTCTCTGTGGAGAAGCTTTTTATTTTGATGAGGTCCCAGTAGTTCATTTTTTCTTTTGTTTCCCTTGCCTCCAGAGATGTGTTGAGTAAGAAGTTGCTGCGGCAAGATCAAAGAGGTTTTTGCCTGCTTTCTCCTCAAGGATTTTGATGGCTTCCTGTCTTACATTGAGGTCTTTCATCCATTTTGAGTTTATTTTTGTGCATGGGGTAAGAAAGTGGTCCAGGTTCATTCTTCTGCATGTCACTATCCCGTTTACCCAGCACCACTTGCTGAAGAGACTGTCTTCATTCCATTGGATATTCTTTCCTGCTTTGTCAAAGATTAGTTGGCCATACGTTTGTGGGTCCATTTACGGTTCTCTATTCTGTCCCATTGATCTAAGTGTCTGTTCTTGTGCCAGTACCATACTGTCTTGATGATTACAGCTTTGTAGTACACAGCTTGAAGTCTGAGATTGTAATGCCTCCTGCTTTGGTTTTATTGTTCAAGATTGCTTTGGCTATTCAGGGTCTTTTCTGGTTCCATACAGATTTTAGGATTATTTGTTCTAGCTCTGTGAAGTATGTTGGTGTTATTTTGATAGGGATTGCATTGAATATGTAGATTGCCTTGGGTAGTGTCGACATTTTAACAATGTTTGTTCTTCCCATGCAAGAGCATGGAATCTTTTTCCTTTTTTTTTTTTTTTTTTTTTTTTTTTTGTCTTTTTCAATTTCTTTCCTAAACTTTCTATACTTTTCAGTGTATAGAATTTTCACCTCTTTGGTTAGATTTATTCCTAACTATTTTATGGTTTTTGGTGGAATTGTAAATGGGATCAATTCCTTGATTTCTCTTTCTGTTGCTTCATTGTTGGTGTATAGGAATACAACCAATTTCTGTACATTCATTTTTTATCCTGCAACTTTGCTGAATTCATGAATCAGTTCTAGCAGTTTTTTGTGGAATCTTTAGGGTTTTCAATATAAAGTATCATGCCATCTGCGAGGAGTGAAAGTCTAACCTCCTCCTGGCCAATTTGGATGCCTATTCCTTTGTGTTGTCTGCAGAGATTAAGACTTCCAATATTATGTTGAATAACATTGGTGAGAGTGGACATCCCTGTCTTGTTCCTGACCTTAGGGAGAAAGCTCTCAGTTTTTCCTCATTGAGGATGATATTAGCGTTGGGTTGTTCATATATGGCTTTTATGATCTCGAGGTATGCTCCTTCTATTCCTACTTTCTTGAGGGATTTTATTAAGAAATGATGCTGTATTTTGTCAAATGCTTTCTCTGCATCAATTGAGAGGATGATGTGGTTTTTGTCCTTTCTTTTATTGAGGTGATGAATCACATTGATTGTTTCACAGATATTGAACCAGTCCTGCATCCCATGTACAAATCCCACTTGGTCGTGGTGAATAATTTTTTTAATGTATTGTTGGATCCGGTTGCCTAATATCTTGTTGAGGATTTTTGCATCCATGTTCATCAGGGAAATTGGCCTATAGTACTCCTTTTTAGTGGGGTCTCTGTCTGTTTTGGAATCAAGGTAATTCTGGCTTCATAGAAAGAGTTTGGAAGTTTTCCTTCCATTATTATTTTTTGGAACATTTTCAAGAGAATAGGTGTTAACTCTTCCTTAAATGTTTGGTAGAATTCCCCTGGAAAGCCATCTGGTGCTGGACTCTTGTTTTCTGGCAGATTTTTGATTACTAATTTGATTTCCTTCCTGGTTATGGGTCTGTTCAAATTTTCCTTTTCTTCCTGTTTCAGTTTTGGCACTGTATGTGTTTCTAGGAATTTGTCCACTTCTTCCAGATTGACTATTTTATTGGCATATAATTGCTCATAATATTCGCTTATTATTGTTTTTATTCCTGCTGTGTTGGTTGTGATCACTCCTCTTTCATTCTTGATTTTATTTGTTTGGGTCCTTTCCTATTTCTTTGTGATCAAACTGGCTAGTGGTTTATCAAGTTTGTTAATTTTTTCAAAGAACCAACTTCTGGTTTCATTGATCTGTTCTACTGTTTGTTTGTTTGTTTGTTTGTTTGGTTGGTTGGTTGGTTGGTTTCGATAGCATTAATTTCTGCTCTAATCTTTATTATTTCCTGTCTTCTCCTGGTTTTGGGTTTTACTTGCTATTCTTTTTCCAGCTCCTTAAGCCCTAGGTTTAGGTTGTGTATCTGAGATCTTTCTTCCTTCTTTAGGAAGGCCTGGATTGCTATATACTTTCCTCTTATGACTGGCTTTGCTGCGCCCCAGAGGTTTGGGGTTGTGGTGTTATCATTTTCATTAACTTCAATATACTTTTTAATTTCCTCTTTAACTGCCCATTCATTCTTTAGTAGGATGTTCTTCAGTCTCCAAGTACTTGTTACCCTTCCAATTTTTTTCTTGTGGTTGATGTCGAGTTTCATAGCGTTGTGGCCTGAAAATATGCACTGCATGATCTTGATCTTTTTGTACTTATTTAGGGTTGATTTGTGTCCCAGTATATGGTCTATCCTGGAGAACGTTCCATGTGCACTGGAGAAGAAGTATATTCTGCTGCTTTAGAAGATGAAATATTCTGAATATATCTGTGAAGTCCATGTGGTCCAGTGTGTCATTCAAAGCCATTGTTTGCTTTTTTGATTAGATTTTTTTATTAGATGATCTGTCCATTGCTATCATTGGGGTGTTAAGGTCTCCTACTATTATGCTATTACTATCAATGAGTTTCTGTGTTTCATTGATTGTTTGTGTTTCATTGATTTATAGATTTGGGTGCTGCCACATTTGGTGCATAAATGTTTCAAATCTTAGTTCTCCTTGGTGGATAGAGCCCTGGATTATGATATAATGCCCTTCCGCATTTCTTGATACAGTCTTTATTTTAAAGTTTAGATTGTCTGATATAAGTATGGTTACTCCGGCTTTCTTTTTTGACCATTAGCATGATAGATGGTTCTCCATCCCCTTATTTCAATCTGAACATGTCCTTAGGTCTAAAGTGGGTCTCTTTTAAACAGCGTATATATGGATCTTGTTTCTTATCCATTTTGTTACCCTATGTCTTTTGATTGGAGCATTGAGTCCATTGAGTCCTGGAAGATATGAATTTATTGCCATTATGATCCTTGTAGAGTTGGAGTTTCTGGTGGTGTTCTCTGGTCCTTTCTAATTTTTGTTGCTTTTGGTATTATTTATTTATTTATTTATTTATTTATTTATTTATTTATTTATTTATTTTTCATCTTTTCTCTCCTCAGAGAGTCCCCCTTAAGATTTCTTGCAGGGCTGGTTTGGTGGTCACAAAATCCTTTAATTTTTGTTTGTCTGGGAAACTTTTTATCTTTCCTTCTCCTTCTATTTTGAATGACAGCCTTGCTGGATAAGGAATTCTTGGCTGCGTATTTTTCTGATTTTGTGTTTTTCTCCTATTTCTCTCTCTTCCTCTTTTGGGACCCCTATGCTACTGATGTTGTTCCTTTTTAATGAGTGACTGATTTCTCTAACTGTTAAATCATGCTCTTTTGCCTTAGTGTCCCTCATTTTTCCTGCTTCATTATTCAAATAAGTTTGTCCTCTATATCGCTGATTCTCTCTTCTGCCTCATCCATCCTTGCCACTGCTGCATCCATCCGTGATTGCACCTCAGTTATAGCATTTTTTAATTTCATTCTGGCCATTTTTTTAACTTCTTTTATCTC
The DNA here is from genome assembly GCF_018350215.1 of Panthera leo. Taxonomy (NCBI): domain Eukaryota; kingdom Metazoa; phylum Chordata; class Mammalia; order Carnivora; family Felidae; genus Panthera; species Panthera leo. The sequence continues at coordinate 8,121,289 of NC_056697.1, forward strand.
TGCAGAAAGGGATTCTAATCTATTTTTGACTCCAGCTAGCATTCTTATTATTATGATTCTAAATTCTGGTTCAGATACCTTGCTTGTATATGTATTGGTTAAGTCCCTGGCTGTCGTTTTTTCCTGCTCTTTCTTTTGGGGAGAATTCCTTCCTTTCATCATTTTGAAGGGAGAAAAGGAATTAATGAGGTAGAAAAATTAAAAATTAAAAAATTAAAATTAAAAAATATTAAAATTAAAAAATTCAACACACACACACACACACACACACACACACACACAATTGAATAAATGATGCTAGATCCTAGGTGTGTTTTCGTCTGGGTGTTGAAAGTTACTAGATATATTAGAGAAAAAAGGGGGGGGGGAGAAAAAAGGAAATCGTTTGAAAATTTGAAAAAATTAATACGCTGAAGTAGACTAAGATGAAATTAAGGAAGTAAAATAAAATTTGAAAATATTTACACCAAAGTAAAGAGTATAGCAGGAAAAATTTTTTAAAATATTTTTACTAAATATTAAAAATAAAAATGAATTTTTTTCTCTTTCTATATACAAGAAAAAGAAAAGAAACGAAAAAGAGAAAGAAGAAAAAGGAAAAAAAGGAAATTGTTTGAAAATTCGAAAACGTGAATACACTCAAGTAGACTAAAATAAAATGATGGAAGTAAAATAGAATTTGAAAAAAAATTACACAAAAGTAAAAAAATAGAAAAAAAAATAAAGAAAAATATTTTTAATGAAAATTGAAAATAAAAATGAGTTTTTTCTCTTTCTGTATTCAAGAAAAAGAAAAGAGGTGAACAAGTGAAAAAAAAAAAAAAAGAAAGTAAATTGAATAGATGGACCTACTAACAGACTGAAATAGACCGAAATTACTTCGTTTTCCCCTAAAAGTCAGACTATGAAGCACTTTATAGTCCATAACTAGGCGGTGAGAATTGTGTTCTTGAAAAGCGATGTTGGCCCAGTTGGGCGGGGCTCAGTGTAACTGCTCCCTTTTCCACTAGATGGCGCTGGTACCCTACTGGGGTGGAGTGTTGTGGCGCTGGCAGGTGCGTATGCACGTACACTGGAGCTGTAAAAATGGCATCACCCAGCTACCCGGTCTCTAGTATTGGAGCTCTGTTCTCCCTGATGAGCAATCATGCACCCATTCTCTGTCTTCAGCTTCCGTCCACTGCTCGCTTTTGCACTCTCCGTGACCAGGCCCCAGGCAGTACTTGTGTCCCGAGTTTTGTCTCAGATGTGGTTGTTTCCCCTGGCCCCTTTCTTCTGAAGGACTGTGGCTTTGACCTGTTCCGCCCCTCTGCAGGAGGGTCTCACTGAGCAATGGCCAAATGAGCAATGGCTGAACCTCGGCTGCACCTAGGAACTCTTGCTGGACACTGCTGCTCCCAGTGCCCTGAGACTACTGCCCGATGCCAGCCTGCCCCAGGAAAAGTTCTCGAGATAGTGTAGCAGCAGCATTTCAGGGATTATGGAAAATCACAACACACATCTGGTACCAGGCTTCACCCTTAAGGACCTTGTTCCAGCACCGGCGAATGTGGCTTCCTTCCGGGGTCTGCTGGTCTCTACCAAATGTCCTTCCAACAGTGGAACCGCTTTTCCCTGTGTGCCTGAGAACCTCCCAGACCCCACTCTGTTCCTGGGGATTCACCTTCCCCACCAGAGCACTGACAGGTATTGAGCTATGGAGTTGCAGCCTTTGCACTCCCCTTGTTTACCGTTAGTGGAATTTAAACCCTCTCCTTTCTCCTTTCTCCTTGTTTAGTTTAGACCCTGTGGCTGTTTCCAATTTTCCACTTTCTCTCCAGCTGCTTTTGGGGAGGTGTGCTTTCCCTGTATTCCCCCCGCCCCATCTCCATCCTCTCTCTGCCCTCCATGGCTTCTCTCTCCCCCAGTTAACCTCTCTGTGTCACCTACCTGCTGAGTTCTGTGGTTCAGGTTGTGCAGATTGTTGTGTTAATCCTCCACTAAGTTTTCTAGGTGTGTAGGATGGTTTAGTGTTGGTCTGGCTATATTTCATGGATGGGAGACACACAAAAAACTTCCATGCTATTCTGCCATCTTGGATCCTCTCATAACTCATCACTTTTGTAGAAAACTGAACATATTGAATATTATAATGAAGCAATTCTAGAAATCCAGTTTTTTCTGCTCTCTGAGGTTTATTTTACTCTTTGTTTTCTTGTGTTATTTACCTAGGTTTTTTAATGGGTTTCTAAACTATTTTTGTAAAATGTATATCAGTTGTCACATGTAACTATTGAATTCTGTGTTTGGTTAATTTGGTGCTTAACTAGTGTTTTGTTGGGGTTTAGCTAACTGCCTAGATATAAGAAAGCACTTAAAAGGGACAGAAAAAAGGAAAATTATTCTTCCACTGTTTGCAGGCTGTCATTGAATTCTAGCATTCTGTCAACTCTTTTTTTTTAACGTTTATTTATTTTTGAGACAGAGAGAAGACAGAGCATGAATGGGGGAGGGGCAGGGAGAGAGGGAGACACAGAATCGGAAGCAGGCTCCAGGCTCTGAGCCATCAGCCCAGAGCCCGATGCGGGGCTCCAACTCACGGACCGCGAGATCGTGACCTGAGCTGAAGTCGGACGCTTAACCAACCGAGCCACCCAGGCGCCCCTCTGTCAACTCTTAAGAGAGTTGAAAACTTTGTTTCAACCTTCACTTTGTGCTCGTACAGATCTTCCAAATCAGTATTGAAAGGATGGGATTTTCTTATGTCTTTCCTAAGCCTTTTTCCAGCTTTGGCGTGTGTATTGAGTTCTCAACTCTTTATCCTATAACAGGTTTTCAACCTCTTATTTTCCCAATCTTTCTGCTTTGCCAGATCTTTCTGCCCAGGTCTTTTGCCCTGTCCATTGCTAAGTCCCAATATTGTTCCTTTACCCTGGTGGCTTTTGTGACTTTCATATGTTTTCAGCAAAAACCACTCAGGAAGCAGCTCCAGCCTTGAGACCACCGTGATTTTGGTGAAAGAATTTTTTTTTTTTTTCTGGTGTGTGTTGTGAAAGGGAGACAGTACTCTTAAGCCCCACTGATGCTACCTGGTGACTTATTGGGGGAAGGGAGGACACACTTCATCTCACCCTACAACTAGACAAAGAGAAGGTGACACAGGCCATGGCTTTCATAAGAAGAACCAGTTGTCAGTATAATAATGTTTAGTACACATTTTTCACTGTTGCCAAAGTAGTTTTCTTCTTACTTCATCTGAAGGTCTCTATGTGTGAGATTAGCATGAACTGATAGAACAGGAGCCAAGATTCCATCTTGGGAGGAGCTGACTGTGGTGGTGGGGACAAGCAGGGTTTGGTGAGGAAAAAGGAAGAGGTCAGTGAAATACGGTCATCTCTTGGCCTCCACTACCTGTCCCTTCTCCTGAACTCTTTTTTATCTTTTTAGAAATGGTTTTTATTTAAATTCTAGTATAGTTAACATACAATGTAATATTAGTTTCAAGTGTACCGTTCAGTTCTGTACATACCCAGTGCTCATTATAAGTGCCCTCTTTAATCTCCATCACCTACTTAACTCATCCCTCCATCCACCACCCCTCTTGTAACCATCACTTTGTTCTCTACAGTTAAACTATGTTTCCCGATTTGGCTCTCTATCTCTCCCCGCCCCCCAACCTCCAATGTTTATCTGTTGTGTTTCTTAAATTCCACACATGAATGAAATCATGTTTGTGTTTCTGTGACTGACTTATTTTGCTTAGCATAATATATTCTACCTCTATCCATGTTGTTGCATATGACAAGATCTCATTCTTTTTGATGGCTCAGTAATGTTTCATTACATATCATTATATATGTCTTCAATTGGTAGAGATTTGGGCTCTTGCCACAGTATGGCTACTGTTAATACCGCTGCTATAAATGTGGTGTGGGTGAGGTTTGTTTTGGTCTAAGAACAGTGGGGACCTCCTGTAGTGGGACTGGAGCAAACTTGATTGAGAGTGAAGTTGTGCCACAATGTAGGAGGTGGGACTTAGTAAGCAAGTTAGACAGCCAGTGTGTGTGCTGCATTACTTCCAGAAGATGGCTCTATGTTTATGCTGAGTACCAGGAGAAGGAAATGGCACCAACTGGTTCCTTTCTTTCCAGAGACCTGTCTCCATGAATACTCCCTCTTAAAGATGTAGTTCAAGAAAAATGAACAATCTCCCCCTGTGTGCTCCAGGCATTCTTCACATCACTGTTTACACATTGTCTGCTTCCAGTTTGTTTGCCTGCCTTCTCTCCAGGAGTGCCCTATAGGCTCTATCCCAGCCAGCCTGCTGACCTTTACAACTCTAGGCCTTAAACACAGCTTGTTGCAAGAATGAATGAAATTTAGACTGTCTCATTTTCCCAGTCAATGGCTTTACAAAAGGCCCTCTTTGTTGCCCTGTGTGCTCTTCTTTCTCACCTCTCTGTGACCAAAGCTCCCTCCCTTCTGTCATACCCAGAATATATTTCTCCCTGAAGGCAGGTCTCCATGCTTCCTGACTTCTTTGATGTGTCCTTTCCCTCTCTTCAGTTGTGGAGTTTGTTTTTTCAGGCAGGTTGATTTATGGGCTATTTCGGATGATTTGATAGTTATTTAGTTATGTATGTACTACAGTGTAAGTTTCTGGTCCTACAATTCCACTACCGTCTTCCCCCCAAACACTGATCTTTCTATTCTTTGTTGTTGTTCTTGTTGTTGTTTTTAGTTTCTACATTATTTATTTCTTCTCTAACACTTATTATTTGCTTTCTTCTATGTGTTTTTGATTTTATTTGTTCATCTTTTTAAAAGTTTATTTATTTAAATTCAAGTTAGTTAACATACAATGTAGTATTAGTTTCAGGAGTAGAACCCAGTGCTTCATCACTTATATATGACACCCAGTACTCATCCCAACAAGTGCCCTCCTTAATGCCCATTCACTCACCCACCCCCCACCTCCTGCAACGCAGTCTGTTCTATTTAAGAGTCTCTTATAGTTTGCCTCCCTCTCTGTTTTCTTATTTTTCCTTCCCTTCCCATATGTTCATCTATTTGTTTTTTAAATTCCACATCATATGAGTGAGATCTTATGATGATCTCTTTCTCTGAATTATTTCACTTAGCATAATATCCTCCAGTTCCATCCATGTTCAAGCAAATGGCAACATTCATTGATATCCTCCACTGTTTTCTCAGGTCCAGTGAGTACTTTTATAATAATTACCTTAAATTATCTTTCAGGCATGATACTTTTATTTGTTTGTTTAGGTCTCTCAGTGTGATTTTTGTCCTATTCTTTCATTTGGGACATGTTCCTCTCCCTCCTAACTTTGCCTCAGTCTGCATGTCTGTTTCTCTGTGTTAGGAAGGTCAGCTGCATCTCCTACTCTTCAAAGTAGTGGTTATGAAGAAGAGGTCCTGTAGTGCCCTGCGGTGTGCTGTCTTCTGTTCATCTGAACCTGGAACCTGAGGGTTGTCTTCTATGTGTGTTGTTTGCATTTTGCTGTTGTGTTGGGTGCTTTTGCCTTTACTCCAGTCATCTGCAATGGCTTTCTTGGTCTCTTATGGGCAAGGTTTTCTCCCTACGGTATCAGTTGATCAGTCTGGGGCTTTGTTCTCTTTGTTCCTAGAGAAGTCCCTCAGTAAACATTGTCTCTCTGGGACATACATTGAGATTTGTAAAATTTTCAAACTGTTATTACTATGCTGTATCTCTGTGAGGCTGTTTGTGGTGTTATGTATTTAAGGAGAGGCACTCTATTTTTTCTCACCCGTGGGACCCCCAGAAGCAAGCCTGCTGGTTTTTAAAAATCCAGGCTTTACATCTCTCTAATTGTAAGACATCATGAAATTTGTTCCCTCTGGTTTTGAAGACGAAATATTATCGCTTTAGCTTTCCTGTGTGGGATTTCTGGTGTGTTAGTCTATTTAGTAAGCCCATGGCTTACTCCATCCCATGGAAGGTCCATGGTCCAGTTATCTGCCCACTGGGTCTCCACCCTTCCTATTTCCTTCGGTGTGGGTTCTTCTCTACATTTAGTTGTGGAGTTTGTACTGTCAGTCTTCAGATCAATGTCTGGGTTATTTATACTGATGTGAATGTTACCCAGTTATATGAAATGGGTGAAGTGAGCTCAGGGTTCTCCTATTCCACCATTTCCCTCCCTCCTGAAAAAGGCTTTCCATTTTTTAATTGAATTTTCTTCTTGTTTTGATTTTTGGAGTTCTATCTGTATTCTGTATATCTGTATTAATTTTATTTAAGACGTGATTAACAAGTATTTTCTTCCATTTTGTGGATTATCTTTTTTACTCTGTGGATAGTGCCCTTTCATGCACATACATCTTTAGTTTTCATAAGGCCCTATATTTCTGTTACTGCCTGTTGTTTTGATGTCATGTCCAGGAAATCACTGTCAATACCAATGTTGGGAAGATTTTGCCCTATATTATCACCTAAGAGTTTTATAATTTTAGGTTCTATGTTTAGGACTTTGTACTTTTTGTTTAAAAAGCTAATGTTTGTTTGTTTGTGAGAGAGAGACACACACAGAGTGAGACCAGAGGGGGGAGGGGAAGGGAGAGGAGACACAAAATATGAAGCAGGCTCCAGGCTCCAAACTGTCAGCACAAGAGCCTGATGTGGGGCTTGAATCCACAAACTGTAAGATCATGACCTGAGCCCACGTTGGAAACTTAACTGACTGAGCCACCCAGCCACCCCAGGACTTTGAACTTTTTCTTCAAATTAATTTTTGCATATGACAAAGTAAGCTTCCAACTTTATTCTTTTGCATGTGTTGTGGTTTTTCAGCATTATTTTTTTGATAAAACTGTTGTTTACACATTGCATAGTAAGATCACTATGACAAGAATTATGTAACCACAAATGTGAAGTTCATATCTTGTTAATCTGGTCTGTTTCATTGATTTGTATGTGTTGATGCCAGTACCACACTGTTTTCAGAACTATAGCTTTATAGTAACTTTTGATTTAGGAGTGCAATATTCTTGACCCTGTTCTTCCTTTTCAAGATAGTTTTGGTTATGTGGGGTCTCTTGAGGTTTTGTTTGAATTTTAGGAAGGATTATTCTATTCTCATAAAAAACTGAGATTCTGACAGGTATAATGTCAGTGTGTGTCTCTTTGAATTCATCTTACTTGGAGTTTAAGGTTTGGGATATTTATATTCATGTTCATCTAATCTGGGAAGTTTTTAGCTACTATTTCCACAAGGAATCCCTCCTCCCAAACTTCTTCTCTTCTATATTGGAACTCCTACAATCTATATGTTAGTCCACATGATAGTGTCTTTAGGTATCCCATGTTCTGTTCTTTTTTCATCAATCTTTTTTATTTACCAGATTTAATTTCTACTTTTTCTACCTTTAAGTTTACTTAATATTTTTTTTCCTTTTCATTCTAACCTGATTTTTGTATGCCTCTACGGATTTTTTTTTTTTTTTTTTTTTTTACTGCAGCTATTATACTTTTCCACTCCAGAATTTCATTTTGGGTTCACTTGTTTTCTAACTTTGTTGATATTTTATTTTGTTAATGTTGTATTCTTGGCTTCCCCCGATGTCTTCTTCCTTTTGTTCTTTTGGTATCTTTAAGGCAATTGTTTTAAAAAAAATCCTTGAGTAATAAGTTCAGTGTCTGGTCTTTCTCGGGAATTTTTGTTGTTGTTGTTGTTGTTGTTGATGAATTCTTTAAGCAAGGAAGCTAATATCAAAATGAGAAAATAAGTTCATTTAATTTTTTACATTTATACTTCAATTTTGATACTAATATTTGATATCCAGTATGACAAATTTACATGTTAAAATAGTGTAATATAAACCCTACTTTATTTCATGGAGATTATCCTCTCTGTATCAGAAGAGTTGAAAGTAAAATGTTTCATAGAATTTCAAGAGGGTTTTGTGTTGACTGTGTTGCTCTTTGGGTAAGGAAAAGGTAGAACATAAGACTACTTGCAAGAAAGCCATTTCATACTATAAGAGTTTTTCAAGTGAGCAGCAGGCAACAACAAAGATAGTCACCGAGGGTTGTTGTTTTTTTTTTTTTTCCCCAGCTCCGCAGAACTCTACCCCATACCCTCTTGTGGGGGATAAGCTTAGGAATCCCCTGGGATTACACAGCGGGTTAACAAGGCATAAATAAATACAAAGCCATAAAATGCTCACACTTGAGTTTGGATAAAGCAGATTGGCACTCCAAAAATAAGGGGGTGCAAAGTCAGCCCGAGAATAGTCAGGCACAATAGTGCCAGGATTAGGAGGTGAAAAGGCACCCCAAAATACAGAGGCTGTACAGAGCCACCAGAATAGTGAGGGAGAGGCAAAAGCCTAAAATAGGAACAGGTGCAAAGATGCCAGATATAGCTGTATGAAATAAACAAGATTAGATACTCAGGGTAGAAGCATTCCCAATTTGGTACAATTTAGGAGAAAAGCTGCTTTCACAGGATGATAGGGCCAAGTTGGAGAATTGGACTAAGGACTGCTGCGCTGCAGGCAAAGCAGCCCAAAGTGGAGATGGTTAACAAAAGAAAAGGTCTGACAGATGAAACACAATAATCAGTCAAGTTAATGGTAGAAAAGCCACTGTAATTGTGTACAGGAGCCCCACAAAGATATGAGACTCCAAAAAGACAGCCAAGCAATTGAGCCTTATATATGATCCTGAGCAGAGGAAAGGGAGAGAGGGTTTGGGCACTTCACAAGGTAAGAAGGCAGATCACAGGAAGATGAGACAAGAAAATATTTGGTAAGGGAATTTGCCTTAAACACAGGACTAATACAGGGAACAAATCAAGGCACACCTGGTGGAAGGTCCAAAATACCACTACGAGTAGGGTAATAAAATAGCCAAAGTCACAAGAACAAAAAGCAAGTAACAAACTCAGGAAAACACCTCCTGAAGGGCCAGGCCGTGGACAGTGTATGACTGCCCTTTAACATAGCAGCGCTCACAAGTGCAGAGCACACAACAAGATTTTAAAATGCATAAGGGACAGAAAACGAGCCAAAATGTAAATATTTTTGCCCCTCTACTTGGTACACCCGAATACACAAATAAATTAATAACAAACATAAAAGAACTAATCAATGGTATTACAATAATTGTGTGTGTGTGTGGGGGGGGCTTTAACACCCCTCTTACATCTATAGATAGATCATCTAAGAGGAAATCAGCAAGGAAACAATAGCTTTGGATAAACATTGAAACGGAAGGACTTAACAGATATATTTAGAACACTTCATTCTAAAGCTGCAGAATCCACATTCTTCTCAAGTGCACATGAGATATTCTCCAGAGTAGGTCACATGCTGGGTCACAAATCAGGCTTCAGCCATACAAAAAGATAAATATCATACCATGCATCTTTTCTGAACACAACACTAAGACACTTGAAGTCAACCACAAGAAAAAATTTAGAAGGACTACAAATATATGCAGGATAAAGAGCATCCTACTGGAAAATGAATGGGTCAACTAGGCAATTAAAGAAGTAATTTAAAAAAATACATGGAACCAAGTGAAAATGAAAACACTATGGTCCAAAACCTCTGGGATACAGAAAAAGTGGTCCTAAGAGGGAAGTACATAGCCTTCCTCAAGAAGGAAGAAAAGTCTCAAACATCCCACTCTTACACCAAAAGGAGCTAGGATGAGAGCAAAACATTGCGATAAAAGCCAGCAGAAGAAGAGAAATAATGAAGATTACAGCAGAAAACCAATGATAGAGAAACAAACAAACAAACAAACAAACAAACAAACAACAATAAAAATTCCAGAACAGATCAATGAAACCAGGAGTAAGTCTTCGAAAAAAATGAATAAAGTTGATAACCCCCTACAGACTTATTGAAAAGAGAAAGGAACCAAATAAATAAAATCATGAATGAGAGGAGAGATCACAACCAACACCACAGAAATACAAACAATTATAAGAAAATATCATGAAAACATTATATATGCCAACAAATTAGGCAACCTGGGGAAAAAAATGGATCAATTTTTTGAAACTTATGAACTACCAAAATTGAAACAAGAAGAAATTGAAAACCTGAACAGTCCCATACCAAGCAAAGAAATTGAATTGGTAATTAAAAATCTCCCAGCAAACAAAAGTCCAGAGACAGATACCTTACCAGGGGCATTCCACCAGACATTTAAAGAAGAGTTCACGCTTTTTTTTTTGGAGAAGATGGCGGCGTAGGAGGACGCTGGGCTCACTGTGTCCTGCTGGTCACTTAGATTCCACCTACATCTGCCTAAATAACCCAGAAAACCGCCAGAAGACTAGCAGAACGCACTCTCCAGAGCCAAGCATAGACAAGAGGCCCACGGAAGAGGGTAGGAAGGGAAGAGAGGTGGTGTGCGCTACATGGGCTGGCAGGAGGGAGCCGGGGCAGTGGAGGGGCAGCCCGCCAGGCAAGGCAGAGCCCCTGAGTCTGGCTTGCAAAAGTAGAGGGGGCGGACTGCGTGAGTTCTGACAGTCAGCGGGACTTAACATCTGGAATGTTATATGTCAACAGCTCTTCTCGGAGAGCAGGAGGGCAAGACAACACCGGGAGGGGCAGGTGTTGAGCCCTGGAAGACAGAGGTCAGCTCGGTAGGGAAACAAAGGCGCTGGTCAGCGCCATCTCCCTCTCCCATCCCCCAGCCAAAATCCCAAAGGGAACCAGTTCCTGTCACCAAACTTGCTTGCACCGCACAAACACCCAACGCTGTGCTTCAGTGGATCCATCCTTCCAATGGGTCTGCCCCTTCCTGGTGCTTCAGGGCCCCTCCCGCAGGGAACCACCGTGGGCAAAGCGAGCTAACCCTGCCCCTCCCGCCCCTGTGCATCTTGCGGATCCACCCCGGCTAATACGCCAGACCCCATCAAAGCAGCACCACAAGCCTGGCAGTGTGCAACTAGCCCAGACAGGGGCACCCCACTCCACAGTGAGTCCTGCCCCTGGGAGAGGGGAAGGTAAGGTACACACCAGTCTGACTGTGGCCCCAGCGGTGGGCTGAGGTCAGACATCCGGTCTGAGTGTGGCCCCGCCCACCAACACAAGTTATTCCAGACAGCACACAGGGGAAGTGCCCTGCAGTTCTGTGCCACTCCAGGGACTATCCAAAATGACAAAATGGAAGAATTCTCCTCAAAAGAAACTCCAGGAAGTAGCGACAGCTAATGAATTGATCAAAAACAATTTAAGCAATATAACGGACCATGATTTTAGAATAATAGTCATAAAGTTAATCGCTGGGCTTGAAAACAACATAGAGGAGGGTTCCGGAAGATGGCGGCGTAGGAGGACGTGGGGCTCACAGCGCGTCCTGCCGATCACTTAGATTCCACCTACACCTGCCTAAAGAACCCAGAAAACCGCCAGAGGATTAGCAGAAGGGAGTCTCCGGAGTCAAGCGCAGACTAGAGGCCCACGGAAGAGGGTAGGAAGGGCGGCGAGGCGGTGCGCGCTCCACGGACTGGCGGGAGGGAGCCGGGGCGGAGGGGCGGCTCGCCGGCCAAGCAGAGCCCCCGAGTCTGGCTGGCAAAAGCGGAGGGGCCGGACAGACTGTGTTCCGACAGCAAGCACGACTTAGCGTCTGGGAGGTCATAAGTTAACAGCTCTGCTCGGAAAGCGGGAAGGCTGGAGGACAAAGGGAGGGAGAGCTGCTGAGCCCCCGGACGGCAGAGCTCAGCTTGGCGGGGAACAAAGGCGCCAGCGCCATTTCCCCCGCCCATCCCCCAGCCAAAATCCCAAAGGGAACCAGTTCCTGCCAGGGAACTTGCTCGCTCCGCGCAAACACCCACCTCTGTGCTTCTGCGGAGCCAAACCTCCGGCAGCGGATCTGACTCCCTCCCGCTGCCACAGGGCTCCTCCTGAAGTGGATCACCTAAGGAGAAGCGAGCTAAGCCTGCCCCTCCAGCCCCCGTGCACCTTGCCTACCCACCCCAGCTAATACGCCAGATCCCCAGCAACACAAGCCTGGCAGTGTGCAAGTAGCCCAGACGGGACACGCCACCCCACAGTGAATCCCGCCCCTAGGAGAGGGGAAGAGAAGGCACACACCAGTCTGACTGTGGCCCCAGCAGTGGGCTGGGGGCAGACATCGGGTGGGACTGCGGCCCCGCCCACTAACTCCAGTTATACACCACAGCACAGGGGAAGTGCACTGCAGGTCCTCACCACGCCAGGGACTCTCCAAAATGACCAAACGGAAGAATTCCCCTCAGAAGAATCTCCAGGAAATAACAACAGCTAATGAACTGATCAAAAAGGATTTAAATAATATAACAGAAAGTGAATTTAGAATAATAGTCATAAAATTAATCGCTGGGCTTGAAAACAGTATACAGGACAGCAGAGAATCTCTTGCCACAAAGATCGAGGGACTAAGGAACAGTCACGAGGAGCTGAAAAACGCTTTAAACGAAATGCAAAACAAAATGGAAACCACGATGGCTCGGCTTGAAGAGGCAGAGGAGAGAATAGGTGAACTAGAAGATAAAGTTATGGAGAAAGAGGAAGCTGAAAGAAAGAGAGATAAAAAAATCCAGGAGTATGAGGGGAAAATTAGACAACTAAGTGATACACTAAAAAAAAATAATATACGCATAATTGGTATCCCAGAGGAGGAAGAGAGAGGGAAAGGTGCTGAAGGGGTACTTGAACAAATTATAGCTGAGAACTTCCCTGAACTGGGGAAGGAAAAAGGCATTGAAATCCAAGAGGCACAGAGAACTCCCTTCAGACGTAACTTGAATCGATCTTCTGCACGACATATCATAGTGAAACTGGCAAAATACAAGGATAAAGAGAAAATTCTGAAAGCAGCAAGGGATAAATGTGCCCTCACATATAAAGGGAGACCTATAAGACTCGTGACTGATCTCTCCTTTGAAACTTGGCAGGCCAGAAAGGCTTGGCACGATATCTACAGTGTGCTAAACAGAAAAAATATGCAGCCGAGAATCCTTTATCCAGCAAGTCTGTCATTTAGAATAGAAGGAGAGATAAAGGTCTTCCCAAACAAACAAAAACTGAAGGAATTTGTCACCACGAAACCAGCCCTACAAGAGATCCTAAGGGGGATCCTGTGAGACAAAGTACCAGAGACATCACTACAAGCGTAAAACATACAGACATCACAATGACTCTAAACCCATATCTTTCTATAATAACACTGAATGTAAATGGATTAAATGCGCCAACTAAAAGACATAGGGTATCAGAATGGATAAAAAAACAAGACCCATCTATTTGCTGTCTACAAGAGACTCATTTTAGATCTGAGGACACCTTTAGATTGAGAGTGAGGGGATGGAGAACTATTTATCATGCTCCTGGAAGCCAAAAGAAAGCTGGAGTAGCCATACTTATATCAGACAAACTAGACTTTAAATTAAAGGCTGTAACAAGAGATGAAGAAGGGCATTATATAATAATTACAGGGTCTATCCACCAGGAAGAGCTAACTATTATAAATGTCTATGCGCCAAATACCCGAGCCCCCAGATATATAAAACAATTACTCATAAACATAAGCAACCTTATTGATAAGAATGTGGTCATTGCAGGGGACTTTAACACCCCACTTACAGAAATGGATAGATCATCTAGACACACAGTCAATAAAGAAACAAGGGCCCTGAATGATACATTGGATCAGATGGACTTGACAGATATATTTAGAACTCTGCATCCCAAAGCAACAGAATATACTTTCTTCTCGAGTGCACATGGAACATTCTCCAAGATAGATCATATACTGGGTCACAAAACAGCCCTTCATAAGTTTACAAGAATTGAAATTATACCATGCATACTTTCAGACCACAATGCTATGAAGCTTGAAATCAACCACAGGAAAAAGTCTGGAAAACCTCCAAAAGCATGGAGGTTAAAGAACACCCTACTAACGAATGAGTGGGTCAACCAGGCAATTAGAGAAGAAATTAAAATATATATGGAAACAAACGAAAATGAAAATACAACAATCCAAACGCTTTGGGATGCAGCGAAGGCAGTCCTGAGAGGAAAATACATTGCAATCCAGGCCTATCTCAAGAAACAAGAAAAATCCCCAATACAAAATCTAACAGCACACCTAAAGGAAATAGAAGCAGAACAGCAAAGGCAGCCTAAACCCAGCAGAAGAAGAGAAATAATAAAGATCGGAGCAGAAATAAACAATATAGAATCTAAAAAAACTGTAGAGCAGATCAACGAAACCAAGAGTTGGTTTTTTGAAAAAATAAACAAAATTGACAAACCTCTAGCCAGGCTTCTCAAAAAGAAAAGGGAGAGATGACCCAAATAGATAAAATCATGAATGAAAATGGAATGATTACAACCAATCCCTCAGAGATACAAACAATTATCAGGGAATACTATGAAAAATTATATGCCAGCAAATTGGACAACCTGGAAGAAATGGACAAATTTCTAAACACCCACACTCTTCCAAAACTCAATCAGGAGGAAATAGAAAGCTTGAACAGACCCATAACCAGCGAAGAAATTGAATCGGTTATCAAAAATCTCCCAACAAATAAGAGTCCAGGACCAGATGGCTTCCCAGGGGAGTTCTACCAGACATTTAAAGCAGAGATAATACCTATCCTTCTCAAGCTATTCCAAGAAATAGAAAGGGAAGGAAAACTTCCAGACTCATTCTATGAAGCCAGTATTACTTTGATTCCTAAACCAGACAGAGACCCAGTAAAAAAAGAGAACTACAGGCCAATATCCCTGATGAATATGGATGCAAAAATTCTTAATAAGATACTAGCAAATCGAATTCAACAGCATATAAAAAGAATTATTCACCATGATCAAGTGGGATTCATTCCTGGGATGCAGGGCTGGTTCAACATTCGCAAATCGATCAACGTGATACATCACATTAACAAAAAAAAAGAGAAGAACCATAAGATCCTGTCAATCGATGCAGAAAAGGCCTTTGACAAAATCCAGCACCCTTTCTTAATAAAAACCCTTGAGAAAGTCGGGATAGAAGGAACATACTTAAAGATCATAAAGGCCATTTATGAAAAGCCCACAGCTAACATCATCCTCAACGGGGAAAAACTGAGAGCTTTTTCCCTGAGATCAGGAACACGACAGGGATGCCCACTGTCACCGCTGTTGTTTAATATAGTGCTGGAAGTTCTAGCATCAGCAATCAGACAACAAAAGGAAATCAAAGGCATCAAAATTGGCAAAGATGAAGTCAAGCTTTCGCTTTTTGCAGATGACATGATATTATACATGGAAAATCCGATAGACTCCACCAAAAGTCTGCTAGAACTGATACATGAATTCAGCAAAGTTGCAGGATACAAAATCAATGTGCAGAAATCAGTTGCATTCTTATACACTAACAATGAAGCAACAGAAAGACAAATGAAGAAACTGATCCCATTCACAATTGCACCAAGAAGCATAAAATACCTAGGAATAAATCTAACCAAAGATGTACAAGATCTGTATGCTGAAAACTATAGAAAGCTTATGCAGGTAATTGAAGAAGATATAAAGAAATGGAAAGACATTCCCTGCTCATGGATTGGAAGAATAAATATTGTCAAAATGTCAATACTACCCAAAGCTATCTACACATTCAATGCAATCCCAATCAAAATTGCACCAGCATTCTTCTCGAAACTAGAACAAGCAATCCTAAAATTCATATGGAACCACAAAAGGCCCCGAATAGCCAAAGTAATTTTGAAGAAGAAGACCAAAGCAGGAGGCATCACAATCCCAGACTTTAGCCTCTACTACAAAGCTGTCATCATCAAGTCAGCATGGTATTGGCATAAAAACAGACACATAGACCAATGGAATAGAATAGAAACCCCAGAACTAGACCCACAAACGTATGGCCAACTCATCTTTGACAAAGCAGGAAAGAACATCCAATGGAAAAAAGACAGTCTCTTTAACAAATGGTGCTGGGAGAACTGGACAGCAACATGCAGAAGGTTGAAACTAGACCACTTTCTCACACCATTCACAAAAATAAACTCAAAATGGATAAAGGACCTGAATGTGAGACAGGAAACCATCAAAACCTTAGAGGAGAAAGCAGGAAAAGACCTCTCTGACCTCAGCCGTAGCAATCTCTTACTCGGCACATCCCCAAAGGCAAGGGAATTAAAAGCAAAAGTGAATTACTGGGACCTTATGAAGATAAAAAGCTTCTGCACAGCAAAGGAAACAACCAACAAAACTAAAAGGCAACCAACGGAATGGGAAAAGATATTTGCAAATGACACATCGGACAAAGGGCTAGTATCCAAAATCTATAAAGAGCTCATCAAACTCCACACCCGAAAAACAAATAACCCAGTGAAGAAATGGGCAGAAAACATGAATAGACACTTCTCTAAAGAAGACATCCGGATAGCCAACAGGCACATGAAAAGATGTTCAACGTCGCTCCTTATCAGGGAAATACAAATCAAAACCACACTCAGATACCACCTCACGCCAGTCAGAGTGGCCAAAATGAACAAATCAGGAGACTATAGATGCTGGAGAGGATGTGGAGAAACAGGAACCCTCTTGCACTGTTGGTGGGAATGCAAATTGGTGCAGCCGCTCTGGAAAGCAGTGTGGAGGTTCCTCAGAAAATTAAAAATAGACCTACCCTATGACCCAGCAATAGCACTGCTAGGAATTTACCCAAGGGATACAGGAGTACTGATGCATAGGGGCACCTGTACCCCAATGTTTATAGTGGCACTCTCAACAATAGCCAAATTATGGAAAGAGCCTAAATGTCCATCAACTGATGAATGGATAAAGAAATTGTGGTTTATATACACAATGGAATACTACGTGGCAATGAGAAAAAATGAAATATGGCCTTTTGTAGCAACATGGATGGAACTGGAGAGTGTGATGCTAAGTGAAATAAGCCATACAGAGAAAGACAGATACCATATGGTTTCACTCTTATGTGGATCCTGAGAAACATAACAGAAACCCATCGGGGAGGGGAAGGAAAAAAAAAAAAAAAAGAGGTTAGAGTGGGAGAGAGCCAAAGCATAAGAGACTGTTAAAAACTGAGAACAAACTGAGGGTTGATGGGGGGTGGGAGGGAGGGCAGGGTGGGTGATGGGTATTGAGGAGGGCACCTTTTGGGATGAGCACTGGGTGTTGTATGGAAACCAATTTGACAGTAAATTTCATATATTAAAAAAAAATAATAAATAAATAAATTTCCATTGGAAAAAAAAAAAAAAAAAAGAAAACAACATAGAGGACACCAGAGAATCTATTGCTACAGAGATCAAGGGACTAAGAACAGTCATGATGAATTAAAAAATGATATAAATGATGTGCAAAAATAAAATGGAGGTGACCACAGGACGGATGGAAGAGGCAGAAGGGAGAATAGGTGAATTAGAAGATAAAATTATGGAAAAAAAGGAAGCTGAGAAAAAGAGAGATTAAAAAAAAATCCAGGAGTATGAGGGGAGAATTAGAGAAGTAAGTGATGCAATCAAACGGAACAATATCCGTATCATAGGAATTCCAGAAGAAGAAAAGAGAGACACAAGGGCTGAAAGTGTACTTGAACAAACCATAGCTGAGAACTTCCCTGATCTAGGGAAGGAAAAAGACATTGAAATCCAAGAGGCACGGAGAACTCCCTTCAGACGTAACTTGAGTTGACCTTCTGCATGACGTATCATAGTGAAACTGGCAAAATACAAGGATAAAGAGAAAATTCTGAAAGCAGCTAGGGATAAACACACTCTAACATATAAAGGGAGACCTATAAGACTAGTGACGGATCTGTCTACTGAAACTTGGCAGGCCACGAAGGAATGGCAGGAAATTTTCAATGTGGTGAACAGAAAAAATACACAGCCGAGAATCTTTTATCCAGCAAGTCTGTCATTCAGAATAGAAGGAGAGATAAAGGTCTTCCCAAAGAAACAAAAACTGAAGGAATTCATCACCACTAAACCAGCCATAAGGTTTATGGCTAAGGGGGATTCTGTGAGTGAAATGTTGCAAAGACCACAAAGTACCAGAGACACCACTACAAGCATGAAACCTACAGACATCACAATGACTCTAAACCCATATCTTTCTACAATAACACTGAATGTAAAGGGACTAAATGCTCCGACCAAAAGACATAGAGTATCAGAATGGATGAAGAAAACAAGACCCGTCTATTTGCTGTCTACAAGAGACTCATTTTAGACCTGAGGACACCTCCAGATTGAAAGTGAGGGGATGCAGAACTATCTATCATGCTACCGGAAGTCAAAAGAAAGTTGGAGTAGCCATACTTATATCAGACAAACTAGAGGTTAAATTAAGGTTGTAACAAGAGGTGAAGAAGGGCATTATATAATAAATACAGGGTCTATCCATCAGGAGGACCTAACAATTATAAATATCTGTGCACCAAATTCGGTAGCACCCAATTATATAAAACAATTAAAATAAAACAAACATAAGCAACCTTATTGGTAAGAATGTGGTAATTGCGGGGGACTTTACTCCTCTACTGACAACAATGGACAGATCATCTAGACAGAGAATCAGTAAAGAAACAATGGCCTTGAATGATATTATTGGATCAGATGGACTTGACAGATATATTTAGAACTCTGCATCCCAAAGCAACAGAATATACTTTCTTCTCGAGTGCACATGGAACCTTCTCCAAGATAGATCACATACTGGGTCACAAAACAGCCCTTCATAAGTATACAAGAATTGAGATCATACCATGCACACCTTCATATCACAATGCTATGAAGCTTGAAATCAACCACAGGAAAAATCTGGAAAAGCTCCGAAACCACGGAGGTTAAAGAACACCCTACTAAAGAGTGAATGGGTCAACCAGACAATTAGAGAAGAAATTAAAAGATATATTGAAAAGAATGAAAATGAAAACACAACAATCCAAACGCTTTGGGGTGCAGCGAAGGCAGTCCTGAGAGGAAAATACATTGCAATCCAGCCTATCTCAAGAAACAAACAAACAAACAAACAAACAAAAAAAATCCCCAATACAAAATCTAACAGCACACCTAAAGGAAATAGAAGTAGAACAGCAAAGACACCCCAAACCCAGCAGAAGAAGAGAAATAATAAAGATCAGAGCAGAAATAAACAATGTAGAATCTTAAAAAAAAAACAAAACAAAACTGTAGAGCAGGTCAATGAAACCAAGAGTTGGTTTTTTGAAAACATAAACGAAATTGATAAACCTGTAGCCAGGCTTCTCAAAAAGAAAAGGGAGATGACCCAAATAGGTAAAATCATGAATGAAAATGGAATTATTACAACCAATCCCTCAGAGATATAAGCAATTATCAGAGAATAATACTATGAAAAATTATATGCCAACAAACTGGACAACCTCGAAGAAATGGACACATTCCTAAGCACCCACACACTTCCAAAACTCAAACAGGGAGAAATAGAAAACTTGAACAGACCCGTAACCAGCGAAGAAATGGAATCAGTTATCAAAAATCTCCCAACAAGTAAGAGCCCAGGACCAGATGGCTTCCCAGGGGAATTCTACCAGAGATAATACCTATCCTCCTCAACCTGCTCCAAAAATAGAAAGATGGAAAACCTCCAGACTCATCCTATGAAGCCAGCATTACCTTGATTCACAAGCCAGACAGAGACCCAGCAAAAGAAGAGAACTACAGGCGAATATCCCTGATGAATATGGATGCAAGAATTCTGAACAAGATACTAGCAAATCGAATTCAACAGCGTATAATAAAGAGAATTAATCACCATGATCAAGTGGGATTCATTCCTGGGCTGTGGATGGTTCAGCATTCGCAAATCAATCAATGTGATACGTCACATTAAATAAAAGAAAAGATAAGGACCATATGATCCTGTCAATCGATGCAGAAAAAGCATTTGACAAAATTCAGCATCCTTTCTTAACAAAAACCCTCGAGAAAGTCGGGATAGAAGGAACATACTTAAACATCATAAAAACCATTTATGAAAAACCGTCAGCTAATATAATCCTCAGTGGGGAAACCCTGAGAGCTTTTTCCTGAGATCAGGAACACGACAGGGATGTCCACTCTCACTGCGGTTGTTTAACATAGTGTTGGAAGTCCTAGCATCAGCAATCAGACAGCAAAAGGAAATCAAAAGCATAAATATTGGCAAAGATGAATTCAAGTTTTCACTTTTTGCAGATTACATGATGTTATACATAGAAAACCCGATAGACCCCACCAAAAGTCTACTAGAACTGATACATGAATTCAGCAAGTTGTAGGGTACAAAATCAATGTGCAGAAATCAGTTGCATTCTTATACACTAACAATGAAGCAACAGAAAGACAAATAAAGAAACTGATCCCATTCACAATTGCACCAAGAACCATAAAATACCTAGGAATAAACCTGACCAAAGATGTAAAATATCTGTATGCTGAAAGCTATAGAAAGCTTATGAAGGAAATTGAAGAAGATACAAAGAAATGGAAAAACATTCCGTGCTCATGGATTAGAAAAATAAATATTGTTAAAGTGTCAATACTACCCAAAGGTATCTACACATTAATGCAATCCCAATCGAAATTGCACCAGCATTCTTCTCAAAGCTGGAACAAGGAATCCTAAAATTTGCCTGGAACCACAAAAGACCCCAAATAGCCAAAGTAATAGTGAAGAAGAAGACCAAAGTGGGAGGCATCACACTCCCAGACACTAGCCTCTACTTCAAAGCTGTAATCATCAAGACAGCATGGTATTGGCACAAAAATAGACACATAGACCAGTGGAATAGAAGAGAGACCCCAGAATTGGACCCACAAAAGTACGGCCAACTAATCTTTGACAAAGCAGGAAAGAATACCCAATGGAAAAAAGAAAGTCTCTTTAACAATGGTGCTGGGAGAACTGGACAGCAACATGCAGAAGAATGAAACTTGGCCATTTCCTTACACCATTCACAAAAATGAACTCAAAATTGATGAAGGACCTGAATGTGAGACAGGAAACCATCAAAACCCTAGAGGAGAAAGCAGCCACAGAAATTCTGACCTCAGCCACAGAAATTTCTTATTGGACACATCTCCAAAGGCAAGGGAATTAAAAGCAAAAATGAACCATTGGGACCTCATCAAGATAAAAAAACTTCTGCACTGCAAAGGAAACAATCAACAAAACTAAAAGGCAACCAATGGAATGGGAAAAGATATTTACAAATAACATATCAGACAAAGGGCTAGTATCCAAAATCTATAAAGAACTCACCGGTGTCCACACTCAAAAAACAAATAATCCATTGAAGAAATGGACAGAGGACATGAACAGACACTTTTCCAAAGAAGACATCCAGATGGCTAACAGGCACATGAAAAGATGCTCAACATCACTCCTCATCAGAGAAATACAAATCAAAAGCACGCTGAGATACCACCTCACGCCAGTCAGAGTGGCTAAAATGAACAAATCAGGAAACTATAGATGCTGGGGAGGATGTGGAGAAACAGGGATCCTCTTGCACTGTTGGTGGGAATACAAACTGGTGCAGCCGCTCTGGAAACAGTGTGGAGGTTCCTCAAAAAACTAAAAATAGATCTACCCTATGAGCCAGCAATAGCACTGCTAGCAACTTACCCAAGGGATACAGGAGTGCTGATGCTTAGGGGCACTTGTACCCCAATGTTTATAGCAGCATGTTCAACAATAGCCAAATTACGGAAAGAGCCTAAATGTCCACCAACTGATGAATGGATATAGATGTGTTTACTGGCATGTTGCAATTGCACTACTAGGCATTTATCCTTGGGATACAGGGGTGCTGTTTCAAAGGGACACATGCACCCCCATGTTTATAGCAGCACTATCAACGATAGCTAAAGTATGGAAAGAGCCTAAATGCCCATCGATGGATGAACAGATGAAGATGTGTTATATGTATATATGTGTGTGTGTGTGTGTGTGTGTGTATATACACACATATATATACACACACACATATATATACATATATATGTATATATATACATACACACACACACACACACACACACACACACACACACACAAACACGCAATGGAGAATTACTCAGCAATCAAAATGAATGAAATCTTGCATTTGCAACTACATGGATGGAACTAGAGCGTATTATGTTAAGTGAAATTAGTCACAGAAAGACAAATATCCTATGACTTCACTCACATGAAGACTTTAAGAGACAAAACAGATGAACGTAAGGGAAGGGAAACAAAAATAATACAAAAACAGGGAGGGGGACAAAAGAGAAGAGACTCATAAAAATGGAGAACAAACAGAGGGTTACTGGAGCAGTTGTGAGTGAAGGGATGGGCTAAATGGGTAAGCGGCACTAAAGAAATCTACTCCTGAAATCATTGGTGCAGTATATGCTAATTTGGATGTAAACTGTAAAAATAAAAAATAAAATAAAAAGATGTTCTCTATATATACAATGGAATACTAGTTGACAACGAGAAAGAATGAAATCTGGCCATTTGCAGCAACGTAGATGGAACTGGAGAGTGTTTGCTGAGTGAAATAAGTCAGGCAGAGAAAGACAGATACCTTATGTTTTCACTCCTATGTGGATCCTGAGAAACTTGACCATGGGGAAAGGGAAGGGGGAAAAAAAGTTACACAACGGGAGGGAGGCAAACCATAAGAGACTCTTGGATACTGAGAACAAACTAAGGGTTGATGGGGGTGGGGGAGAGGGGAAAGTGGGTGATGGGCAGAGGAGGGCACCTGTTGGGATGAGAACTGGGTGTTGTAGGGTAACCAATTTGACAATAAATTATATTTAATACTAAAGAAAAAGAAAGAAAATTAAAGGTCCCTTGTCAATCCTGAGATTATTTCCCCTTCCTGTCTCACCCCCTTGGCTAAGATAAACAGAGGTGCTGACTCATGTCCCTTGTAAACATCTTTACTCCCAACTGCCCAGTGCCCAATTTTGTTTTGCTGTTGCTTAATTTTTTAATGTTTATTTATTTCTGAGAGAGAGCATGAGCAGGGGATGGGCAAAGAGACAGGGAGACACAGAATCTGAAGCATGCTCCAGGCTCCAAGCTGTCAGCACAGAGCCCGCCTTGCGGCTCAAACTCAAGAACCGTAGATAGATCATGACCTGAGGTGAAGTCTGATGCTTAACTGACTGAGCCACCCATGATTGCTCATGCCCCTCATGATTGCTGTTTTTGTGGTTCCATTTTCTTTATCAAAAACTTCTGAAATTTGACTAGTGAATTTTTTAATTTTTAAAAAATATATTCATTTTTTTTATTTTGGAGAGAGAGACAGAATGCAAGCAGGGGAAGAATAGAGACAGTGGGAGACACAGAATCTGAAGCACGCTCCAGGCTCCAAGCTGTCAGCACAGAGCACAACATGGGGCTCAACTCAGGAACCATAGATCATGACCTGAGCTGAGGTCAGATGCTTAACTGGCTGAGGCCCAGCAGAGTTTTGTTATATTGACCCAAACTCCAAACACTGTGTATCTTCAACAACACCCCCCACCCCCCACCTCTTCCCTCACATCCCCAAGTTAATGTTCCCAGTTGCTTTGTCTCTTTGTGCATGCCCATCACGTTTGTTAGCCTTTGGGTCTGAATAAATATGGGACAAGGATCCTCATTCGGGTCTCTTGTCTTTTCCCAGACATTAGCCATCTCTCGCTTTGAATTCTACATCCCTCTCTCTTGGTAGACAAGAGGGAAGTTTACACCCAGAGTCTATGATACCCTCTAATGTTAAGAAATGAAAGACATCAGGGGGCAAACAGTGTGATCAGCCATTTAATGGCCTCCAAAGTGTATAGGCCCTAATTTCTGGAATTGGCCATTTATCTTCTTCCATGGAAGTGTGTCATTTGTGATTAAACTAACAACCTGGAGGTGGAGAGAGTATCATAGATTATTTGAGTAGATACAAGGTAACTACATGGGCCCTTAAACTACTTGGGCCCTTAAATTAACACTAGTACATTTCAAAGCAAACAGGAAATATAGCTATGTGGTTACAGAGATGCAATGTTGTGGACTTTAAAGATGGGTCAGGAGAGTATGAGACAAGAAATACAGGGGGTCTTAGAAGCTGGAAATGGCAAGAAATAAACTGTGTCCTGAATGGCCAAAAGGAATACAACCCTGCTAACCTCTTGATTTTTACCTAGTAAGACCCACATTGGACATCTAATTTATAGAACAGTAAAATAATAAGTAAATACGTGTTGTTTTGAGCTACAAAGTTTATAGTAATTTTTTTATAATAGTGCTACAATACACAAATGGAATTGGATAATTTTTGGCCTGAAGGGGATTCACAAATTATTCAATACTGCATTTTAAAATTGTCCCAGGATCAAATCACTTTGAAAAACTTGTGTTTTGTAGCACCATGTTAAATAATCATACCAAAGAATAACCAAATAATAATTGAGAAGCACTGCAAAGGGAAGCATGTAACTTAGAGTACCGCCTAAATATATTTGCTTTTATTCTAATCTTTTTTTGATTTGGCAAACAGCTCTTCACATTCCTCAGGTGCTTTAGAACTTAGTTGGCAAATGCTGAACCAATCAATCTTGATCAGTTGAGAACCTGAGGATCAAAGGGAAAAAGAAACTCATGAAGATGACAGCTTGGCAAAAACAAACCCACAATACTGGTCTTTCTTTATTCCTTTAAAAAAAAATATTTATTTTGGGCAGAACACAAATGGGGACGGAGCAGAGAGAGAGGGACAGAGGACCTGAAGCAGGCTCTGCACTGACAGGCTGACAGCAGTGAGCTGATGTAGGGCTGGAATGCATGAGCTCCAAGATCATGATCTGAGCTGAAGTCTGATGCTGAATCAATTGAGCCACCCAGGTGCCCCAATACTTGCCTTTCTACCTTCATCTAGTGCCCTGCGTAGAATGCCACTCTATGTCACTATTAAGGGAACGCATTTGAGTTTATGAAAGTATCAAGTAAACTTGCAAATAAAATTCAAAACAGATAAAATTTTCATTCAAAAATATATGACTGATTTAGCAGTAAACATATTTAGCTATAAAAAAATGAAATGTTCAACAAATGATTGAGAATATACTAGATTCATATTAGCAAGAATAAAGCAACAAAATATTTCCATATAGTGATTTGGCCTGTTCCTAAAAATGTCCAAAATGTTAGCTGTCAAAATCCACTATCACAAATTGTTTTCCATGTTTGCTGATTTTAGAAGGAACACCCATTATTGTTTTCCTTCATAGAGTTAAATAATATTTTGTTCATTCCTAGTGCTTTTTTCAAGAATTATCTACCTACTGTTTTGATGCTTTTCAGATATACATTATCCATACAATTTTCTAGGATATGTGTAAACTTTTCTACCACCTCAGTTTTTTTTTAATAAATATAATAAACATAAGGATTTCAAACAATAAAGGTAACTGCTTTGAATACCTACTGCCAAATGAAAAATAAAACAGAACAAGAAACACAAACAAACAAAAAAAAACCAGAATGCCCTCCTAGCAATCAAAAAGCAATGACACAAAACTGATGTTCCTGCATTTCTCTCACAAATAATTTCCCCTGGATACCATCATGTAGCTCATTGCTTTACTGGAAGTCCACACATACTTTGAACAAGACTGGGCAGTTGGATTTTCAACACACCATATATTAAAACTGGCAGATTAGAAGGGGGAAACTTGCTAGCATAAACATTATGAAATGGCAAAACGTGATGGGTTGCAAGTCAAGCAAAGGAATAAAAAGTAATAAATGAGCAAAACACTCAATTGTAGCTTTTAAGGGTATCTATTTACCCTTGTTAGAAAAAAGCTTTTAGACGCAATTAAAAATACAACTTTTTTTAGCTTCTAAAATAACCAAAAGAGGTACACAGTCATAGGCTTCAACAGGCTTCAATTTATATATTTGGAACAAATGCATAAGTGAAAAAAGGCATTATTCAAGGGCCATATTATTGCAATTGTCCTTGACATATTATCATAGAGAATATTTTACACTTATGATTCATTTTTTTAACAGTAAAGAGAATTAAATAACAGCAAAAAGCAAGAGAAACAAAATGTCATATCCTATGACTTAGAATATGCAGTGAAAGAAAGCAAACAGAAAGAATCACATTGTTTCTATACAGCTGTTCATCAAAGCCTGGACAACTGTCCATGTTGAATCAGCACTAACTTGCTATCTTGGTGCTGACAAGAATTAATGCCACAATCAGTAAGCTTTCTGTTTGGTCATGTAGATCCAATATATCATTCTCTCATTTTTGAAAAGTGGAAACATAATGAGATGAATTTTGTAAAACCAGAAAGCCACAGCTTTTTCTCCAAAGATTTCATCAGTAGATCACCTACAATGTCCTATAAATTATTTCTAAAAATCCTTTCATGAGATCCAATACCTGTAGTTAAATGCAAAGGAACAGAAGTATTGAAAGAGAAAATGTAATCTACATTTCCCTTCCTGTCTTTCCCATGTCTCTCATCACCTTGACTCCTCTCTGTAAGCTACTGCCAACTTTCAAAATATGCATTTTTCACAAGCTCCTTCAAAAAGAGTTCTTCTTGCCTCCAATGTAGAATTTGCCAATAAATATATTCACAAACAAAAATAAACCATGGACACAATTGTCATTTGAAATTCTACTAATTCACCACCTTAAATAGTGTATTGTATTGGACTGGATTGGATTGTATATCTTATTTTATCTTCTTATTTTTTGAATTGTGCTTTAGTTTTTCTTTTTTAAAAACATTTTTTTTTTAAAGAGAATGAGGAATGAGTACAAGATGGGGACAGGCAGAGGGAGACAGGGAGGGAGGGAGGGAGGAAGAGAGAGAGAGAGAGAGAGAGAAGGAGAGAGAGAGAGAGAGAGAGAGAGAGACAGACAGACAAAGGGAGAGAACCCCAAGTAGGTTCCATGCTGTCAGGAGAAAACGCAATGTGAGACTTGAAATCACGACCCTGGGATCATACCTGAGCCAAAATCAAGAGTCAGATGCTTAACTGAATGAGTCACCAGCATCCCCACCTTGAATTAGTTCAGTTTTTTATTTATTTGCCTCTTTTAAACCTTTGTTATGTCCATGTGATGGGGTTAAGTATTTTCTATTTTGCAAGGATATCCCTTGTTTAGTTTTCATGCTTGTCCTCTTAATTGGATTTTATTGCTTTCCCCATTTTACAGATAAGGAAACTAGGACTCAGACAAGATAAGTAACTTGTTAGTGGTGACTCAATCCATAATGAAGCTGGCAGCAAATTAATGTTAAGTCTAAGTCCCAGATCTTAACCATGATTATATTGATTTTAATGAACGTTTTCTTCTTAAATTTAATTAATCAAATGTGGATAAATACTTAACAATATAAGTACAATAAAGTTTATAAATTTATAAAGTACATTTAAGTAATGAGTGACCCAGCTTTACTATAAATTATAGCTGACTACATAGAGAGTATTTTGTTTGCTAATGTAAGGTTGATAGAAAACTTCTCAATTACCACTTATTATTAGTTACATTTTTTAATTGGATAGATTATAGAATAAAAGAATAAGTCCATGTGCTTTACAAGGTAGAGTGGTAAAAATAACAAATTTAATAGTTAACTCATGGTCCTCTTAGAAAGAGATAAACTTTAGTTAGTATTTAGGCAAACTAGAAGCTGCTTAGAACACTGAAGACACAATAATAACAGACAACCAAAAGATTCTGAAAAAGAAAGATGAATTCATGCTAATCTGTGAAAGAAATCAGAAATGGGCTAGTAATACATGGGAAAGAAGGACCATAATACTAAGAAAGCCTGTTGCTATGTGGAATGAGATAACCAGGGCAATATATCCTGTGATAAGTGTTTATAAGAACTAAAAAACATACGTGTGAATGTGCTATTGGTGTGTGACATCCCTTTCAGATCATTAGCAAAAGTGATGCCTCTGAATTTTGGTAGTTTGGATGGCAAAAAGTTTTCAGGACAGAAGGATATATTATTGTCCATTTTCTGGGTTGACACCAAAATGGTGATCAAAAGTAATAACAAGCAAATAGAGGACACACTTTCAATGAAAGAAAATATAGTGGTAATTCTGAAATTATAACTGCTTAGACACAATGACATAACAGGTTCTTAAAAGTAATTTTGAATATATCAGCATGTGAAATCAGCTAATTTACAGACTTAAAAAACAGCCCAATTAAACCTCTTTTGCCTGTTAAACGTATTATTGCCTGTAATGAAAGACTATATGTACTAATCAAAATATACTGTCTTAAATTTAACCAAGGTTGCTAAAAATTCATGATATAAGGATTTTTAGTTATACTCAACACATTTTTCCTTCAGAAATATGATTGGCTGTTCTAGAAGTTGTGAATAATATAAATTGGCCTCATACTTACAAGAAATCTAAAAGATTGGGCATCCTTGTGTTTCAGACTGAAACTTAGTCTTGGTACATTCAAAGGTATGTGGGTTTTGTTCATAATTTAAATTCCTTTTTATGATGCTTCTTTGTTTTTCTGTATTTTATGTTTAACAGAGGCAAATGTATTTCACATTTATAATATTACATGCTGTCCAGAATTAATTCATTAGTTGGACCACAACCGAATGAGTCTTTGATTGCTTAAGTGAAATTTTTACTTTTCAATACAGCAAATGTTGTCTATATTTTTAAAAGTTTAGTTCCAGATTCCAAAAAAAAAACCTTCTTAAGCCCAAACCATAACAATATTTCTTTTAATTACTTATGAAAGAAATTAAAATGATATTTTTGGGTTATAATTTACAACATCAAAAGTATATCTAATAAAATGGGATCATGAACAAAATGTGTACCCCATATTTTTTCTTATTAATTTGTTAAAAGACAGAATATAGACAACCTAATTGTAGTTCTTATATCAGCATTATTACACTTTATATTCACTTTCTATAAAAATATTTAGGGTTTTTCTACTTAAGGTTTTCAAAGTGAGTCAATAATTTGGGCCTTGAAGCAATGGGGATTACTTAGGATGTTTAGGTTTTGCTTTATATCCCATTCATCTAATTTGTGGAGTAATTATAATGCAGCA
This sequence comes from Panthera leo, assembly GCF_018350215.1. Taxonomy (NCBI): domain Eukaryota; kingdom Metazoa; phylum Chordata; class Mammalia; order Carnivora; family Felidae; genus Panthera; species Panthera leo. The sequence continues at coordinate 8,150,426 of NC_056697.1, forward strand.
TCTAACTGAAAAAAGATATTGAACTAGGGATGACATAACTCTACCTTCTTTATTTGCAATAAACTAATATGAATTACATGTACTTTATGAAGCACTAATCATGTGCATGTTTGAGATGAATTAAGAAAAGCAGATGTTGACTTATATTTCAGGGCCATAAGAAATGGGGACCTGGATTTTGTTTGCCTGCTTCCTGGGAGCAGCCTTTGCTATGCCTGTGAGTAAAACAATCCCCGTGTAAGTCAATTCAAATTTCACAAGCTTGGAAATAAAAATCTGCCCCAGTACTAGTAAACTTTAGGGTTTAAGACAGTACAATATAAGATGTCCTCAAATTTCTCTCTGTTTAAGAAACACTTTGAAAAGCTTGTGATAAAAAAAAAAAAAAAAAAAAAAACAACTGAGATGTCTCCACCCAACGTTCAGTACAGCTGGACCGGTGGTAGTGCCCAGGACTCTACATTTTAACAAGCACCTCAGATTATATAGAAACAATTGAGTGTATAAATACCATCACCATCTCTACATGGAGGAAACTTTTGGAAGAGACCCTTCAAGGCCTCCAGAGAAAATGCTTAATCAGCCTTAGCCACATATTACAAAAATGCCAGTTTTCTCTAAAACCCAATTTCTTACAAGTGCCCAACTCTCTTCCTGCCCTTCACACTCCACTGCTGTTATCTTGTGGGTAAGATTTCTATGTTAGGAATTTCCTTCTTGAACCCTCTCCTTGTTGTCAGAGGCCGCACCCTTTGGGTGCACCTGCTAAGTACATGGGTGCTTCTGTGTGGTTTTCCAGAATCCTATGCCCAACGCATTTGGATATATTTTACATTCAAATGTACCAAGGACCAGGAAGTCTGATCCATTCTCTTTAGACATAAGTACATCAGGTAGGGGGCTTAGATTAATATCAGGTAAAGCAGGACCCAACTGCTTTTCAGTGGTATAAGGAACAGTTGATACAACCAGAAGCCAGCAAACCTTGCATATCTGCCTCCTCTCTTCCTTTCTCACCCACAAGACCAAGACTGTGCTCTGCCTTCCTGAAACCATGAATTGTGGCAATTTCTAGTCCCCTGAGAGATCTCTGCATTACAAATACAGTCTTTTCTCCCATTCCTCAGTTTGTTCAACACCCTACTCCCTGAGGGCTTATATCAAGAAAGTACAGGAAAGGCAATTACCTGACTAAAATAATTGACATTCAGGTGACATCAAATAAATGCTCTTATGAAATGAAACGAGCATTTAAAACTTAAAAAAAAAATCTTCATTAGCTCAATGTTCTCAGGAACATGCATGATCCTCTCTCCTCTCCCTCTCCCCCACTCCAGGGCCAACCAGAATTGTACAGTGCAGTCATCAGTCACATGGCCTCCACTTTTGACAGGCCAGACAGTTCTGGTTTAGATAATTTTTCAGGCTGTTTTTTATTTTGAACTTTTTTTCTGCCATGAATACTTTGACAGAATAATTAAAAGAATCAGTCTAAATTTCATAAATCAACTCTTCCATTTTCCACGGGGTTTATAATGTTTCCACCTTACCTCCTCATCTCCTCATGTTCATCAATAATTCACAGGTAGTTGTTTATATGTTGTTGTTGATGTGCTTTTGCATGTCAATTGTGAGGACTCTCTTTGATATTTAAGCACTTCTCTACCTCCTGATCTATAAGGGAGCATTTGTGACACAGTTCTCTTCTTGTAGTTACTTCAAAATTGTGTAAGAGAAACACATCTCTTTTCAACATGGAGTGAGTTGCATTAAGACATAAAATGGTGGATGGGTAGAGTAAGATTAATTTACAACATGGATGGAAGGTGCTTGAAGATCATTTGAGGATAAATGTGTTTGGTTTTTGCTTCCAGATCTTGAGAAAAGTCATTTAGTTGTTCTGGATGTCTTTAAAATAAGAGGGCTCCTCTCCTACACAGCATACATGTTCAAACTAAAAGTAGACTTAAAATGTACTTTGCACCATTTAGATTTTTTAAAGTGGATTCAGTCTCTTAATGTGAAGAATTGGGCATTGGCTTAATCTCTTCTTCTCTCCCTCTCTCTTTTCCTCCCTCCTCTCCCTCTCCCTACTCCTTTCCCCTCCATAAAAGCTACCACCTCATCCTGGGCACCCTGGTTATATCAACTTCAGCTACGAGGTAATTTTTCTCTTTACTAACTTTGATCATTGTTTCGGTTAACAATTCCCTGGGCTCTGTAAAGAACAGCATGTTGATTCTTTATTCAAGATGTTTCTCAGTCCTGCTTTTTCAGTTCTCATTACCAGCTGCCTGGTTTAAGCCTGCATTGTCCCAGCACACTCCTATTTGGCCTCTCTGACTCAGTTTCTCCTGCCTATATAGTTATAAAATTATCCGTCACAAACTATCCCTCAGGGGGTGCTGCATGGCAGGGCAGAGAGTAAACTCTGACTGAGCAGCTTTTTTCTATTCCAGCCTGTAAAAGGTTGGGGAGTCAGGTAAGTTGTTATTTAAGATCCTTTGCAGCTGAAATTCCTGATGCTAAGACGTTCAGTCTATGTGTCTCCCTTGTTTGTCTTTACTGAAAGATTAATAACCTAGTGGTCTATGAGATATTCACGAAGCAATGAAAAACATGTTTCTGGAAATCAGGTCTGAAGCTCTCCTCAACCATATACTAAACACAGGAACTTGGAAAATTATTTTTCCCTCTGAAACTTTGGTTTTCCCATGTGTGGAATGGAAAAAATTATAACGCCCATGCTTCAAAATAGTTTGAGGAGCAAAATAGTTAACAAATATAAAATTGGTTTGTCAAGTGTAATGAGCAAGGTTAGTAATTGTTGCTTGTATTGACAGAAAATTCTGTACTACTGCATTCTGAAGAGGTCCCTGAACCTGAGGTTAATCCAGTATAATACTATTCTTGAAGAATGAAACTCCTACTTCTTTCAGTTTCAGATGATAATCTCTGAATCTGTTTACTCATACAAGCTGAGGGAAAATGCTAGCAATTTGAGGCAAGATTTTGTTACATCTTAAAAGAGTAATATATTTGACCAGAAAACTCCTTTATTTTTTCATTGGGACATCAAGTTAAAAGAAGATGTAATTAATGTATGTCACATTAATTTTTGTTTTGTTTTGCTCTTGCAAAGAATAGGAGCTATGGAATTAAATAGAATTACCTCAGTAAGATTATAAACCTTGTCCCCATGACCTTGTCTGTAAAAGTAAGTGTGGTGATATTTGCCTTAGAGTATGTGAGGAAGCTTGAAAAAATATGTGTGATGGATACATATAGGAAGCACTGATAACCATTTACCTTATTTTTTCTTCTGTAGAACTCACTTTTTCAGGCTATCACTTTTGATGGGACTGTATTAGTGAGTCTGTGTTTCATGAAACTAAATTAAAGTTTCTCTTTGATGTCTTTTTCTCTTAAGGTGCTTACCCCTCTGAAGTGGTATCAGAACATAAGGCATCAGGTATGCAGATTTTTGTTTTTTATTCCCTTAGGATACTAGGCTTATATTTCAATTCCCTTTCAACTGAAATAAATATCTACGCCACATACAGACAATAATGGAAAATCTAGTTTTTATTTTTATTTATTTATTTATTTTTTAACATTTATTTACTTTTGAGACAGAGAGAGACAGAGCATGAACGGGGAGGGTCCAAGAGAGAGAGGGAGACACAGAATCGGAAGCAGGCTCCAGGTTCTGAGTGGTCAGCACAGAGCCCTACGCGGGCTGGAACTCACGGACCGCGAGATCATGACCTGAGCCGAAGTTGGACGCTTAACCGACTGAGCCACCCAGGCGCCCCAAAAATCTAGTTTTTAAAAGGTGATATCTGTGTACACAGAAATTCTTGCACAGGAGAAAATGCATAAATATTCATAGCCATAATGACAAAGACAACATGACTACGTCTACAGTTGTAAGTCAATGGAGCCAATGGTAAACCTAACTCTTTGTTTCTCACCAGTACCCTTCCTATGGTTATGAACCCATGGGTGGATGGCTGCACCACCAAATCATTCCCGTGCTGTCCCAGCAGAATTCCCCAAATCAAGCCCTGCAGCCTCATCACCACATTCCCATGGTGCCAGCTCAGCAGCCTGTGGTCCCCCAGCAACCAATGATGCCAGTTCCTGGCCAACACTCCATGACTCCAACCCAACACCACCAGGCAAACCTCCCTCTGCCTGCCCAGCAGCCCTTCCAGACACAGCCCATCCAGCCACAGCCTCACCAGCCCATCCAGCCCCAGCCACCCAGGCACCCCATCCAGCCCCTGCTGCCACAGCCACCTCTGCCTCCGATGTTCCCCATACAGCCCCTGCCTCCCATGCTTCCTGACCTACCTCTGGAAGCTTGGCCAGCAACAGACAAGACCAAAGGGGAGGAAGTGGTGAGTATCCCTTGTAGCCACCACAACATCTGAGAAAATGGTATTTGTCTACATGGCATATTTATGTTAGGTTCAAATCTGCAATTATTTTGAACTTCAGCCACAATATAGATTACTGAAATGCATTCATTTCTTGGCCAACAGAATGAGGGTATCAGTCCTCCTTATCTTTCATTGCTTTCAGTAGCAAGAGCAGGCTCTAACCTGAAGGATACCAGTCATAATTTTGTGAGTGAAGAGAATGCAAATATCAGAATAGGTTAAAACACAGCAAGTGGATCCCTTTAAAGACCTAAGAGAGACCTGTGTTAAAGCAGTTTTCAGTGTTAAGCGAAAACAGCAAAACTGGACAGACTTTTAGCACTTGATCCTAGCATTAATCCTCACTAGCGTTAGTGTTAGCAATGGATACTAGAATTAAATGGATCAATAGATTAATTTATCATAATTTTTCCATTTTAGCCCCAAATATCCTTTCATTAATGGAAATTCTGCAAATTAATTCGAAATTACAATTAGAATGACCTTCATCCTATAAATCCTCAGGACTGTGTATATGTTTGTGTAATTCTACAATTTACAAATTCAGTCAGTGGTTTGCCACTTAGAAGCGGTGATGAAGTAATGAAATGACCTGAATGACTAAACAGAACATGTAGTTTCTACTATGAGCTTTGCCCCAAAGAAAGAAATGGTATCACACAAATTATTTCAAATTTATGGGTGGTTAGTTTTTATTTCTAAAATGAGGGAAAGTGATGGATCATATAATTTTAAGGCTCTGTTCAAGTGTTTGTATTTCTAGTATAAATAGTAAAATGACTCCACAATTAAAAATTATACTACATGCAATAAGGGTTTTATAATTATGAATGATAATTATATTTATGAAGATATGGTAAAAATATCCTCTATCCTTTTAGAATTGATGGTATACCAAATAATGTGATACTTATAGTCAATTATTTTAGTCTAAACTTTATGTTCTCTTATGAAGAGATACAGATTCAGTGTAATACATATTTTAATATACTATATAGAACATACATTTATTTGTTTACTAATAAATAAGGCCATGGACATTATCGTGTGTTCATACCATATAAAAACTATACAAAGATTAGTTTGGATAGGTAGTTTCAATTGTTTCATTTTTGCATGTGTAAAATTAGATTATAAATACACGACTTCTTAGAGTTGTTAAATGATTAGAAAATAAAGTGATTAGATGAGAGTCTAGCAGGCAGAAAGTACTCAAAGAAAGATAGCTATTGTAATTTTAATATTATATAATAGATTTCAAGTATTCTGAAGGCAGGAGACACCTTTATAGACAAATCATTTCTAACAATAATGAAACAACAAAGGAAGTCTGGAGACTATAGAATTCAGCTTAATATGCAGTATATTTTTATGTAAAACATGAAGCTCTATATGTGTTATTTTATAATGGCAGTCTCTAAAAATATTTGCAAATTACTTTAAATGTTTCTTTTGGTATCTTTTTTTTCAGGACTGAAATATCAGGAAATGAGAGGAGTAGATATTTCAGTTTCTTTTAGAAGTGACACAAGAACCCAATGATTTGTGCCTGTAGCAGGTTTACTAGTAAATTCTGTAACTAAAAATAAATACCATTAGAAGCCAATAAAATGTATCCTAAAAATCCATGTTTTTTTGTGATAAATATAAAATTTTGTAGCACTTGAGAGAACATAGAACTTATAAACTACAAACTGATAGTTTGGCAAACAACAATTTTTTTAGACAAAGTGTAAATTTTTTTGTGTGTGTCAGTTTATGCATGAGTCCTAATAGCTGATAAAGTAAAAAAAAAAAAAAAAAAAAAAAAAAGTCACCAAAACTGAAGTCTTGAAATATGCTCATATTACAAAACAAACGAGAACCTGGAACACTGATTTTATAATTCAAATAAAAATCTGGACTTTTAAATATACTGATTACACTAAAAACATTTTTAAAATAAAATCATGTGATATGTTTAATAATATACTAATTATAGAATACTAAATTTTTTTCCAAAGAAAAGTTTTATTAAGTGGATTTTCCTTAGAAAAGTCATGAACCTTTTATACACAAATCATTTCCTTTACTTCATAGTGTTTAATATGGTAAATTCTACTGCATCATTAGTCTACTTAAAAAAAATTTTTTTTTAATGTTTCTTTATTATTGAGAGACAGAGAGAGACAGAGCATGAGCATGGGAGGGACAGAGAGAGGGGGAGACCTAGAATCCGAAGTAGGCTCCAGGCTCTGAGCCATCAGCACAGAGCCCAATGCAAGGCTTGAACGCACAAACTGTGAGATCATGACCGAGCGAAGTCGGGACGGTTAACCGACCGAGCCACCCAGGCACCCATCATCATCAGACTATTAACATATGCATATTAAATCTTTTTTTCCTTCTACACACACACAGATTTGTAAACAATCTTTGCAGGGTCCACAGTACTCACAGTAACTCTATTCCAGTACCTTTGTGATTAAGGCCCCTCAATCATCTTCTACAATAAATAAACATAGATATATTGGAATAGTGTTGCTATTGAAACAAATAAAAAATTGATTTTTAAAAATTTGGATTCAGTAACAAATTTATAATTAAAAAAATTGGAATGGGGGGATTTTACTCAATTTAGTTAATATTTATTTATCATCTTTTAGGGTAAGGCAAGATTCCATGCCCTGCTAAAAATAGTAATTTCCCATCCTTAAGGAATCTACAACCTACCAAAGGGATAAAATAAGTCAGAAATACTGATAAGAGGAGGCCTAGCAGCAGCCACACTAATAGTCAAAATGCCCTGGCAAAAATGGCAGACTTCCTCACTTAGCTGTGCAACAACTTTCCTCACCACTCATTCCTTGTTGGCAAAGCTGGAATTTCTCCCAGCATCTGGCCTTCCACAAACTCAGGACAGATGAGGCCCTACACTGGCTCAGGGAATGAGTGCTCACTTCTCCGTACCAATTATGGCATCAATTACCATCACATACCATATCCACCGATACCAAATACAGAATATATTTCCCTTGCTAGTGTCTGGTTTAGGTATGGAACCTGAACAATGAATGGGGCCAAAACAAATGTCTGTTAGGAGAGGAGGAGCTTCTGGGTGTATTTATTGCAGGATATAATGCCTTGAGATATGACTGTCATCTTTGACCACTTCTAATCAAGTGACCTCTACCTCCTGATTGGTCTTACCATTGTCATTAACTAAATTAACCAGCTCTGGGACCGTCTACTTTTACATTGATGACACAGGTTTTTTGTGTGATTGTTTACATGCTTTTTTTGTATATTACTGTTTTTTAGTTGCAGGTGAAAATCAATTAATGGGTCATGACTTTAACTCTAGGGTCTTCATCATGTATGCCATTCCAACCAACTGTATCTTGCATGATGCAAAACTTTTCTGGTCAGGTGTGAGAAGAATTAATTTATGAATGAACTTGTCTGGATCACACACAAACACACACACACACACACACACACACACTATATATATATATATATATATATATATATATATATATATATCCCTCTATTTACCTTCTATAGTTTATGAAAATACTGCTATTACATTTGCTCTTGTTGAGAAACATTTTAAGGTCTCAGACTTCATTTTAAGGCCAAGAGTTCAAAAAAGATATAAAATAGAAAGCAATTAAATTAATAAAAATAAACTAGGAGATACTGCTATACGTAGCTTTCTGAATCACAAAAGCAGCACAATATTAGCCAATTTCCCTCATTTCTAGATCTTTGCGGCATCTAGTTGGGTTTAATTTTGCTTTACAAAAAATTAGTGATCATCCTATGTATTTTGTGAAACTTGTCATGGAATTTTCATCTATTGCTATGTAATTTGGCTGCTAATTCCTTGACCTCTTTTATAAAAACAATGTTTGTGTCCCCTTCCCTTACGCAAGAGATATGTTGAAGCCCTAACCTCTACTGTGACCATATTTGGAGATTAGCTCCTAAGGAATTAGTTAAGGTTAAATTAAGTGATAACAGTTGGACTCTGACCTGATAGGATTACTGTCCTTTTAAGAAGATGCTCCAGAGATCTCTCTTCCCTACACAAGCACATATACACAGAAAAGGTCCTGTGACACATTGAGAAAGTGGCAATCTGCAAGAAAGGAAGAGAGTTTTCACTAGAAATCAGACTGACTAATATCTTTATCTTGGACTTCCCAGCCTCCAGGCTGTGAATAAATAAAAGTCTGTTGTTTAAGTCACACAGTCTTTAGAAACTTGTTGTGGCAGCCTGAGCTGCCATATTTGGTCTGGAGACTTAACAATGGGTGTTATCAGCTAATTTTATTTAAAAATACTTCTCTATTGGGAAGAATCCACTTTGTCCTCATCTAAAATGTCTGATTCTTCTAGAACATATATAATACTTGAGGAGTAAGATGTAAGAGTAAAGGGATAAGAAGAAAAGAATGGTCATTTGAGTTGCAAAATATTAATATCTGTAAATTTTACTGTTTATAAAAAAAAGATTGATACAGTCTCCCTACAAATAAAATAGTCCTATGTTCAAAAATAAATAGGGGCATGTGGGTGGCTCAGTTGGTTAAGCGTCTGACTTCAGCTCAGGTCATGATCTCACTTTCATGAGTTCAAGCCCTGTTGGGGTTGCTGTTCCAGCAGCAAAGCTGTTCCAGCTTTGCCAACAGCCCAGAGCCTGGAGCCTGCTTTGGATTCTGTGTCTCCCTCTCTCTATGCCCTTTCCCCCACTCACGTTTTGTCTCTCAAAAATATATAAAAACATTAAAATAAACAAACAAACAAACAAACAAACAAACCAGCCAGAGTCCCATGTTTATTGGTACTCTAAAACTCTTTTGGGGTGCCTGGGTGGCTCAGTCAGTTGAGTGTCCGACTTCGGCTCAGGTCACGATCTCGCGGTCCGTGAGTTCGAGCCCCACATTGGGCTCTGTGCTAACAGCTCAGAACCTGGAGCCTGCTTCAGATTCTATGTCTTCCCCTCTCTCTGCCCCTCCCCTGTTCATGCTCTGTCTCTCTCTGTCTCACAAATAAATAAAAACATTAAAAAAAATTAAAACTCTTTTAAAGCTACTCTTTAAAATATGCACACACTCTGCCTCATTTTGAGTACATACTGACTGAAATGGGAACTAATTTTTACTGCCTCTAGGATTCAAACTAATGTGCATATATTTGCATAATCCTGGCAAATATAAATTCAGTTTCACCAAAGTCACAAAACTGTTTTCCTTTGTCACTAGATTTTTGCTGTCCAACTGACTTTCCAAAGATGTGCCACGTAACTAGTATTAAATCAAACCAATAAATTCCTGATATAATTATAGCTTTGCAGTTGTAAGGAAAAAATTCCTTTTATTGTAAACTGTCACAGCAGAAAGAGAAAACCTTTGCAAACATGGACCATTGTAGGAAATCCTTGGCATTGCCTTGGCTAGTTTACCAGATCATCTATCCTAGCACCATCTCAGATCAGCCAGCTACAGGCCCTTAGAACTTTTCAGAGAAAGCAACAGAGAAATATTGAAAATCCAGGCTTCATCCTCCCCTGTGTTTTTCCCAGTAGTCCACTGACTACCTACTTAGATATGAAATGGTCATTTCAAGTAGAATTCTGAAATTTACCATGAAAGGCTAGAATAAGAAAGCTGCAAATATATTCTTAGCAAGACCCTGAAGCAAGAGTTGCCTAGATTAAAACACAGAAAGTTTCACATATTTGATAACTTCCTGCATTGCAGCTTCCATAACAATTCACTATTGAGACAGTACTCAAACTGACTCCTACTATAAAGTCCTGATAAGAGTACATTATATGTACAGCTGCATGCAATAACAGAGTCAGGCTTGGAAGATTTTATAAGATTCCATTTCCCCCCTGGATATGGAATTTGAGCTCAATATGGTTTCGTAAATACCTTTTTTTCATAAAAAGACACATTACAAAATTTAAAATCTTTCTGTAAAGACAGTTTCATATTTTTTCAAAGTTTATTTATTTTGAGAAAGAGGGGGAGAATGTGAATAGGAAAGGGGCAGAGACAGAGGGAGACACAGAATTTGACACAGGCTCCAGGCCCCAAACTGTCAGCCTGACAATGCCGGACTTGAGCTAGGAAACCAGGAATGAGATCGGGACCGGGGCCAAAGTCAAGAGTCAGATGTTTCACCGACTGAGCCACTCAGGCACCCTAACGGTTTCCTATTTTTAGAGTACCTAGTAAACATTGCTAAAATGTGTCATTTCTTTTATTTTTTTTTCCATTTCTATCAACAGGATTTACCCAAAAGAATTTGACAAAAATGGAAAGTAGTGGGTAGAAATTGCCTTTGTAGGAAAACAAGTCACAAGTCAGTTTTACTACCATTCCCATTTTGAAACAAGACAGAGACTTAAGACTTAATATTATGATCCTGATTATTTAAAGCAGTAGCAAGTATAAAAAAACAATTCATATGTTGTGGTGATTACCTGTTTCTGTTATCTGTTCTGGAACATGTAATCACCACAACACAGGAAGTCTTCATTAATATTCTAAACTAAAAAGAAAATATGTATTTAGAGGTTACTTCTATGAAATAATAAAAAAACTATAATTATTTTAAAACAGATTTTCTTCCTAGAAATTATAATTACTCTTAAGTCCAGTGTGGCCACTATCTCCAAATAGATTAAATGCAACTAGGTAGCACATAATAATAAAGCACTATGTAACTTATTCATAGCTGAAATTTAATTGTCCCTTTTTTATGGAAAGGAATCTACTTTCAAGTAACACGAACACTTTTAAATTAAATTAGAGTATAGCATCTAGGTAAATATTGTACATTACAACTAAAACTAAATTTAATAGGCAAGACTAAGAAGAGAAAATGTCAGTGTTTATTGGGTTAGAAAAATCCAACATTGATAGTAACCTTTTGCCCAGTAAGAAAACTACATTAACATTACTTACACAGCTTTAACATTATCATTATCATTTATTGATAACATTGTTTCTTTCCTTGATTTAAATTTGTTTTCAAAATTTTATTTTTTGAGTATAATTAACATACAATGTTATATTAGTGTAACACTTTGGCACACCATTCTATACATTACTCTGTGCTCAGGCCAGTAAGTATAGTCACCATCTGTCAGCGTACAATGTTACTATAACATTATTGACCATAATCTCTATGCTATACTTTTTCATCTTCATGACTTGTTTGTTTATTTATTTATTTATGAGACAGAGAGAGACAGAGCATGCACGGGGGAGGGTCAGAGAGAGGGAGACACAGAATGTGAAACAGGCTCTAGGCTCTGAGCTGTCAGCACAAAGCCCGACGCGGGGCTCGAACTCACAGACTGCGAGATCATGACCTGAGCCGAAGTCAGCCGCTTAAGCGATTGTGCCACCCAGCGCCCCTTCGTGACTTATTTAATGTGCACATTTGTACCTCTTTTTTTTTTTTTTAATTTTTTTTTTTTCAATGTTTTTTATTTATTTTTGGGACAGAGAGAGACAGAGCATGAACGGGGAGGGGCAGAGAGAGAGGGAGACACAGAATCGGAAACAGGCTCCAGGCTCCGAGCCATCAGCCCAGAGCCTGACGCGGGGCTCGAACTCACGGACCGAGAGATCGTGACCTGGCTGAAGTCGGACGCTTAACCGACTGCGCCACCCAGGCGCCCCCCTTTTTTTTTTTTTTTTAAGTTTATTCATTTATTTTGAGAGAGAGAGAGAGAATGAGTTGGTGGGAGGACAGAAAGGTCAATGCAGAGACCCATGCAGAGTTTGAACTCACAAGCCTGAGATCATGACCTGAGTAAAAGTCATAGGTTTAACTATGTCACCCAGGCACCCAGTGTACCTCTTAATACCCCATTTTTAGTCCCCAACACCCACTAAACTTCTGGTGACCACCAATTTGTTCTACTTTGGATTCTTAATTTGTTAGTTTGTTCATTTGTTTTGTTTTTAATGTCCACATATAAGTGAAATCATATAGTATTTGTCTTTCACTGTCTGAGATTTCCTTTAGCATAATACCCTCTAGCTCCATCCATCTTTTGCAAATGGCAAAATCTCATCCTTTTGTAAGGCTGAGTAATATTTCATAGTGTACTTATTCACATCACCTTTACCATCCAAGTATTGATGGACATTTAGTTTGCTTCCATATTTTGGCTAATAACGTTGCAATATATGTAGAGGCACTTATATAATTTTTAATTAGTGTTTTTGTTTTCATTCGGTAAATACCCAGTAGTGAATTGCCGGATTGTGTTGTTTCTATTTTTAACTTTTTGAGGAAACTCCATACTGTTTTCCACACTTTACATTCCCATCAACAGTGCAGGAGTGTTCCTTTTCTCTATATTCTTGCCAACATTTGTTATTTCTTGTCTTTTTTGATACCAATCATCCTGACAGGGGTGAAGTGATACCCCATTGTAGTTTATACTTGCATTTCCTTGATGATGAGTGAAATTGGGTATTTTTATGTCTATTGGCCATCTGTGTGTCTTCTTTGAGAAAATGTTTATTCAAGTCTTCTGCCCAAGTTTTAACTGAATTGTTTGTTTGGTGTTGAGTTGTGCATATTTTCAATAAAGTCTGCATATCCTTGGATTGGCTGTACCATTTCTGAATATCTTCTCTTATTCTATTATCTTTTGTTTGTTGATGGTGACTTCTCTGTGCAAAAGCTTTTTATTTTGATGTACTACCAATAGTTCAACTTTGCTTTTGTTTCCCTTGTCTCAGGAGACATACGTTAAAGTATATGTCCAAGAAATTATTAACTATATTTTCTTCTAGGATTTTTATGGTTTCATCTCACATTTATGTCTTTAGTCCCTTTTGAGTTTATTTTTTGTGAATGGTATAGTAAAATGGTCTAGTGTCACTCGTTTGTGTGTAGCTGTCCATTTTTTTCCAGCACCATTTGTTGACGACACTTTTTGCCATTGCATATTCTTGCGTTTGTTGAGGATTACTTGACCATATAATAGTGGGTTTATCACTGTGTTCTCTATCCCTGTGTTCTTAAAATTTTTTTTAAACGTTTTTATTTATTTTTGAGACAGAGAGAGACAGAGCATGAGCAGGGGAGGGGCAGAGAGAGAGGGAGACAGAGAATCTGAAGCAGGCTCCAGGCTCTGAGCTGCCAGCGCAGAGCCGGATGCGGGGCTCGAACTCACGGACCATGAGATCATGACCCAAGCCGAAGTCAGGCACTTAACCGACTGAGCCACCCAGACGCCCCTCTATCCCTATGTCCTATTGACTCTACTTTCTGTGTATCTGTTTTTGTGCCAGTACTATACTGTACTTATTATTGTACTTTGAACTGTATCATGATCTGGAATTGTGATACCTTTAGTTTTATTCTTCTTTCTCAAGATTGCTCTGGTGATTTGAAGTCTTTTGTGGGTCCATACAAATTTTAGTATTATTTGTACTAGTTGTAGTATTGTACTAGTTCTAGTAAATTTATTCTAACATTATTATTTATTATTATTTTTTATTGATTAATTTTGGAGAGAGACAGCATGAGCAAGGGAGGGTGTACAGGAAGAGAGAATCTTAAGCAGAGTCCATGTTCAGCATGGAGCCCAAATGTGGAGCTCGATCCCACTAACCTGGGATCATGACCTGAGCCTAAATCAAGTCGGATGCTCAACTAAGCCTCAGCCACACCAAATTTAGTATTATTAACACAGTTTTCATATTACAGGTCTTTCACCTCCTTGGTCAAATTTATATCAGATATTTTATTTTCCTCGGTGCAATTTTAAGTGAACAGTTTTCTTAATTTCTCTTTCTGTTACTTCATTATTCATATATAGAAACATGGCAGATTTCTGTATATTAGTTTTATATTGTGCAACTACTGAAGTTATTGCAATTCTATAGTTTTTTGATGAAGTCTTTAGGGTTTCCTATACATAGGTTACTGTTTTTCTTTCTTTTTCATTTTTTCCTGTTTATCTCTTTCTTCCTCTTCTTTCATTCCTTCTCCCTTCCTGTCTTCTTTCCTTACTTTCTTTCTTCCTGTCTTTTCTTTTTCTTTTTTCCTTCCTCCCTCCCTTCCTTCCTTCATCTTTCTCTTCTTTCTTCCTTGCCTTCTCCCTTCCTTCTGTCCTCTCTTCTCCCTTCCTTCCTTTCTTTCATTCCTTCCTTCCTTCTGTTTTCCTTTCTTTCTTCCTCTCCCTTCCTTCCTTCTCCTTTTCTTTTCTTTCTTCCTTTTCTTTCCCTTTCTTTCTTTTACTTTTATTTCCCCTTCATCCATCCTTCCTTCCTCCCTCCCTCCCTCCCTTCCTTCCTTTCCCCATGTCTTGTCCTGTCTTGTCTTGTCCTGTGTTGTCTTGTGTGTTGTCTTCCCTTCCCTCCCCTCCCCTCCCCTTTTTCTCTTTTTCTTCCATTTGCATTGAATATCTTTTTCTATCCCTTCACTTCCAGTCTATATCTGTATTTAGGTATAAGTGAGTCTGTGTAGAAGGCACATAAAAAGAAGCTTATTATTATTAGTTATGAAGAAAATAAAAATGAAATACTACCTTATATATTAAAATGGATATTATTTTTTTTAAAGAAAGGAAAGAGAAGAAAAGAAAATAATATATGTTGGCAAAGTTTTGAAGAAATTAGAACTTTTGTGTATTGTTGGCAGAAAAACAAATAGGTAACACTGCTATGGAAACAGTATGCAGGTTCCTCAAAAAAATAAATAAGTAAAAAACTGTCATGTAATTCAGCAATTCCACTTCTGAGTATATATTGAAAAGAACTGAAACAGAGACTCTATACATATACACCAGGTGTTTGGGCTCTAGGAACAGGTTCCCACACTGGGTTTCCAGAGAATAAACCAGCTGCACAGAGAATTGAAGACAGAAATTACATTAGCATAAACCAACACAGTTTCCAATACGAGGAACTTGGCAGTCCCCAGTGGGGACTCCAAAGATATTCCAGGACATCAGCTTCAAAAAAACCTCAGATGACACTTGCATCAATACCCCCTATTTTTAGTGATTTGTGGAATACCTATTGTTCATCTAACACTTGTCTTTGATCAGAACTTACCCTGGATTCCTGAAGGAGCATGTACCCTGTATCTAATACATATAATATCAATGCCTAATCCCAAGTGTGAAGAAACTCACTTTCTTTTCTAATCTGAGTCTTTCTCCCAGTTCACTTGCTATACTCTATCGCTTACGTTATTCAATAAACTCCATTTTCAGTCCCTCCTGGCTTTCATTTGACTTTTATCCTGTACAAAGTCAAGGACCCTCTTTCTTGGTCCTACAGGCCCCCCTCTGGGTCCTAGGACCCAACCTGCTCTATCATTCTTAGGCAACTGAGAACATAGGGGAAGTGTTTGAGGTCATTCCATGAGATGTGCAGTAGTCTCACTGGGAACTTCCTAATGGTAATTAATTTCTTGCTTGCCCAGGGACATACATATCAGGATTAATCATCTAATACTCGAAGTGCTGATGGTGGTTTTAGGATGCCACAGGGAGAAACAAGACACATGAAAGGGGAAGGTTAGCCCATTGTGAATCTCTAGGAAGTTCATCCCATAAGCAGCACCTTCAATGCACCCCCATGCTTTCCCTAGAATAAATCCTGGACTCCTAACTCTCTCTTTACCTTTTTGTCCACTGTTAGGTAGATGTCTCCTAGCAATTCTGGGAAACCAGACTTGAATTGAGGCAGTTCCAGATACTACCCCTGTTGAGGACTGAAGGATGGTCCTGTCCCCACTACCACCCACTGGTTGCACTGGATTTTTCCACATGTGGTAGAGGAGACATGAGGCAGGTTAGAATTGTATCATTTGTTATTTATATCTGAAGTCTTTTTCTTTGTTCCACACTTCTTTCCCACTGCTTCTTACTTTCAGCCTTTGAACTATTTCTTTCACCACTGTTTAGAAGCACATTGGAAGCTACCTAATTTACAGAATTTGGTTTGTTTGTATTACCATTACATTGATAAATGGCATAATTGACTCTTGTTTCTACGGAACTCTGTGACTCTCATCCAACTCACTTGCTTGGTATTACCACAGCCAAAAATTCTTTGCTCTGCCTTAGATCTCTAATGTTCTAAACAATATTTTCCTAGAATCTTATTCTTCCTTTACCCCCAACCTGACTTTTTGCTTAATGCAAAGCTTCCACTGTGCATTTAAATCCTTTCTTTTTGTTTTTGTTGTTGTTTTGTTTTTGTTTTTGTTTGGAAGGACAAACTCTGTATCCATCTTATTCTATTCCTGGTTTAGGTGCCTTCTAAAATGTCAGTTTTGCTGCATTCCCTATTAAAAGCTAAAAAGTCTAACTCTGTCTACCCATTTATATTATGTAACAAATTTCAGCAAATTATCTAGAAGATTCAGTCTGAAACCTTAGCAGAACAAGCTGTTGTTGTTCTCCTTCTGTACCTGGAAGAAGTAGGAGGGTAGGAAAATGAAAGGGTGCGAAAGTTTGGATCTTATGTGACTCAGGTAGACTGCTACACATGCCATGGAATGACCCTAGACATTTCTCCTGGTTTCTCAGTTGTCTAAGATGGATATTCTCTGAAAATACCCATGTGTAGTATGGTCCTAAATGGGGGAAATAGCCAGCAGCCTGAAGAAAGCCCCAAATAGGGTGTGTCTTAGAGAACTGGGCAAAATTAAAATGGGGGAATTTAGAGAAAAGAATTATTACCTTATGGCAATGAAACTTGGCTTCAGTGTCAACTCAGAGATTAAGAAACCTGTCCTAAGAATTTCTCATTAAATTATAACACCAGGTTACAGCCATGTTTTGTAGACAGAGATAATGAAAGGAAATACTATACACAATGGCATTTAATATACTATATCAAGATACCAATTAAAAGAAAATTACAGAATGTGTATAGCTCATTCCGTAGGATTAAAAACCACTTCAGGGTGACTGTGATGAGGGAGCACAAGGCATATTGAGGGGCAAAGCACAAGCAAGCACATCCTAAACCCAGGTGGGACACGTATGATATTCTAAGGACACTCCCAGCTACCCCAAAATGGGAAAGGACAAAAAAGAAATTGTCAAACTGATAAGAGTCTCCAGCAGTTCACCAGAAAAATGAAACTCTCTATTATCTTAATGTTACTACTTTGCTAGAGGGAAAAACAACTTTGGCTTAACAATAGCTAGGCCTCCAGTGAAACTTTAGCCTGTGAAAGTCTCTTCAGAAACTCCATCTAGACTTTATCTCCTGACTCCATAGAACAGTCACCCTCCATACCTGAAGTGCAGCTCTTTCTGGACCTTAAGTCCTGTCCCTGTGCTTTAATAAAATCACCTTTCTGCACCAAAGATGTCTTTATGACTTCTTTCTTGGCCATTGGCTCTGGACACTATGAACACCCCATCACCCTAAAACTTCGTCATATGGCACCCAACATGAGGCAATGAGTCTTTTTCATCTGGACTCTCAACTTCTATGCAGATTCAGTGAGCACTTTCTCTTTTCTTCCTTTATTCTCATTTCAGGGGGCTTTTTGAGAAGTATGTTCTTATTGGAGTACTTTCATGTTGACTGCTCAGGCTATAATCTTCTATCCTGTGGCTACTCTACAGAGAGCCTGCCTTTTGGCTGGAAGTTAGTATCCTGGCTGGAATAGGAATAAGACCCAGAAACTTGATGCCCTCTATTCCTGGTCTTACACAAAGTTGTCTGTCTTGAGCACAGGATGACTGCCAATCTTAAGACTCCTATGTGAGGTTTCCTCCTCACTGGTCTAAGGTGATCCCCTCCATGTCTCTGGTCTAGCTGTATAGGTCCACAAGAACTGCATTGGGAGATGGCCGAAACTAGTACCCAACTGAATTAAAACCCAACTGCGGACCATTTCCTAGTTAGTTGTCTGTAAAGAACTATATGTGTTGGAAAATCACTTAGATCTAGATGGAGCTCTGTCTTTACGGTTTCAGTCAATGTCCTCTACTACTACTTAAATTACAAAATTGGGTAATTCTCCCTTGTAAAGCTTTTCCAGTGGTTTCCATGAGTTAAAAACAGTGGTTTCTTCTATGTCTTCTCAGCAAGAAGACTCAGGTCCATACGCTGGCACCCATCTATAGCTTAAAATGCTATAGGGAAGCAGGGGGATGCTAGCATCCCTCCTCAGGGGCCCACAGTGGGCTGGTCAGTGGTCAGTTATTTCATTCAAGGGATACCTTGGGTCACTCTGACATATCCTGCACGTGGGGCATCACCCAGGAATTGGTGGGGGATTCTAGGGGTAATGGACCTTCTCTTTCTACTTTTCTCTGTAGGAGGAACATGGGGAGCTCCTCTTCAGTCCCCAAGGACTCTCCCTTGGGATGGCTTTTTAACCCACAGGAAATAATTTGGCTTGCATAATTTAGGAAAAGACTTATTTCTTGTAACAGGGCATACCCTCAATAGGACCTAACAGTTAGATCTCTTCTGAAGGAAACAGGGCAGGTGGAGTGAAGTCCCCTATGTCCAGGCTTTTATGACCCTCAATCAGGATTCAGACCTGAGGGCCTCTTGCAGAATGCATTTGCCCAAATGTGTTTGGCTAGTAAACTCCCTCCTGATGTACTGGACATCTAAACAGGCCTCCTCCTGATAGAACTGTCACTGCAGGAAACACAGGCCATCCCTGACACCGCTGAGTCTTTTTTCTGTTTTTCCTCCTAATGGATGTGAGGGCCTATCATTCATTTCCTGGGTTAACAACTATATTTGGAGCCAACTGTGGTTAGTCTACCTTGGGACAGGGACTTTAAGGTATATTCCCAAGCAGCTGCCAAAACTCCATTTATTTCTGGGAAATTCCCTGTGTTCTCTGGTCTGACATATTTCCATATTTCCACTTTGGTGGACACACACACACACACACACACACACACACACACACACACACACACAACCTGGCATCTGCTCATCTGTCCTAATTGACAGGCTTTAGGACCAGAATACCTCTCTCTGCCCTCTGGGTTTTTATCTGGCTTCAGGTTTCTTGGCCAAACCTTAGTTCTTCAGTGTTGGCTTCCCCTCTTCCTGTTTCTGCACCACCTTGGGTACAGCCTGCATAACTGGTTCCTATATCATTCTCA